>NC_090451.1:640967619-641270649 GCF_031143425.1 Pleurodeles waltl | reverse complement strand
CAGAGTTTTGTCATCTCCGCATTGAGTCTCCTAACTGACACATTGATTGTCCTTGGCTTTATTCCTGGGTCCCATTTCGTCCTTGGCACCATGTGGGACCAGGCGATGGCTGCGTGTGGGAATTGTTTAGCTAGCTGTGTAATTTCTAGAAATATGGCCTCCCTGAGGGCCTTTCGTTCTAAGTGCACCAGGTCATTGCCCCCAAGGTGAATGATGATGAGGTCCGGGGACTGGAGCCCTGCACATCCACGAGCCAGATCTACCAACTGCTGCAGCTGTTTAATTCCTTTGCCGCCAACCCCGCACCACCTGAAGGCCACGTCTAACTTGCCGCCGGATTCGGTTTACGGAGCTGCTGCAACCGGCATGCCGCCCGACGAACGAATGAATGCCCCAATACCCAAACCACACGAGGAGCCATCTACTGTAATATAGGAAAAAATGCGTGAGAAATAAGAATAAATGTGAAGACATAACATATAACCACTGCTTATACCAGTTCTGGCCTAACGTAACGTTTATAGCAACTGGATGCCCATCTTCCAATGGCTTTCACCACTGAGATGGGCATGCCTTCCCCTGCTGCCAAGGGGGCCGCGCCAATCCTGCATGAATGGGGGGAGTAACCCCGAGGTTCCACGCCCGCTCCCAGTAGTGTAATCTTCAACACCTCTGCAAATTGGTAACGTGATAGGCAAGCCCCATTAGCATGTATGAATAGGGCAGTGGAGTTCTCTATGGGGCGTACCTTCAAGTAAGCAGCTAGATTGGCCACAGGACAGATTGTTGACCCATGCGCTGCCCGTAGTACAATCCTCGCACCCTTGCCTAACTGATCAGTATGGACTTACGCAGCTGTATAGTGGTAGTTATTATTGATTATCACATCGTGCCACTGGAGACCCCCTGCGTGGTCATTTGTGGAAGCACCTATCAATTCCCCTATGCGGAAGGCCCTGTAAAAAGCCACAGTAAAGGCCGCTGTGAATAAATTAGCCTCAAACTGTGAGGATGTAACTAGGGTGACTGAACCCACCAATTTTCCCAATAATTGCGTGGTTATGGGCCCCCTGAAGTCTGTTCTGGGACCGTCTGCTCTAGACCAAGCCACTAGCGCCTGCTTAATAACAAAGTCATTGAGTTTAGAGTCTTGCCCCCTGAGTTTGGCAAAAAAACGGATGGCTGACAAGTTGACTTTGGCGCAAGACACCAGTTTACCTTTGGTCTTTAAATGCTGCTAAAAGGCACAGATTGCTTCTGATGAAAGCCAATCTGAAATGTTCACGGATTTCAAGAACCGTCTATAATGCAAGAAAGCCCTTTCGTATGCCCCCCTAGTGCGCGTTGCCAATGATGACACTACTAAGGCTGCTAATGCGGGACACCAATCCTCCACATTGATGTTGGAAACTCCGTCATCTCCGACGCCTGTGGGTGGACCCTCTGAAAATCCTGCATCAATGATCGAGACAAGGCATCAGCCGCATTGTTATTTACCCCTGGAACATGTTTTGCCCAGAATGTGACATTGAGTTTCAAACACTGCAGCACCAAATGTTTAAGTAGTCTAAGTACCCATCTGCAACTAGCTTTCTGTCTATTGATAGACTCCACAACAGCCATGTTGTCTGACCAAAATACTACAGATTTGTCTCTTAATATGTCGCCCCAGACCAATACCGCGACGATGATGGGAAATAATTCTAAAAATTCTATATTTTTTGTGAGTCCTAGGTTAGCCCATTCTGTTGGCCAATCCGCCCTGCACCAGGCAGAACCAAGAATAGCCCCGAACCCCACGCTGCCTGCAGCGTCTGTGAATAGGCCGAAGGAGGGGCTATCTACTGAGTGGTGGGGCCAAATTACCACCCCATTAAAGTCTTGTAGGAAAGCATCCCAGACTCTCAAATCTTCCTTTACTTCAGCAGACAGTCTGGTGTGGTGGTGTTTCTCTGTCAATCCCGCCATGGACCTAGCTATGGATCTGGAAAAAGGGCGGGCCATGGGGATGATTATCAGGGCGAAATTCAATTGTCCCACCAGAACCTGCAGTTGGTGAAGTGTAACTTTATTATGGGACAGGACGGCACGGAAGGACCCCTTAAAAGCCTGAAGCTTATCTAAAGGAAGGCGACACTCACCCGCCTCAGAGTAAATTTCAATGCCCAGAAAAGTGATGCAAGTGGAGGGGCTCTCTGTTTTGTCCTGCGCAATTGGGACCCCAAATTCCTTGGACATGGTAGTTAGTGACTGCAGGGCCCGTAGGCATTTTTTAGACCTAGGGGGGCCCAAGACTAGAAATTCATCTTAGTAATGGATCACGTTTTCATGACTTGTACGCCTGGTGAATATCCACTGTAAGGCAGAACTGAACTGTTCGAAATAACTGCAGGACACACTGCACCCCATGGGCATACACTTATAATAAAAATAGTCCCCGTTAAACTGAAATCCCAGGAGATGGTAATCTTCAGAGTGGACTGGCAGGAGCCGGAAAGCTGCCTCAATATCTGTTTTTGCTAGCAGCGTACCGCGCCCCAGAACCCTCAGCTTCTCCAGCGCCTGGTCGACGGTAGCATAGCGAACTGAGCAGAGGACCGGGTCAATAGCTTCATTTACTGAACCACCCAGAGGGGCTGACAGGTTGTGAATCAACCTGAAATGACCAGGATCTTTTTTGGGTACTACCCCTAAGGGGGAACAGACAAAATCATTAGTATGAGGGAACGGGCGAGGACATGCCAGTCTCCCTAGTGTGCATTCCTTAGCAATTTTTCTAGCAACTACTTCAGGGTTCCTCAAGGCAGACAACAGATTCCTGCAATGCTTTAGAGGGGGGACCCGGGTGGCGGGAATTCTAAAGCCCTGGGAGAAGCCGTTAATCAATAGTTCAGCTGAAGCTTTTACTGGGTAAGCCTTCAACCAAGGGATAAGAGTATCTAAGTCAATGGGCGAGGGCAGGGAGGAACTATACATTGGGCTTACTCCCCTCCTTAACTTTATCCCTTGATTTCTTAAGGCATTTGAATTCGGGGTGGGAAGGATGCCCACAAAATGAATAGGAGTGCCTGAATTTGCACGTCCCGGAGGGGCATGAACATATCTTTCTGTTGAACGCCCAACATGAGCCTTTTTTGTCATTCGCATACCGTGCTCGAAAGGGCTGCTTGCTAGGTAACTTGTTATTCACGCATTCTAACCAAACGTTTACTTCCGTCTGATCCCACCCGATCGCTGGGTCCTCCACCTTTGCCCACCTGAAATCTCTGTCATATTCTAGCCAAGCGTTCCCTCCATACACATGGTGGGCTTTTAATATTTTGTTTGCATAGCATATCATAGCTATACCAGTTTCCGGCTTCTTCTCTAGCATGACTGACATAAACACATTAAAACCGAACAACCAATTCTTAATGTTCTCCTCAATCTTTTGTTTTTTCTCGCTAAAAGAAGAGGCTTTTGCATCCTTTTCTTTTGTTTCTACCGCTCTTCTCTTAGCCCTAACCAGGCTAAAAATATCTACAAATTCCCCTTTCCTTATTTTCTCTTTAATTTCAGGAGCCACATGCGCGGCTAACTTCCCTGGCTTGGACAGCAAAGTGTCAACTCCTGTCCCCTCAGCAGAAGCAAGTGTTTTCATGGCACTAACGCCTTGTTCGCTAACCTTACCATGCTCTTTTTCCACCTGCGGATTCTGAGGGAGCGAGCCCGGTGCCAGGCTGACACAGGGGCTGGAGGTCGTCACCTGTAAAGAAGGAACAGCACGCGCCGTCACCAGTGCTTCAACCTGGCGCTTAAGATCTTGCACTGAACTCTGAAATGAATCGCTAGCCCCTGGAGTTTTGGGGGGGGGAGGGGCGGGTGGCGCTCTAAGATTGGCTAACAACTGTGATACCGCCAATAGGGCTTGGGTTGTTGGGTCTTGAGATGCTCCTGGGAGGTTCGGCGCACTCTGCCCCTGCTCTGAAGTTGTGCCCCCCACTGGTGCCACCCCCTGGGTACTGGGGGATGCTTGGACGGGTAACTCCTTGGTTGATGCTGCCAGTACTGCTAAAGATCGCTGTATGTCAGCCAGCATGGAATCCACCCCTAACGCCGGTCCTGGGTTAGCCGTCACCTCCCTTGGGTGAGGCACTGGATTAACCACAGTGTGTGATGCAGGCATCGGGGCTCCCAAGGGGACTGGATCAACTATAGGAGATTGGGGGGGGAGGGCTGAATGTGTTGCACTTGGTTGTTCGACCGCTGCGACCTGCTTTTTACTCCTACGCTTGACTGGAGGAAAAGCTGTGCGCGGGGCCACATGCGTTCAATGAGGACGGGAAGGGCCTTCCCCACAGTCATCTCCCTCTGAAGGGACATCCCCCCCCATCTAAGTCACCGTCACCCAATTTTGCTAGAACCAATTGTAGGAGGCTGGCCTGGCTTGTAGTGGGTACCAAGGGGTACTTACACTCTGTACCAGTCCAGTTAACCCTTATTAGTGTAGAAGAGGTGTTTCTAGCAGCTTAGGCTGATAGAAGGTAGCTACAGCAGAGCAGCTTAGGCTGAACTAGGAGACATGCAAAGCTCCTACTATACCACTGGTGTCATATGCACAATATCATAAGAAAACACAATACACAGATATACTAAAAAATAAAGGTACTTTATCTTTATGACAATATGCCAAAAGTATCTCAGTGAGTACCCTCAGTATGAGGATGCCAAATATACACAAGATATATGTACACAATACCAAAAATATGCAGTAATAGCAAAAGGAAGTAATGCAAGCAATGTAAAGTTACAGTAGATTGCAATAGGAGCACATAGGTATAGGGGCAACACAAACCATATACTCCAAAAGTGGAATGCGAACCACGAATGGACCCCAAACCTATGTGAGCTTGTAGAGGGTCACTGGGACTGTAAGAAAACAGTGAGGGTTAGAAAAATAGCCCACCCCAAGACCCTGTAAGGTAGGTGTAAAGTGCACCTACAACCCCCAGAGAGCACAGAAGTCGTGATAGGGGGATTCTGCAAGGAAAACCAACACCAGCAAAGCAACAACAGTGGATTTCTGGATCTGAGTACCTGTGAAACAAGGAGACCAAGTCCAAGAGTCGCGATAGTGTCGAGAGTGGGCAGATGCCCAGGAAATGCCAGCTGAGGGTGCAAAGGAGCTGCCACCGGATGGAAGAAGCTTGGTGTTTTGCTAGAACGAAGAGGACTAGGAACTTCCCCTTTGGAGGATGGATGTCCCACGTCGTGAAGAAGCTTGCAGAGGTGTTCCCACGCAGAAAGACCGCAAACAAGCCTTGCTAGCTGCAAGGGTCACGGTTAGGGTTTTTGGATGCTGCTGTGGCCCAGGAGGGACCAGAATGTCGCCACTTGGATGAGGAGACAGATGGGGCGCCCTGCAAGTCAGGGAGCCCTCACAGAAGCAGGCAGCACCTGCAGAAGTACCGGAACAGGCACTTGGAAGAGGAGTGAACCGGAGTCCACCCGAAGTCAGAAAAGGGAGACCCACGACGCCGGAGGACAACTCAGAAGGTTGTGCACTGCAGGTTAGAGTGTTGGGGACCCAGGCTTGGCTGTGCACTAAGGAAATCCTGGAAGAGTGCACAGGAGCCGGAGCAGCTGCAAATCACGCGGTACCCAGCAATGCAGTCTAGCGTGGGGAGGCAAGGACTTACCTCCACCAAACTTGGACTGAAGAGTCACTGGACTGTGGGAGTCACTTGGAAAGAGTTGCTGAGTTCCAGGGACCGCGCTCGTTGTGCTGAGAGGGAGAGGACCGGTGATGCAGTCTTTTGTTGCCTGCGGTTGCAGGGGGAAGATTCCGTCGACCCACGGGAGATTTCTTCAGAGCTCCTGGTGCAAGAAGGAGGCAGGCTACCCCCAGAGCATGCACCACCAGGAAACAGGCGAGAAAGCCGGCAGGATGAAGCGATACAAGGTTGCAGTAGTCGTCTTTGCTACTTTGTTGCGGTTTTGCAGGCATCCTGAGCAGTCAGCGGTCGATCCTTTGGCAGAAGGTGAAGAGGGAGATGCAGAGGAACTCTGATGAGCTCTTGCATTCGGTATCTGAAGAATTCCCCAAAGCAGAGACCCTAAATAGCCAGAAAAGGAGGTTTGGCTACTTAGGAAGGAGGATAGGCTAGTAACACAGGTAAGAGCCTATCAGGAGTCTCTGACGTCACCTGCTGGCCCTGGCCACTCAGAGCAGTCCAGTGTGCCAGCACACCTGAATCCAAGATGGCAGAGGTCTGGGGCATGCTGGAGGAGCTCTGGGCACCTCCCCTGGGAGGTGCAGGTAAGGGGAGTGGTCACTCCCCTTTCCTTTGTCCAGTTTTGCACCAGAGCAGGGCTGGGGGATCCCTGAACCGGTGTAGACTGGCTTATGCAGAGATGGGCACCATCTGTGCCCATCAAAGCATTTCCAGAGGCTGGGGGAGGCTACTCCTCCCCAGCCCTGACACCTTTTTCCAAAGGGAGAGGGTGTGACACCCTCTCTCTGAGGAAGTCCTTTGTTCTGCCTTCCTGGGCCAGGCCTGGCTGGACCCCAGGAGGGCAGAAACCTGTCTTAGGGGTTGGCAGCAGCTGCAGTGAAACCCCGGGAAAGGCAGTTTGGCAGCACCCGGGTCTGTGCTAGAGACTCGGGGGATCATGGAATTGTCTCCCCAATGCCAGAATGGCATTGGGGTGACAATTCCATGATCTTAGACATCTTACATGGCCATGTTCAGAGTTACCATTGTGACGCTATACATAGGTAGTGACCTATGTATAGTGCACGCGTGAAATGGTGTCCCCGCACTCACAAAGTCTGGGGAATTTGCCCTGAACGATGTGGGGGCACCTTGGCTAGTGCCAGGGTGCCCACACACAAAGTAACTTTGCACCCAACCTTCACCAGGTGAAGGTTAGACATATAGGTGACTTATAAGTTACTTAAGTGCAGTGGTAAATGGCTGTGAAATAATGTGGACGTTATTTCACTCAGGCTGCAGTGGCAGGCCTGTGTAAGAATTGTCAGAGCTCCCTATGGGTGGCAAAAGAAATGCTGCAGCCCATATTGAACCCCAATACCCTGGGTACCTTAGTACCATATACTAGGGAATTATAAGGGTGTTCCAGTATGGCAATGTGAATTGGTGAAATTGGTCACTAGCCTGTTAGTGACAATTTAGAAAGCAGAGAGAGCATAACCACTGTGGTTCTGGTTAGCAGAGCCTCAGTGAGACAGTTAGTCATCACACAGGGAACACATAGAGGGCACACTTATGAGCACTGGGGCCCTGGCTGGCAGGGTTCCAGTGACACATACACTAAAACAACATATATACAGTGAAATATGGGGGTAACATGCCAGGCAAGATGGTACTTTCCTACACCAATTTCAATAGTTGGGCCAACTCTGGATCAGTTCCCTTCCTCTTGCCCACCCTCAACCTATTGGATGCCATAATGTAAGAGATAGGTGAGAAACAAGGGCCCAGCAGCCGCAATACACTTCTAACAGGAAAATACCCTTCAAGAAAATTCTTTGTTAACACAATCACCCAACAGCTAAATTGAAACCTTAGCAAAGTTTGTAAATAATAACAGTCCTGTAAAACCTGAAATAAAATTGTGTTAATTAACACCAGCAGAAAATAACAAACTGGCTGTTAACACTTCTTAAGCATCCATTGGCAACATTTTTTGCTGTAAATAACTTTTGGATTTAAAGCATACACAAATTAATCACAAATTAGTGAAACGACCGTATTGTAAAATTGATGACGCTTTCAACATTAACCACAATTCGAGAAAAGACGACCGCGCTGTGCAACAGGTAAATTGAAATGCTATAACAAAGAAATGCTGTAACAATCACATAAATCACTGAAGCTCTCAACATTATCCCCAATTCGAGCCAAAACAATCATGTAAATTGAAATGCTGTAACAAAGAAATGCTGTAACAATCACATAAATCACTTATTATTGCTGAAGTTCTCAACATTAACCCCAATTCGAGCCAAAAAACGATCGGATAATGCAGTTGTTCCAGGTGAGGCACGAACTCACAACCTTGGCATGGCTCAGTGCAAGTACTGCTCTATAAGTACCATGCGCTAACCGATTGCGCCACTGGAGCTCACACACCTAACAACACGTTTACGCGCCCCGCAACCAGCGTGTTACTGGCACCTGAAATTGCCAAAGTAAAGTTTGGGGGGAACCCCTAGCAGGTGAGCGCGCTCACAGTTAAACCCACACTCCTAAGAACGGAGCCTAGCTACTGTGCGCTCACTCACCTCTGTTCAAACTGTTAACGTGCCCCTGAGACCTGCCGCCTGCTCTCCGCGAAGCCTGGACTGGACTGCTCCTGGATCTAGATAAGGAATAGGATCTCGATCTGGAAGAGGAATCCCAACCGTCCGGGCCACCGTGCCAACGAGAAGAAGGCCGAGCCTTCTGTGGGGGGCGCTATTAAGCCCCCACTGGCTTGCGGCGGCCCAGACCGGTCCGGCCCGCACGTCGGCCTGACGGTCCCTCAATGGAGGTACTTCCGCTCCCAAGCCTCGCGTGGCGTGCGAGCAGAAGCCTCGGCCAGCCCGTGCACAACTAGTGTGAGGGTTTGGCCCCGGCGTCCCCGACCCCTAAGGGGCCGCACTCCCCCCCCATGTTGGGGGGGGTGCTTTTCCATCGGTCTCGATTGTTCTCCCTCCAAAGCACTTTCCCAATGTCTTAAATCAAGTATTTGTGAATCCGGCGTCTGTCCTTTTTAGAGTGGGGTCTGCCGATACCTGTTAAGTAACTATCTCCTGCGACGTCAGACTTTGTGCGCATTACCCGATTCACCTCACTTGCTTTATTCTAACCCTCCGGGTCTAACCAGGATATCTGGGTGGACACGAACTGTTCCTTCCAGGAACTGCCTTCTGGGTAATGCACTAGTACCTAACTATTTCTTCCAGGAGCTGTCCCCTGGGTAATACTGTTATAATGTATTTCTTCTTGGAGCTGTCCCATGGATAATGCACTATTACTTATTGCACTTCCTTTCTTTCACACAAAGGGAATCCCTACTAGCTAGCCTTCTGGCCTGGCTGGGAAAACACATTTCTGCATCACCATTGCTTTTAAAAAACCCACACAAATCCTACATGCACTTATTCCCCCATACTACAATTGCCACAGAAATATGCACTTTACATAATAAAGTTCGAAGCCCGACCTCTTACCATTTAGGACAGAAACCTCTAAAACCCCGCTGTCTTGAATAGGCAGGTGTATGCTCACCTGACTTGCGCACAATGTTCTATTCAAAAGATGCTGGCGGTGTTTCCTTCAGCCGCAGTCCAGGGAGTTGAAGAGATGGAGGGCTTCTGGCTGCCGCTCGCCAAAATTTTGTCAAGTTTTCAGAAATAAAGAAGTGACACAACTCTGGTAGCAATGTAGTATTTATCAAAGAATAATATGGCCGGGAGCACAGTTCAGTTCTGTAACTGAAACCATACTTCACTCTGCTTTTACAAACAGCGTAGAAGTATAGTTTTGAAGACTTTGGGGCTCATTACGACTTTGGTGATCGGAAAACTCCAAAGCCTCGGTGAGGATACAGCCATCATACCGGCTGCCCCCCCCCCCGTCAAATTACGACTTTCCCACCAGACTGACCAGGAGGAACATCGTATTACAACATTTCCACAAGTCAAACTGGCGGAAAAAGTGCTGCGGTATTGGCTTCCGCTCCCTTAATGGAGCCTAGGTCAATACCATAGCACACCAGCACCCTCAGAATACGCACTGTCTGCAGCGCAGACAGTGCGCATTCATAGGGTGCTAGGCGGGGGGGGCCCTTGCACTGTTTCTGCCAGCCTTTCCATCGTGGGATCTCCACCATGGAGAGGCTGGTGGAACAGGAGTCGTGATCAGCACAGTGGCGCTGAGTAGTGCCGCCGTAGCTGACAATGTGCCCACTCGCTGTCAGCTAGTCGGGAACCTTGTTTCCGGCAGTCGCAGCAGTCCCCTGGTGGTTGGACCGCCAGAGTCGTAATGTGGCAGTCCGACCGTCACCGCGGGGCTGGTGGCCTCAAGACGGCCAGCCTCGTAACGAGAGTGTTTATCTGGAGTGGGTTCTGTCAGATTGGGGTGTTTTTTAATATGGAGTTGGGTGAGCCACTGAAAGCTTGAGCCAGATTAGAGCCAGATATCGGTCTGGCCAAGCTCTGGGTCCCCTTGGATCCTCAAGCCCAAAACGAGCTGAGCCTCCTTGTGGCTTCTGCCTGCCGCCCACAATTTGCCCACATGCACCAGGAATGAAAAGGAAGCATAAACATTTTGATATTAAAAATGAGAGAAAAAAATACCTTTCGAGTTGCTAAAGTGCATAATGTGAAGCCTGTAATTCTGGGGTGAATTCTGGCCTCCTCACTTGAAATAGTGTGAATCTAGGCAACGATTTTAATTCACTAAGCCTGTTTTTCCTTATTTGTTACATGTGAGAGCATCTTCAAAACCTGAACTCGGGATTTGCGCAGTCCAAAAACCTTGTGCGTTTGATGTAATATACTATAATGTTGCTACAGCTATAATAAGAATCTTGGCCGCATATGGAGTACAGATGACAGCTGTGTTGCCTCTTAATTCACTTTGTCGTCGAGGTGGTGGGGGAACAGTAATATTTTTTATTTCATGTTTAAAAACTAACCCTTTTAATAATTATCCATCACTACAGTGATAGAATCTGATGCACAAAGGTAAACACTTCCATGTGGTAAAGAAATATACTTTTTGGAATTTTGAAGAGACTTTGCCATATTTTTACATAATGTTTGTGATTGATTTGCATGCCAACTATTTCTAGGGGTCGGTTCGTGCACGGGCTCTAAGAGCCAATCTAGACCCTTGACTCGGCCCTCTCTGTTAATTTGTTGGCTCGTCCACCTCTATGTATGTTAGAGCTTCTTAAAACCTCGGTTCACAGTGCTGCTTTGATGAGGCTATGACTTGTTACAAATGTAATTGGTTGGTTTAGTACTTTTTACATGCCAAATTACTGTGGCTAATTTCCCTAGAATTCAAAGATCTCACTTTAACAAACGCTCTAAATGGAGGTGGGTATGCATAACAGCCATTCTCTTCACCAATGAGTAATTTCCTGTCCCTTAATTCCTCTGGTCTGGCTTCAGTCCTCTCCCGTCCATTAGTTCCCTTTGTTACTTCAAGGCCCTGTGCCCCGGAAGTGTAAACACAGCAGAAGAGCATTATTCTCAGACGGCTCCCTTTGTTCTTTAGCTCAGCATTCCATTATTCCGGTACGACTCAAGGAAGATCTGACTTCAGACCAGCAACTTTGAAATTAAGTTTAAATAACATTTGCAGAGTAATGGATGCGTTTGCCTAATGACTTTATGCAGTATTAACTATTTTTGTAAACATGCAGCACTTTAACACTTAGTACGGTATTCTGCGTGCATTTTCGTTTGTGGAAACAAAAACATGCCTCTTTTTGTGCCTTACTAAACTAAACAATGTAATATAAAAAGCGGTTGTATTTGAATTACAAACATTTACTTTTATCTTGGAGTGCTAGTCATATTAATCAGTCACTTTTTAGGGTCAAGCCTGCGTTGCATGCGCTCGTGCATGCGTATCGCAGCGAGACGCTTTAGTATTTAGAAAAGGGCTCGAGCCCTGTCAACTTCACGTCAGTGTTTTTGATTGGTTCGTGGGCTTGCCTAATAAAATCTGCTTGTTTTCATTAGTCAAAGGCACGCATACCTCATGCCTTTTCCGGTGGCTAGCCCTCCTCGAGCGCAGCCACTAAGTGCAGAAAACATGCGAGGCTCGCTGTTTTCCATCGGGCTCGTGGACTTCTTTTTCTCTAATTTACGAGCGCGATCTCGTTTGACAGAAGTCAGGCGCTTTACATAGTTAATTTCACTTTTTTGGGTTACGTACATAAATGCACTTTTGCCCAATAGGTGAAAAGTCGGGTTAGGAGTTTACAACGCGATCAGCTCTAACATGAGCAAACGCGAGACCCTTTGCATTGTAAATGCTTGTTGGTTTATGCGGTCACCAGAACTTCTGGATAGCAACACAGACTTGTAATTTACAGCAAGGCTGCCACATATCCTCCCTGTGTTATATATATATGGCTCACAGATTCCAGGCAGAAAATCGTGCCAGTTTCCCCGTAATTCACAGGACTAATGTCAAGAGAGACCCATATTAGTTTTATTCATTTTATTCGTTTACATAATTAGTAATCCTCACACTTAAAATAAAATCCCTCTTTGTCAGGTCTCCAGGGGCCTGAATTATGACAGGACACGAGGGAACGTTTGGCACTTCTATCTTTATTGCTATCCTGCTCCGTACTGCCTTCGCGCCCTTTCTCCCCCTCCCTTGTCACCTCCCCTTGCCGTCCAGCCCATCCTGTCCTCTGAAGAGGGGTGATCCTTCTTCCCCCTCTGTGACTCCACTGCTGGTGCGGTCCCGTATTGGTGACGACACCACATCCCTCCCCAACGTGGAAGAGGAAAAGTTTGAAACAAAACACTTAACTTGTCAGGCAAAACGTGCCTGCTCCTTCTGCAGGGATCTGTCCACTGCCTCCCGGGCAGGGACTTTAAAGAGTGTTCAATCATCAGCGTAATTTTCGTACCGTCGGGACGGGCCTGGATTGTGTCTCAACATGTATCTTCCGGTTTTGGACCTGTCCGACACTTGGCTTTGTTCTGGTCTTTCTCCGGGTGCTGGCCCGCCAACTGAATGGTTTTGGCTTTGCTCTGTCGCTGGACGGGCTGTGCTGTGTTCCAGAATGTCTTCAGTTCTTCCTCCTGCCGCCTCGGGATTGTCGGTATTTGCATCCAGGTCTGTCCATTCTTCACCGCTATCTCCTGTTTGCTCGTCGAGTGTTGCTTGGGGTACCTGTTTAAACATTGCTGCATTTTGTGTTATCATCTCTGGTCCTCGTCGGGCTGTTATCATGGTGCCTTTCCTTGCTGTTACTCTCCAGGGTTGTGCTTCGAATGGGAGCCGGAACTTTCCCCTTGGGTGACGGTCTTTGACTAGGACGGTGTCTCCCGCCTGCAATGTCACCTCGCGAGCTCTCCTCTTCTTGGATGCTTGTTCGTTCGTTTTAGTTCTCCTTCCTTCCGACTTGTTCAAAGGCGGTGGTCTCTCTGCCCACGACGGGTGGTGTGGGATGACGTCAGACACCGTTCTCCCGAAACAGAGTTGGCTGGGGGTGACTCCTGTGGTGGCATGCGGTGTCACTCTGTACTCTCTTAAAAAGGTATATATCGCTCTTTCCAGGTTCTCACTTTGTGCCACCGCTATGCGGATGACTTTGTTGATTGTTTTCACGAATCTTTCCACCTCCCCATTTGCCTGTGGCCATCGCGGTGTTATTCGCCGATGTTTAGTGTTCGTTGACGCTAAGAATTCTGCCCATTCGTGACCATTGAAAGGGGGCCCGTTGTCTGTGCGCACTTCTCCGAACAAACCATGAGTGGCCATCATTTTCTCAAATTTTGGAATGACTGCTTGTGCAGATGTAGATTGTACGATTTCTACTTCTGGGTAACGTGAGTAGTCGTCCATCACCACTACCATGTACGAGCCATCCGGCAGGCTTCCGAAGTCTGCGCTTACCCGTTGCCACGGCGCTGTTGGCCCCTTTTCCGTGATGATGGGTGGTGGTGAATCTGGGCTGCCGCTGGCCTGGCATACCAAGCATCTTTTGACTGTGTCTTCCACTAGCTTGTCTAAACCGGGGAACCACACTTTTTCTCTGATGCGGGCTTTTGACTTTACTATGCCTTGGTGCGCCCCATGAGCTAGGGATACTGTCCTGGTTGTAAGACTCAATGGGATTACCAAACGGAGGCCTCTCAGCAGGCAGCCATCTTCACTTACGGAGAGCTCTTGCCGTATGTTGAACAGCGCATGTAGTCGCGCCTGGGCTTCTTGTGTCCTGAAAGCGTCAGGCCGTTGTAGGGCCCGCCAATTTCCTGTTCTGATGGCTGTTATGGCTAGCTGCAGGCACTCGTCTTGGGCTGTTGCTTCAACCACTTCGCTGAGTGGTATCGGTAGGGGTCTAGCGCGCTCTACTACCATTCGGACGTACTCCTCCGTCTCTTGTGCTTCTTCGATCTCTTGAGGTGTGGCTATGCGGGCGTGGCGGGAGAGGAAGTCTGCTGGGTTCCTTGTGCCCGGTTGGTATTCTAATGTGAAGTCATATTCTTGGAGTTGCAGAATCCACTTCTCTATCCTCGGTGGTGGTTTTGAGGAGGAACCTTTGAATAGTGGTAGTAGGGGTTTGTGGTCTGTCACAACTGAGAACGGCTTCCCGTACAGGTAGAGATGGTAATGACGGCACCCCCAGTGGATGGCAATGGCTTCCCGTTCGATCTGCGAGAACCGTTGTTCTGTCGGTGTGAGTGTACGGCTGGCAAATGCGATAGGTGCCCACTCCCCACAATCTTGCCTTTGTACCAATACTGCTCCCAGCCCTGTGGGGCTGGCATCGACGACCAGCTGTGACTGTCGTTGTGGGTCGAAAAACGCCAGCGTGGTTTCCGCCGACAGCGCTTTCTTTGTGGCTTGGAACGCATGCTCTTGTTCTTCCCCCCATTGCCACTGGCGGTTGGCTTGCGTGAGCTGGCGCAGGGGTCCTGTGATGTCTGCCAGGTTTGGCATGAACCGGCTACAGTACGTGACCATGCCTAGGAAACTCCGTACTCCTGATACTGATGTTGGAGCCGGTGCTTCCTGGATATCCTTCACTTTGAGGGGGTCTGGTCCAACTCCATTTTTGGAGAATCGGTATCCAAAGAAACACATTTCTTGTTTGAGGAACTCGCATTTCTCTTTGTGCAGTGTCAGTCCTCTGCTTTGTAGCCTGGCAAATACCGCTCTCAGCCTTTTCAGATGTGTTTCTACTGTGGGTGCATGGACTAGAATGTCGTCACTCACGTTCAGAACCCCCGGGAGTCCATTCAGAACGTCTTTGATAACGTGTTGGAACACTTCAGCTGCGCTAGAGATGCCAAAGTTCAACCGTTTGTATCTCCAGAGTCCATTGTGGGTGGAAAAGGTGGTGATGGGTCGTGAGTCTGGGTGAAGCATTATTTGATGGTATCCAGACTGCAGGTCCATTTTTGAGAACCAGATTGACCCTGACAGTTCGCTGAGAATGTCATCTATGGTCGGGGTTAGGTGCCTTTCTCTTTTGATAGCTAGGTTTGGTACGCGCATGTCGACACATATCCTCACTGCTTCTGGTTGTTTGGGTTTCCGGGCGACGACGATGGGGGAGACCCACGGTGTTGGGCCCGATACTTTTTCTATGACCCCTGCTTGTTCTAGGAGCCGTAGTTCATGTTCCACTTTGGGGCGTAGGTGGAATGCTATTCTTCGGTGTCTGAGCGCTATGGGGGCCACTGACTTGTCAATGTGGAGGCGTAGTGGCGGTCCTTTCAGGCATCCGATGCCTTCAAACAGACTTTTGAAATCTTGCATGAGGATTTGTAGTGTGTTCACGTGGACTGTGAAGGCAAAATGCACCAGGTTGAGGTCTTGGGCCGTGCGACAGCCTAGGAGGAAGCCTGTTCCGTCTTCGGAGACATACACTTTGGTTGCCATTTCAGTGTCGTCGTGGGTAATGGCAGTTGTAAAGACTCCCGCTATACTTAGAGGCCGGTCGTTGCCAAACGCGAATACTTGTATGTTTGTGGACCGGAGTGCTGGTCGCGGTTGCGACAGGTTGTTGTACACATTCATGGCCATCAGGTTGATGGAGGCGCCTGTGTCTACCAGTGCTTGTGTGGGGGAGCCTTGGACCATGACAGTGCATGTGGGCAGACGTCGGTTTCCTACCGCGTGAATCACGTGGACTGTGTGCTGATCGTTGTCCATGTCGCTGTCTGAGTCTTGATCTAGTAGTGTGTCCACCATCTTGACGGTTTGTTTTGTGGGGTTATTTGGTGGCTTCGGTGTTGACTTGCAGACCTTGGCGAAGTGGTTAAGCTTCCCACACGCGCTGCACATCTTGCCCCAGGCTGGGCAGGTGGTCGGGTGTGGTGCTGGGCCACCGCACCATTTGCATGGCTTGCCCCACAGTCTCCCCTTATATGGTTCTCTTTTCTGTCGTGGCGTGTTTGTCTTGACTGCATTGGCTACCTCTGTTTTTGTCGGGGTCGCAGACACTTGTTCCATGTGAGCTGCTCTGGCTCGCGCTAGTTCTTGTGACCTCCCCAGTGCGAGAATGTCCTTCATTGGCATATTGGGTTGTTGGAGAATGCGCTCTCTTAGCTTTGATGACGAGCATCCTTGTATGAACTGTGCACGAATTTCATCCGCTTCATCCGGTAGAGTGCAGGTGCTGGCCAGTTCTCGTAGTCTCGTGTAGAAAACGTCGACTGATTCGTCGGTGGTTTGGCGTGCTTGGCGCAGTAGGAAACTTTCGTAATCTGAGTTGGCGTACGGCTCAAAGTGGGCTGTGATGGCTCTTTTGAGTGTCTCGTATGTGCGGGGTTGCACCTCAGTGACCGATTTAAAAATTCTGTGGATGTCCGCTCCGCCGATGTGGAGGAGGAGGGGTCTGCGCCGTTCGGCTTTGATATCTAGTGCTTCGAAGTACGTTTCCAGTCTTTCAACCCAGACCTTCCATTTTGCAGCTTGGGTGGGTGGCGCCCCTGTAATGGTGAAAGGTTCTATTGGCGGTACGCCGGCCATGGTCTGTGGTCCTTAGGCTAGTGCTGTGTAGAGATGAAAATTTCCTGTTTTCGTTGGTCTCTGGGCTTTAGCGCTGGAGCTCTGGGAGTGGCCGGGCACTCTTTTCTACCTTGTGCCTGTGGTGTCTTGTGTACTGCCGCTCCTGTGTGCAGTGGTGCCTAGCTGGCTGGTAAGTCACCTAAGCGTTTGGTATTTGATTGTCTCCTGGGAGTGCGTGGCTGTAAATTCACCTCTGGCTTGGGCGGCGCTTTTTCGGTCCCCTCCGGCGTGGGCGGCGCTGTTGCGGTGCAGCTCGTCGCGTTGGACGCTGAGCACAGTTTGCACGGGGACACTCGCGGCTCCTTCGACTCAGCGAGCAGCTGGGTGTCTTCTTTTAAGCCGCGCCGTGCTGGGAGCGCGCTCTCGCGGCCGGCAGCCGCTTGCGGTGAGTGTTGTTTTTTTTTTTTCCTCTGGGAGTGCGCGGATGCACCTCCCGTTACTTTGTGCTGCCGTCGGCGCAGTGCAACGCGGTGCGCGTCGAGTGCAGGACTCCGGTTCTATTTGTTTCCTCTGGGAGTGCGCGGATGCACCTCCCGTTTTCCTTATGCCGCCGCCGGCGCAGTGCAACGCGGTATGCGCCGCGTGCAGGACTCACAGTTCCTGGGGCAGATGAGTAAGCGGGTGTCGTCTTCTCACCGCGCAGTGCGGGATGCGCGCGTGGCCGGCCGCCGCGACCGGTAAGTGCAGGTTGCTCGGGGTGCGTGGTGACGGCCACAGTGCCTCAGTGCTGAGTTGCAGAAATTAGCCGTTGGATTGGTTGGTTGTGCGGGTGCACCGCGGTGTTCCATTCTGGGCTGGGTGCGTTCGTGGGTGGCGGCGCTACCATGGATGGTAGGCCCACCTTCGTCGCCAAATGTCAGGTCTCCAGGGGCCTGAATTATGACAGGACACGAGGGAACGTTTGGCACTTCTATCTTTATTGCTATCCTGCTCCGTACTGCCTTCGCGCCCTTTCTCCCCCTCCCTTGTCACCTCCCCTTGCCGTCCAGCCCATCCTGTCCTCTGAAGAGGGGTGATCCTTCTTCCCCCTCTGTGACTCCACTGCTGGTGCGGTCCCGTATTGGTGACGACACCACACTCTTGGCACGCAATCGGCAAGGCAAAGACATGCAGACAGATTCGGCTGTGAGTGGTTAATTGTCGAGCAGGCCTTCCTGATAACGAACAAGCCCTGATAAAAGAGATCTGATTTCATAGGCAGCCTTGTCCAGAGAGGTGGCGCCTCAAGAGAAAGGCAAATCCCTTAGGAGGCGTGTCGAGATGGGGGGTAACAAGTAGCAACTACTGTAGACGCTTGGTAGTCTCTGGGCGAGGAAAAGGTCGTATCACTGCCTGATGTTGCCTGTTGGACATTTTGTATTAAAACATTTTGTAGGATTCAACACAGATGTATTCACGTTTGCGAACCCAGGCGAATTCAGGGAACTGTGTACTTGAACAAAAGTAAAAAGCTACACAAATTCGTCTGGGAAGCATAGTTTTCTATCTGCCCACCCTTGTAGCTGGATTTCCCACTCAGCGTGGACAGGCAACCAGGTGGCAGGAACTTGTGTTCGTCTGTCAACTGTTTGACCGTGTGGTGAAACATTTGGTCAGACTTCTTCATCCATTGGTCTGTTCAGGTGTCATTCACCTGTTGCTTCTGCCTTGTGCAGAGTTCTTCGTGGGACGATTGGTCAGCCTCTTTGGCTATTGTCTTTTTCACATTTTACTCTTAAATATGTTCACATCCACCTAAAAAGCAGTCCACTTTAGTACCAGGGAAGGTAGGCCTGCGATCATTTCATTTTTTTGAATTTGTTTGCAGTGCCTACGGGTTCCAGTATTGATAAAGTGGTGGTCCACAGGAGTCAAAAAGTGGGGAACCACTGCTTTACACCTTTGCATATGTTTGCAAAATAAATAAAATGCATTGTAGGTTTGCCAAGGTTGGAACTGTTTGTATTGTTAATTCTTATTTTAAAACTGCTAGTTTCATGGTGCCTAAGGAAAGGAAATGTCATATCGCAGTGGTTCCCAAACTTTTCACTTCTGTGGACCCCCATTTTAGCATAACTGGAACTCGGGGACCCTCACTGAATCTTTTTTGGAACCCGGGGACCCCCACTAAGTCATTACTGAAAGCTGGGGACCTAATCTGTTAATATTATTTAATTTTCTAAGCTGTCGCGGACCCCCTGAAGAGGCTTTGCGGACCCCCAGGGGTCCCCGGACCACAGGTTGGGAACCACTGTCATATCGTTTTTCAGACATACATTTATGCAGTCAACCCCAAAGTGGATCAAGGATATTTGGATAGTTAGGAATAATGGGCATTGGCATAGTCTGGTCACAATATTACGAAGGAAGCTGAAAACCATTGTGCAGACCGGGGTTAAGATGTGAAGGCGTTAATATTCAGTGTTGGCAGAATATGAACAGCTTCATAAGTTAATTTAAGGATTTAGGCTCAAGTTGCCTTCTGAAAATGTTAGACAGGGAACCAGAAGGTTCTCTGGCAAAAACTGTTCTACTTGCAACACACAGAGGCAGGCAAGCAAAAGTAGCTAGCGAACTGCCCCTTAATTAAAATGTCTACATTGAAGAATAATTTAGAAAATGCCATATGTTTAACGGCAGCTCTGAATGAGAATTTGTGAAATTTTCCAGACTTCGGAACCTGCCATAGCATCCAGGAGAACTATTTCTCCACAGCAGCAAACGCTGCATCTTTCTATGAGGAACTGTACTCGAAATAAAGAAAACAGAATCAAAATATACATTGCAAAAAAAAAAAAAACGTCCGTTTACTAAATGCTACAGAAGCCACCAGGACGTTTGCAGAGGATGTTTAACAGATGAAGGTCAATATTATCCTCAATAAGCTTTATTCTTGTGGTTATGGGTTACAGTAGCATGCTTGTATACCAAACACTGCTGTGACAGTTTCCTCGATGCCCCTGTAAGAAAAAAACATTAGCATGGCATTCCCAAATTGCCCTGTATGTAAAGTCTAATTGCCACGAAAGCGTTCACATTGCCCTGTGTGTAAAGCACCCACTAACATGCCCATCTCCTACTATGTAAATGATACCCTATGACATTTTCTGTGTTGTCAAGTGCATAACTTATACATTATTGCCATCCCGATTCCACATTCTTTTTTGTGTGCTTTCCATTCAGAAAAAGGATCCCCTACAATATGTGTGCAAACCATTTTGTATTGCTATGTATGCAAAGCAGATATTCCCATGCCCATCTCCCACAGCTGCCTAAAAGGGCCTGTCAAATCATAGAAAACTCTAGGTACCATGGATGTATGCATTTTTCTACTGCAGCCCTAGCTGGGTAACAGCGAAGCATTGCGTATTCATGGGGGTGCAGGGGGATGAGCCAAGACTGTTGCATCATTTGGGGATTACAAATTCATTACATTTCAGTCACCTTTAAAATTGTAGTCACAGGTCTCCGGTTTCCAAAGTCAGCAAACAATATATTGCTCGCGATCACATGAGCCATAAGAGAGCCAGCATCCCTCAAAGGTGCACAAGTAGCAACATGTACTCTGTGCCTAATTTGTTAAAAAATAAAATGAAGGGCCTCAAAGCTCCTCTTTGGAGCCCACCACCGGCTCTGCCTCATGCTTCTGTCTCCACCACCTTACACCCTTACAATTCTTATCCCTTTATTTCACTCTTGCAGGTTCCTTTTCATCTCAGCTTTTTCCCTTCATCACTATTTTTTCATCTTTCTCGTACTCCTTCTTTTTCCCTCTGCTGCATTTGTCTCCTCTTTTGGGTTGAGGTCTGATGATGGTAAAAAAAAAATCCTGGTCAGTTAAAATGAATGCTCAAGTCCACCACTTGCAGTCACTGACACAACTCCGGCTAGTTGGCACACTAGAGGATATATTGAAACGTTGGTGATCCACGAGGTGGTTGAAATAAAGCTCTCCTCAAGCTGCTGGTGCTGTTCTCTCGATAAGGAGTGCCCTGTGGCATTGCAATACCATGCAAACTTCTACGTACTGGGGTATCGCCAGTATAGGTGGTTAGAATGTTTCCAGTACCTCAGTTTTCGTCGGTAAATATAGGCAGGTCAGGGCTGCTAATATTTACCAGATGAAAAGGCAGATAAATCCCGGGAAGTGCGGATTTTGGCGATGGGACCAAAATCCACGTGCAATTGGGAAAATTCCTCAAACTGCTGCTTCTCGCACCTGTTAAATCTTGAGCTCCAGGGAATCGGTATTTAACAGATGCGCTAAATAGCATCTGTCCCTCAAAGGCACTGATAGTTGAGGCCTAAGATGTTATGAGTGTTCTGAGATGGCAGTAGCTGTTCAGTTGTTTTGGGGAAGATGGAACCCTTTCCCGCTGAATGCCCGCCACAGCTTAAGGCCCTCATTATGAGTGTGGCCCAGCAATTGGTGTGATATTTATCGCGCCTGATAAAATTCCATCCCGCTGGGAATAGGAGGGAGTAACCTGGGAATGTTGGCGCTTACCGTACCATACCGTGCAGGTTCTGGTAAATATCTGATCGGTATGGGCAGGTCTGATCTGCTGATGTTTAGAACAAAATTAATAATTGTGATATATGTGGTAACAACAGCTGTTAGTTATTGTATATGCCCAGTGTCGTAACAAAGACCCCCGCAGCCCCACGGTTCGGGGTGGGGCGATGTCAGCCCCCTCAGCACAGTATGCTGTGAACTAGCGGCAGACCCCTCATTGGGTCCAGGGGGGTGGGACCCCTCAAGGTCTTTTCCAGGGGGACCCCTTCAAGTTTTGTTACGCCACTGCAGATGTCACAGTTAACGAGGCTTCTTGTAGCGAGCGCCACAGAAGTATAACAGAGATAAGAGATACATACCCTCAACTACGGATATGTGGAAACCTACGCACAGTCATAAACCACCCGACCTTCAGAACTGTCGCTTGACTTCCAAATAACTCGTTTACGACTTTGGAGGCTTGTAATTCATGCAGACGTTCATTATTCGGTTCAGGTTCCGTATCCGCATTTCGGTTCCTTTATCTTAAAATGTCATTCCCATGTTCATGCATATTTAGTGAGAGCTGTGGCCTTGCTTTGATGTTTTCAGAGATGGAAAGATAATACTCTTATCACGAAAATGACATCTTTAATTGCGCGGATCCTCTGTTTAAGATATCTTTTTGAAGGGACGGCGTCAAATATTCTGTGAAGGGAACAAGGAGATTGGTTAGTGTACCTTCGGGTTAAATGCAGTACATGGTTTATGGCTCCTTAATGAGAAGGTTCATTTTAAATGATAGTTTCCGAATAAGACAAATGCTTTTGAAGATCTTTGTGCAGTGATGCTCCGACTGTCTTTGGATCCTCAAAGACGGTGTCTCGCTTTCTATAAAGCATACACCCACATTTTCTTTTTCTGTCCTACTCGTTCCCTGCTGAGTGGTCGGCTTGCTTCTTTTTCTGAATAAGGTGTTCCCGAGTTTTTACTATCTCTCTCTCTCCTCCTGCAAATGGATCCCTCTGCCTCTTTCTGTCTGTTTCTTTATCTATTTCTGTATCTCTATCTTGCTCTTTTTCTCTGGCTATCCCTGTTTCTCTCTCTCATTGTCTTTCAGTTTAGGTGGATCTCTATCGCTATTTTTCTCTCTTTGGCTCTTGCTGGCTTTATCCTAGGGTAGGTCACTTCCCCTGCCGCTGCAGCTCCACCTTCCCAGGCTCCTGACACCTCCCAGCAAGACCAGCTAAAACCGTAAGTACTCCCCCCGCCCAGCCCCACGCTACTCACCTCTCTTTCCCTGAACTTCTGTCTTCTGTCTTCTGCCTTCCGCTCTCTCCTCCAACCTTTCTCCGCACCTCTGCTGTCCATTTCCCTTCGCTTTCTGCTCCTCCTTCTGGTAGCCATCTTCCTCCGCTCTCTGCTCCTCTTCTGCAGCCCACTTGCTGCGTGTTCTGCTCTTCCTCTGTGCCCCTCTCCTCTTCCTCACCGAGTTCTCTTCCTGCTTTGCTCTTCATCTGTGTTCTTCATTTCTCCTCTTCCTCACCGCGTTCTCTTCCTGCTTTGCTCTTCATCTGTGTTCTTCATTTCTCCTCTTCCTCACCGCGTTCTCTTCCTGCTTTGCTCTTCATCTGTGTTCTTCATTTCTCCTCTGCACCCCGTCCTGCGTGTTCTTTCTTCTTCTGTGCTCTTCTCCTCCTCTGCACCCCGTACTGCGTTTTCTTTCTTCTTCCGTGTTCTTCTGTGCTCTTCTCCTCCTCTGCACCCCGTCCTGCGTGTTCTTTTCTTCTTCTGTACTCTTCTCTGCATGTTCATTTTCTTCTTCTGTGGCCTTCTCCTCATCTTCTGGACTCTTCCCTCCTCTGCTTCTCTGGTCTCTCCTCTTCTTCTTGACTCTCCTCTCCTCCACTTCTCCTGTCTCTCCTCTTCTTCCTGACTCTTCTCTCCTCCTCTTCTCTGGTCTCTCCTCTTATTCTTGACTCTCCTCTCCTCCTCTTCTCTGGTCTCTCCTCTTCTTCCTGACTCTTCTCTCCTCCTCTCCTCCTCTTCTCTGGTCTCTCCTCTTCTTCTTGACTCTTCTCTCCTTCCTCTTCTACTCCTCTCTTCTTCTTCTTGACTTCTCTCCTTCCTCTTCTACTCCTCTCTTCATCTTCCTGACTCCTCTCATTCTCTCTAATCCCCCCTTCCCTATCTTCTTTTTTTCCCTTCCCCTCTACCTGACCCCCCCGCCCTCTGCTTTCCCGCCGCCACCTCCCGCTCGGCCCGCCTCCCCGCTCCCATTCGTCGCCCCCCCTCCTGCCCCCAGCTGACCCCCCCTCCTCCCTCTTATGGGGGCCGCTGTGCGGCTGCGCCGAAGGCAAGCCCGTCTGCGCCCGTCCGCGCCTGGACCGCGCACAGCGCCACGACCCCTGGCCCCCAGCACTCCCAAACCCCGCAGCACTGCTACGACCCCACCTCCCCCTACGCTCTCAACCCGGGACGCTCCAGAACCTGCTTCCAAGCCAACCCTAAACGCACCCATGGACCCTTTGCATGCCTCACCTGCAAACACACCTTCCACCGGGACTGCACCCCGCCCGCCAGCCCACGCGCCAATAACCACCTCAAATGGATCCTCATCAACGCACGCTCCGTCCACAAGCACGCCATTGAACTATGGGACCTCCTGGACTCCACCGGACGTCGCCTTCATCACTGAGACCTGGATGAACGCCTCCTCGTCCCCTGACATCGCCATAGCCATCCCCGACGGCTACAAGATCACCAGGAGAGACCGCACCAACCAAGTCGGTGGAGAAAACGCCATTGTTTTCAAGGACTTCATCAACGTCACCACCTCCGCGGAAGACACCCCCCTCGCCGCAAAACACATGCACTTCCAGATCCACACCGACCCCAGGACCACCCTCAGAGGAACTCTCATCTACAGACCCCCTGGATCACGCGCCCTCTTCAGCGAATCCATCGCCGACTTCATCTCCCCGCACGCCCTTGCCTCGCCGGACTACATCCTCCTCGGTGACCTCAACTTCCACCTGGAGCAGAACAACGACCCCAACACCACCACCCTGCTCGACAACCTCGCCAACCTCGGTCTCAAGCAACTGGTGAACACCCCCACCCACATCGCCGGACACACGCTCGACCCCATCTTCTCCGCCAGCAACCACGTATCCTTCAGCCACTCCTCCGTAATACACTGGACCGACCACAGATGTGTCCACTTCACCTTCAGACGCAGGACTCTCCACCTCCGCACACAACCCATCCCACGCAGACATTGGAACAAAATCCCAACGGAACAGCTTCTCTCCACTCTCAGCGACAACCAACCCACCTTCTCCACCGACCCCAGCGACGCAGCCCTCAGCCTCACTCATTGGATCACCAACTGCGCGGACAACCTCGCACCCCTCAGACGCCTCCCAAGACAGACCAGCACCAGGAAACCTCAATGGTTCACAGACACCCTCAAAGAATCAAAAAAAACCTGCCGTACCCTCGAGAAAGCCTGGCGCAAGGACCACACCGCAGAAAACATGTCTGCCCTCAAAAACGCCACCCGCGAACACAATCAGCTGATCCACGCCACCAAAAGAACTTCCTTCACAGACAGACTGGACAAGAACACTCACAACAGCAATGAACTCTTCAACATCGTCAAAGAGCTCTCCAATTCTAACGCCAACTCAAACTCCATCACGCCATCACAAGACCTCTGCAACTCCCTCGCTACCTTCTTCCATCGTAAGATCACCGACCTACACGACAGCTTTGGACACCAGACCCAGCCAACCACCACAGAACCTACAAACCCAGCCATCACCCTCAACGCCTGGACTCACATCAGCGCGGAGGAGACCAAAGCTACCATGAACTCCATCCACTCCGGTGCCCCCTCGGACCCCTGCCCACACTTCATCTTCAGCAAAGCTGACAACATCATCGCCCCGCATCTCCAGACCATCATCAACAGCTCGTTTGCTTCTGCCACCTTCCCCGAGAGCTGGAAACACACGGAAGTCAACGCCCTACTGAAGAAACCTACGGCAGACCCCAGCGACCTGAAGAACTTCCGCCCCATCTCGCTCCTCCCCTTCCCTGACAAAATCATTGAGAAGACCGTCAACAAGCAACTGACCAACTTCCTTGAAGACAACAACCTACTCGACCCCTCTCAGTCCGGATTCCGAGCCAATCACAGCACAGAAACAGCCCTCATCTCAGTCACAGACAACATCAGAACTCTGATGGACAACGGAGAAACAGTCGCCCTCATCCTCCTCGACCTCTCGGCTGCCTTCGACACCGTCTGCCACCGAACCCTAACATCCCGCCTGCGCTCCACCGGTATCCAAGGACTGGCCCTGGACTGGATCCCCTCTTTCCTCTCCAACCGCTCCCAAAGAGTCTACCTCCCTCCATTCCGCTCGGACCCCACTGAGATCATCTGCGGCGCCCCCAAGGCTCCTCGCTCAGACCGACTCTCTTCAATGTCTACATGAGCCCCCTCGCCGACATCGTACGCAAACACAACATCATCATCAGCTCCTACGCCGACGACACTCAGCTGATACTTTCCCTCACCAAGGACCCCACTGGCGCCAAAACCAACCTACAAGATGGAAAGAAAGACGTCGCAGAATGGATGAAACTCAGCCGTCTGAAACTGAACTCAGAAAAAACGGAAGTCCTCATCCTCGGAAACACCCTGTCCGCCTGGGACGACTCTTGGTGGCCCATGGCCCTAGGCACCGCACCAACCCCCTCTGACCACGCACGCAACCTCGGATTCATCCTGGACCCGCTTCTCACCATGACCAAACAAGTCAACGCCGTATCATCTTCCTGCTTCCTCACTCTCCGCATGCTCCGTTAGATCTTCCGCTGGATCCCCGCTGACACCAGAAAAACTGTGACCCAGGCCCTCGTCACAAGCCGCCTGGACTACGGAAACACCCTATACGCAGAAACCACAGCTAAACTCCAGAAACGTCTGCAGCGAATACAAAACGCCTCCGCCCGCCTCGTCCTCGACATATCTCGCAACAGCCACATCTCCGCCCACCTGAGACACCTGCACTGGCTTCCCGTCAACAAAAGGATCACCTTCCGGCTCCTCACCCACACACACAAAGCCCTCCACAACAAGGGACCCGATTACTTCAACCGTCGCCTCAGTTTCTACACGCCCACCCGTCAACTTCGCTCCACCAACCTCGCACTCGCCGCCGTCCCTTGCATCCGCCGCACCACAGCAGGTGGGAAATCCTTCTCCTACCTGGCAGCCAAGACATGGAACTCCCTCCCCGCCAACCTCAGGACCACCCAGGACCACCCTGCATTCCGGAGGCAGCTCAAAACCTGGCTGTTCGAGCAGCAGTAACCCCCTCTCCCTAGCGCCATGAGACCCTCACGGGTGAGTAGCGCGCTTTATAAATGTTTTTGATTTGATTCTATCTTTTTGTAGAAGTATAACTCTTTAGCTCCCTCGTCCTTAGATTTCATTATTTCTCTTCTTGTGGGGTTATATTCAGCTTCCTGACTGTATTTTTGTACAAGGAAGAACTAAACTGCCCAATTCTTTGAGCATATGTGCCCAAATTCTTGTCTTGTTCAACTTATGAACATGATGTTCCCAGCTTCCTCGTTCATATTACATAGTTCCTATCTTCCTAATTCACTATCTTCCAAAGTGGTTGTACCTAGTTTCCTTCCTGTCTTTCCACGGAGGCCGATATCAGAGTCCTGCATCTTTTCTCTGTCTCTCTCGATCTCTTCTTTAAGGCTAGTTACTCAGCTTCCTTCTTCTTGTTGGGAGTGCTTCTAACTTCCTATCTTTCTATACAGAGTGACCTCTGCTTCCCATGTATATCTCCCTCTTTCCTCTCACACTTTCTATAGAGGGTGCTGTATTAGCCAGCATGTTCCCATTCCATGTATGTCTGAGATGGTGTTTGTAATGCTGAAAGTGAATGATATAATAGATTGTTGGTATGTGTGGTCCGCAGTGGAAGCTAGGAGAGAGGGATAGAGGAGGGTGGACGGGGCTCTAACAATACCTAATTGCTATTGTAGAAGGGCCTAAAATGTAATAAAGGACTTAACCTCCTATAACATTGGCTCCAGACTCGTTTGAAGACCCTGCTGTCCAACTACAAAAGGTGCACCCAGTTCACCTGCCTTTCTGGAAGAGGATATTCTCAGTTTCAAACTCTCTCCTGCCTTTAGACACTGCTCTCAACTTCCAGTTTTCTTCTTTTTCCATAGAAGGCGTAATTAGCTCCATCTCTCTCACTCTCCTTTTCCTATTGTCGTGTTCTGGGACACCTCAAACACTCTTTTTTTATGTTTAAGATCTCTTTTATTTTATAATATAAGACAACCAAGGAACAGTACAACATTTCCCACCTACATCCAATGGCCGGTGGGGAGCTTCGATCATATCAAATGGGAAAAAGGGGGAATAGGAAGTGGGTGGGGAGAACAGTTATGGTGATGACCATTCTTATGTAAAGTCCAGTGGGTAAGTAGCAAATTAGGCTTGCAGTGCGGGGACCACTTCTCCATTGTCTCAACAATCTAACCTCCCTATGTTCTATAAATTTCAGATGTGGTCAGTCGGAGAATACAAAGGTACAGCGGACATGTCAGTTCCCTAAACCTTTCTGATAGATATCGGATACACAGGCCCCACATTTTATCGAATAAGGGCAGCAGGGCTGCCATAGCCGCTGTCAATTTTTCCATCCCCAGTATGTTCCGTAATTTATGTAGCCAGTCAGTGTGTGTGGGTATTGCCTCTGAGCCCCAGTGTGAAAGTAGCAGTTGCTTAGCTGCCCCTAGGGCTAGTGTGGTAGCGCATCCTCTAAGGGAGCGGAGCTATGTCTGTGGATTAATGAGTCCCAATAACGCATAGCTAGGGAGTCTTGGTATAGCGGTGTTGTATATTTAGTCTACAAGCATGCAAGACTATTTCCCAAAAGGAGTACATTTTGGGGCAATGCCACAGCAAGTGAGTAAGCATGCTGTCCTGGCCACAGTTACGCCAACACCTACCGTCGCTGTGTCCTCCACCGATCAACCCTCACTGGTGTGTTGTACCAATAATGGGCTATCTTTAGAAACATCTCTTTAGAAGTCATATTTTGGGCGGTGGCCCATGCTCGATGTAGAATATCCTGCCGCTCCCTAACCGTAAATGAGTGACTGCACTCCAGCTCCCATCTTCGCCTGGCTGGTGTCTGAGGAATGTGCGCGTGAGCAACAATCTTTCAAATGGCATGAGGGGTCTGCTCGCCCGAGTTCGTATCAATGGGGATGTCACCCAGTGGCGGACCTCTAAGTATGGACAGTGTGCTGTGTTTGGAAGATTATAGCCCTCCTGTATCTGGGCAAAGTCCATAAACCCATCTGCATCAAAGAGGTCACCAGTTCTTTTGCAGTTTGCGTCTCGCCAAACCGCAAATGAAGTTTCGCTCTGTGCAGGGAGGAAATCTGGATTTCCAGTGAATGGGGCCTGTGGAGAGACCAGGGTAGATAGTCCCTTCCTCACCCAAACTCTATCCCAGGACCTTAATGTCACTCACAAAATAGGGGAGATATAGACACCTAGTGGACGGTGTTTCTTTGGCAGCCATGGGATCTTCTAAATATGTACTCCGGCCAGGCTTGGTCAATAAAGCACCAATGCTTCTCGGTGTATGTCTGTGACCATTCTACCATGTAGTGTAATTGGGCTGCGTGGTAATAACTCAACAAGTGTAGAATTCCCAGTCCCCCTTTCGGCCTGTGTCGGGTATGCTTGGGTTTTCCCCATTCTGGCTTTCTTGCCAGTCCATATATATAGTCCCAGATGTATGTTTGTATTTTTCCAGTACGCTAGAGGGCGTTTGCAGGGGTAAAGTCTGCATAGAGCACCTTCGGCAAGATCATCATCTTGACCGCGGACAAACGTCACAGCCAAAAGAGGCCATACGTCTTCCATCCTGCCAAATCTGCTGGGTCGGTCTGCAATAATGCGTTATAGTTGTATTCTACTACAGCTCCTAAGGTGGGGAGGATCTGCAGACCCAGATATCTAATCCTGTTCGTGGACCAGGAGAAAGGCAGGATGCCTCCAGGGGGCCCTGTCTGCCTCTGGTAGAGTAAGATTCAAAATGGATAATTTGTGTTTGAAGCCAGAGACTTCACTAATGGCTGCCAACTATTGCATGACTGCCAGGAGTGAAGTCTGTAGTTTGGGACAAGTGAAGGAGCACATCGTCCGTTTATAGGGCCAACTTATGTGTTCTACCACCCATAGGAATGCCTGTTATGCAGAGATGTCTTCTTATGCGTTCAGCAAAAGGTTCAATATATAAGCCAAACAATAAGGTCGAAAGTGGGCAAACTCGTTGTGTGCCCGTAGAGAAAGGGAACTGCTGTGAAAGGTTTCCATTCACACTTAGAACAGCTCTGGGCGCTTCATAGTTACAACTTATCCAGTTACAAACCTAGGACCCAGGCCACAGTGCCCCAAGACTACACATAGATACAGCCAGTGCACACAGTTAAAGGCTTTCTCTGCATCTATAGAAAAGAGTGTAGCCGGCATTTGTGAGCGGTGAATTTTGTCCAATAAATAGTAAAGACGCTTAGTATTATCAGCACACGATCTTTCAGGGATGAACCCGGTCTCGTCTGGGTCCTCTAAGTGCTGCATGTACAGACCCACCCTCTGGGTCAATAGGTACATGAAGATCTTAGCGTCTACATTTAGCAACATGATGGGACGATAGGAGGAACACAGCTGTGGGTCTTTCCCAGCCTTGGTTATGATCGTTATTGAGCCCAGTTGCATCGAAGGGGGGAGGGAGCTAGCAGCGCCCAGGGCATTATACAGCCTAGCCAGCAAGGGATCCAATTGGATTCCAAAAGCTTTGTAAAATTTCACCCCAAACCATCAGCACCCGGTGCCTTCCCTGCTCGGCGGCGCTAGATGGCCAGGAGCACTTCAATAGGGGTAATGTCCTTATCTAAATTGGCACTAGTCCCCTGTGAGATCTGAGGCAGAGGGACGGAGTCCAAGTAAGCCCCCAGACCATCGAGATAAAGATCATCGGCAGCAGAGAGGGACACATAGAACTCTTTAATTTGCTTGAGGATCAGATCATCTCAGTGTGTTAAGGTGTCATTGGACAGTTTCAGTTCCGCCACCCTCCTTTTCACGGCCTGAGATAAAAAGGCAGTATGCTAGACCAGTTTTATTCCCCTAATGTAGTGCGTCTATTTTGTCCATAGGAGGGCATGTTCAAACACGGTTTCTTTTAATGATGTTTTACACTCTTTTGCTTTCTTACAGCAGTGTCCTCAGCTTACTGAGGACACTGGCCCTGCCTGCCATTGAACATCTGATCCCAGTGGGGTCTGTGTGGATGTGGGGTGTAAACCTCGCACCTCCTTTCTTTACACAAACTGCCGATCATTGGCCGCCCATAAACTGGACATTAATTTATTACTGAGGCCTCTCCCACAGCCTTGTTTCTAACTGAAACATGGCTGAATGAAAGTTTGGACCCTGACATTAACCTGGCATTGCCTACAGGATATCTAATTGCCAAATTAGACAGAGGGATGGCCAGAGGAGGGGGATTGCAGTAATTTACAGGGAATTCCTTAACCTTACCGACCAGCCCCTTCAGTTAGTGGAAGGGGAAGGCATGTTCTTCTCTTTTGCTCTTAACCCCCGTTAAACCATTTCAGGGATTTTATTATATTGCCTCCCAGGCCCCTCTGAGAAGTTTCTAGATTCTCTTTTAGATTGCACCGCAGATTTTATATGCTCTAGACCTAGTTTTACTATTTTTGGAGATTTTAATATTTATGCTGAGACTTTTGAACAATCAGGCTCAAGACGTCTACTTGGTGGCATGGAGGCATTGGGTTTGACCCAACTTGTTAAGGGTCCTACCCATGAAAGGGGTCATACTATTGATTTAGTCTTTAGCAATACACCTGCCTTGACATGTATGTCCCCTATTCCACTGGCTTGGTCCGACCATTTTCTAATTCCTTTTGAATTAGTTACGGACACAGTGGAAAAGGGGCCCAAGCCTTCTGTACAGGTTGGGAGATCATGGAGTAAACTGAATAGAGATAACTTTTTAGCTACCTTGGTTTCCCTTAAGTCTTGGTTCATAGACAAGGGGGAACCCGAAGCTGCGGCCTTCAATGACTGGATTACTGATAGCCTGGACAAAATTCTTCCCTGGAGGAAACAATTCGGCCCGCGTAGGTAGGCTAGCGCTCCATGGTTTGCACCCCAACTACTTCTCCTAAAGAAAGGATGTAAAAAAACTAGAAAGGACTTGGAGAAAAAATTATGATCCAACAGACAGGGAAGCATACAAAGGGGCTATGAGGAGATATCACTCTGGGATTAAGGTGGCACAAAGTGTTTTTTATCAGCAGAAAATTGAAGAGGCAGCAGGGTCTCCTAAAGTAGTTTTCCAAGTCCTAAAGAATATCCTTCAAACTCCTGTGGAGGACAACCCCAAGGAAGCCTCCTTAGAATATAGTAACACGTTAGCTAATTTTTTCCACCCAAAAATTTTGGACATCTATGCTACCTTTGGGGATTATAGTCCTTCTCTTGAGGAGGAGGAGAATCCTACTGCTGACATTGTAGCCTGCCTCTCTCATTTTACCCCTTTGTCGCAGGCTCATGTATTCGCTTTCTTGAGTGCCCTTAAATCTGGATCCCCCTTGGACCCGGCTTTTCCGTGCATACTTGTTCAAGGGGCGGAAGCTATAATACCTGAGCTTACAGAACTACTTAATGATTCACTAGCCAAAGGACTAGTACATAGCCTATGGAAGCATGCTATAGTGAAGCCGCTACTAAAAACAAAATCCACTCTTGACCCTACAGTGTTGAAGAATTTTAGACCGATCTCCCTACTGCCTACCCCAGCCAAGATTTTGGATAAATATATCAATGTACAACTTTCCACCTTTTTGGAAGAGAATATGCTGCTCCATCCCACTCAGATGGGTTTCAGAGCGGGTCATAGTACAGGAAACTGCATTAATTGCGGTTATGGAAGAAGCCAGGAAGCGGGTTGACCAGGGTCATACTACAGTGATCATTATGCTGGACCTGAGTGCAGCATTTGACACTGTAGACCACCAAGTTCTGATCCAGAGAAGGAAGAATTTTGGAATTAGGGATCAGGCGTTGGCTTGGTTTATATCCTTCGTACAGGACAGATCCTTTCAGGTCCTTGACTGATCTTTTCTGTCAGACAAACTACAGTGTAGGTGCAGTGTACCTCAGGGCTCTGCCCTGAGTCCGACACTGTTTAACATTTAAATGGCCCCGCTGGCTACCCTGGTAGAATCATTTGGTCTAGCTTTGGTGTCCTGTGCTAATGACACCCAACTGGTGGTTTCTTTTTCTACTAATGAGACCGCGGAATGAGTCGCATTATCCACGTGCATGCAAGCGGTCTCTAGCTGGATGACCCAGAGTAAATTGCAACTAAATGAGGAGAAAACTGAATTGATGATTTTGGGGCCGGAACCTAGACCTGGAAACCTTCGCAGTTGTCCTCTGGCACTTAGTGAGTTCCCGCCTCCCAAAAAGCAGATTAAGAGTTTGGGGATTAGCTTGGATCCCCTCTTGACGTTAGACATTCATGCTAGGCACATATCAACAACTTGCTTCAGCTTACTTAGACTTCTTAGGAAGGTCTTTGCCATCCTCCCGGCATTGGCAAGAAGACTTATTGTACAGGCCGTCATCCTATCAAGGTTAGATTATGGGAATGGCCTCTTCTTAGGCTCCCCAGCTTATGTCAAGAAGAAATTACAAAGAGTACAAAATGCTGCAGCTCGTTTACTGCTGAACATCCCGAGACGGTCATCCGTGCAAGCTGGGTTAGCCTCCTTGCTCTGGTTGCCGGTAGAGCAGCGGATCAAATTCAAGGCCCTCTGCCATATACATAGATCTTTGTATGACAGAGGACCCCCGCTCCTTAAGAATTTGGCCACTTTTTAAAAGACGAACAGAGATTTGAGATCCGCCACAATACCTTTAGCAACTACACCTAAAATAAAGAAAGTAAGATGGGGTGGGTCTACACTGGCGTTCTTAAGAGTCAGACTCTGGAATCTGTTGCCCCTTAAACTTCGGCTGATGAATCATGAACTTGAGTTTCGGAAGGCTTTGAAAACATGGTTGTTTTAGATCTGGTCTTTTTCCTCCTGTGTACTTTCTGTGGTTAGGGTCCATTAGTGCTGGGAAACCCAAGGATATCCATGCGCTCTACAAACCGTGTAACGTAACGGTCACATGGTTTCCGGCTGTAGGGTGTTCTTCAGTTTCTGATTTAGCTCTTGCCAGCTGTCTTTGTTCTCTCTTGCAAGCTGTCTTTATTCTCCAGTCCCTGCTTCTTTCTCATTAACTTTGTTCTTAAATTCCCCCCTCTGGTCTCTCTCATACAGACATATGTTGTACAGCTTCTCTCTCTTTCATCCGCTCTCATCATGTAGACTGAATCTACAATCCTGCCATGGTACGCTTGAGATACTGTCCAGTTCACAGACTTACGATCGTCTATAAAATGTTAGTCTGATGAGGAAACCTTGCCTTGGAGGAGCTTTTTCGCAAAGCGCTGCGGAACAATCACTTAAACCTTGTATGCTGCCTGCCTCCACCCACCCAAAAAATAAGTAAATACATTTAAAAAAACAAAAGCTTCTGAGGCTGTTGCCAATGTCCTGAAGAGGTGTAAACGCCCTTATCAATCACAAGCTGTGCAGAGTCTCAAAAGATGAGCTGTAAACCCTTGGAAACCCACTCCATGCACGAGTTTTCATCACACCAGCGAATCGCCGTGTGATACTGACTGTGTGAAGAGAGATTATATTCTGTGACACACTATGCTACCTTTTGAGTTCCAAGGTATCAATTTAGGTGTGGTCCATGTGCGCGGACCGCCCTTCAATGGATAACTTTTTTTTAAAGAATAAAACTCTGTTTTCAACTCCTACTCACCATACTTGCGGTTCAGTCCTGAACTTTGCATTCCGGCATAGACCAGTCATTCTTCACAGAGTATACTGGGGTTCCTGCACAGAATGTTTTCTCTTCAACACAATCCATCTGGCTGTTATTATTTTTATTTAGCAGTTTTCAATATAGTTTGATACAGGCCAAGAAAGGTGCACTGGGGCACTTAACAGGAATGAAAACACATTTTTATAAATCTTGAGAAAAAAATATCCGATGTAATTGAGGTCTGAAACCATAACTTAGAAGTGTGGGGTAACCTTACCTATCAATGACTGTTAAAGTCAGATTTTATGTGAGCAAAACAGAGAAATATTTACTGAATCCATAATACTGCAGGAGCAAAAGTAGTCTGGAATTTGGAGATTTTAGTTTAATACCAGCCAACAGTAGTCAATGAGGACCCTCTTCCAGTGACAGACGATAACTGTCAGTGTTTTTAAGGTCACGGGTTGTGTGGATATATTATAAACTCACACAGACGTTCATTTCCTACATATGTAGGGAGAGTGGTCCAGATAGCAAGTCCAATAAAGACCACTTGAAAATGTTTTCTCCTGAATAGCTTTTTTCGTTGAATCAATATCCTCCTCAGTTTCTCTTGTAACCAGAGATCTTTAAGGGCTGTGAATTTTCATGTGGCGAGCTTCTTAGGAGATCTTTGAAGTATAGAACCAGGATATCAAGTGTTAAATGTTGTGTTACAAAAATATCGCAGCAGAATATCGACTACCAAAATATTACTACGGTAAGTATTTATAGGTAAACAGAGATTTTCTATATAACTTAGCCTCACGTTTATGTTGAGTCTGAATGTGTTCAATTGCAAAAAATAATAGTTGGTAAATCTGCTGCCAAAGCGGTTCTCCACACATAAGTATCAAGGCATAGCTCCCCCATACAAGGCACAGCCACAATAAATATTTTACTACATGCAGTTTTAGCATTGATCATATGATAAAATTCAAACCAACCGAACAAGCAGCTGCCTAGCTGAGCTTGAGAGAATTGGTAGATAGACTTCAGTAGTAACATAAATGTAAAAAGGTTGGCTGATCAAGTTGGTTTTAAAACTTGTGTCTTTTGTGTGAGCACTATATATACCCAAGGCTTGGAGACCAGCAATTCAGAGCAAAACTGCTTACATTATTTTACAATTGTATATATATAAATATATAATATATACTTGGCCATGGCATTAACAAAAGTGTCTAGATTAGACATGTCATTAAGAGTGAAGACAAGTGGTTTAACGATATATAAGTAGTAGGACAGTTGTGTGCCTATCCTGGATATCTATCTCAAGCTAGTGAGTTTCTTACTACAGAGTTCTTCTCTATGTTCCAGTCCGTGCAAACTCCAGTTTGCGACTTCACTGTCAATGTCCCAGTCTTTTGAGCGCCAGTCCTAAATGGTGAAACCCTTTATGCTGCAGTCCTTTATTCTAAACCTTGAACTCTCTAGTTTACTACAGACCTGAACTGTATTCCAAAACTGCAGGTCATAAACACTAGACCTGGTAGAGAAAAGGTTTTAATTTGTTTACGCTTTTATTTTCTTGGGCCGTTTGGCTCTACTTTCCAGAGCACATCCATCTGTAACCTGGATTAGGGCCAGGAAAGAGAGAAGAAGGAGTGTTTTGTTCAAACATCTCTTTGAAAAATGTGTAGGATGGACCCCCCGAACCCCTCCATGGCCAATCCTTGGTAGAACTCTTCTCTCCATTTTTTTTGTGTGTGAAGGAATGAGATAGAAGGTATGTATGTTCTAGACCTGGGGTCTCCAGCCTTCTTAGTAATAAGAACTAATTTTATGAAATAAAATCATCCCGACCTATTAACATTATTAGTGTCGTAATAGTGACCACATTAGATAAGATTATATCAGTGCCCACTATATGCAGGGTTACTAGCAGTGATCACCTCAGGTCGTCAGACAGGGTTACCAGCATTAATGTAAATAAGCATTGGCAAAGCCAATAGGTCTAGACTATGCAAGAACTATAGGCTTTGCCAATGTGTTTTAGCTATGTTGTAGCAGTGTAGCTGCTCTTCAGCATGGCTAATAATTTGTTGTATAGAGGAGAGTGGGGTAGAGTGCAGTAGCAAAGAGTGTTGTGGAGTGGTGCCGCATCATAGTATGTAGTGCCATAGATTAGAGTGGTGCACAGTAGGCTAAAATGCAGTGGCGTAGAGTGCAGCGGTGTAGAGTGCAATGGTGTAGAGTGGAGTTGCAGAGGGCATTGGGTAGATTGGTGCAGAGTGGTGCAGAGTAGAATACAGTGACGTGATGCAGAGTTGAGTGCACTGGTTTAGAGTGGAGTAATGTAGAGTGTAGTGGCATAGAATGTGTGGCGTAGAGTGGTACAGAATAGAATGCAGTGGCATAGAGCACAGTGATGCGGAGTAGAGCGGCATTGAGTTCAGTGTTAGAAGGTGCAGTGTAACAGTAGTGTCGTAAAGTGCAGTGGTGTAGAGTAGAGTGCAGTGGCATAGTGAACAGTGATGTATAGTACACTGTTGCAGAGTAGAATAGAGGTAGAGTGCACTGTAGAGGACCGTGTAGTGGTGTAGAGTGCAATGGTAAAATATAGAGTAGAGCATAGTGGTGCAGAGTAGATAGGTGTGGAGTGCATTGGTTTTGAGTAGTGTCGTAGAGCATGCTGTTAGCGTTGTTGCTGCGGCATGTCTAAAAGTTTGTGGCATAGTGGAGAGGGGAGTACAGTGAAGTAGCATAAAGTGGAGTGTCCCGTAGTATGCAGTGGTGTAGAATAGAGTGCTGCAGAGTAGAATAAAGTGGCCTAGAATTCAGTGGCGTAGAGTGCGTGGTACAGAGTAGAATAGAGTAGTGTAGAGTGCAGTGGTGTAGAGTGGAGTAGCATGGAATGCAGTAAGGTAGGGTGGCATTGAGTAGAGTGAGGTAGAGTGATGCAGGGGACAATGCAGTGGTGTGGAGTGCTGAAGAGTATAGTGCAGTGGTGTAGAGTAGAGTAGCGTAGAGTACAGTACAGGGGTGCACATTAGAATAGAGCTAGGGTGCAATGGTGCAGAGTGCAGTGTTGTTGCATAGAGTACTGTTGCAGAGTAGAGTATAGGTGCATAGAGTAGAGTGTTGCAGAGTGGATAGCTATAGAGTGTATTGGTTTTGAGTAGAGTGCAGTGGCATAGAGTAGAATGGTGCAGCGTAGAGAGGAGTGGTGCAGAGTGGATTGTTCTCAGCGTAGAGCTACAGTGGTGCAGAGCGAAGTAGTGCAGGGTAGAGTGGGTTGGTGTAGATTACAGTGATGTAGACTGCAGTCGTGCAGAGTAGATTAGAGTGACTTAGAGTGGAGTGGTACAGAGTAGAATATAGTGGCGTAGAGTGCATTGTTACAGAGCAAAGTGGCATGGAGTGGTGTAGAGTGGAGTGGCACAGTAGATTGGAGCTGTGCAGAGTGGTGTAGTGTAGTGCAGTGGCTAAGAGTAAGTAGTGCCCTGTGGCATAGAGTGCATTGACATAAAGTAGAGTGGTGCAAAGTAGAGTGCAGTGGTGTGGAGTGGTGCAGAGTAGAGTGGCGTAAACTGAAGTATGCATGGGTGGTAGGGCACTGCCATTACACACAACACATTTTCAATTGAAATTACCATTACATTTGCACAGACATACAGTTTATTGATAAACTGTTCAGCACACAAAGGATAATGTGTGGAAATGTCATCAACTAGAGTATTGATTTGTTTTGATTGTATTAAAATATTTGTTTCCACCACACTTCCGATTTACAAAAAACTGTGCTTAATGTCTGCTTTCTTAATTCTGATATATTCTGGAATATCTGCACAGTTAATTTACAGACATTTAAATTTTGTTGTTTTCTGGAAAAAATAACATCTACAGTCTTGTTCCAGCACATCCCAAGTACCCCGCATGATTGTCAAATAAATTCTCTCACTCTGAAATCAGAAAAAGAAAAGTAAATACCAGGCTCCCTTGGAAAGCAGTCTGACATTTGACATCTGTCTTTGAAATCTCAGCAAATGTGACGCGATAAGAACAAGATTTAAAGGCCTGTTTACAGAAAAGGGAGCACTTGGAAGGCTACAGTAAATAAGCAGTACTCCATGCGAGGGTCAAACTCAAGCTGGACAACCTAAAAGAAATAAAGACAGCAAATAGAAAGCAAGCAAATGCGATTTACAAACCACAAAGTCAATGGTGAGCAATAGGTGGAACACATTTACAGCGGAGGTTTCAGAATGCCCACAAGAGGTTGTTAGCAAACCAGACAGCTGCACAGTCTGGTAGGCTTCACCCTAAAAAGGCTTTGTCATTTTGGAATGTCTGTACATCGGTGATAACAGCCAAAGTTGCAATGCATCTGAACCAAAGTTACAATATTAGTTATAAGCCTCCCCAATGCCATATGATTTATCACTGTTTTTATTCCAAACATCAGCTGTAAACACATATACGTTTGTCTCAAATACACACTCAATGTTGGTATGCATATAATTTCAGTCAAGTACAGTTGTCTTATTTAGTAGGGGAGCGCTTCACAAAGGAGTGCTACTTGCAGATAGTTGGAGCACAACCCGTAGCTCACGAGCAATTTGTTAGAGAAGCGGGTTCGAGACTGTTCATGTTTCTCTATGCCCTCTCATTCCCTTTACAACCTTTTAATCTCCTTCATTCTGCCAACTGTTTGAAACCTGGTCGTATGCAGAGTTGCCGAGGATGAATATTCATCGTCTGTGCTTTGTTTTCTCCGTAGGTGTGACCGGCTACATGCGAATTGACCAGAATGGTGACCGGGAAAATGACTACTCACTGTGGGACATGGCAGATTCAAATGAAGGAAACTTTCAGGTAATTGATGGTCAGATGTGATGTTGAGGGTATGTTTTACTGTTTTGTGTTACACATTCTGCTTTTGATACAGGCCCACAGACCACAGTGGGGTCCAGCATTTTCCCACCCCTTCGTCTTTTAGGATTTCATCACAGACAAGTGTCTCATTTTGTTAATGAGCTGTAATTTGTAGACGTCATTGTGAATATAGTTATTGGTTTTATTGCTGATAATTTGATGTTTTGCAGCTTCACTGGGTCAAAAACCATTGCCACGAGTTTCCACACAGTCTCGGTCATGATCCTCATAATATTGTCACCCCTTATCGATATGTTAACTGGTATAGGATTTTGAGGTACCTTGTTGCATGGATACGATTGTCACACACTTAAACGGTCACTTACCTGGATAATCATTTGAGGTACCTAGTTGCATGTTGGGTATAAATTAACGAGGCCACCATGTGAAGAGGAAATAACGTTTTTTTACCCAGTACTAAGTTGCTAAAACTCACCAATAACGGGCGTTCTTGTAAGTTCCTTTCTTTGACGATATCAGCTTTGGTTTTTATTTCTGTTGTGACCTCGTCGAGTCAATGGTCCCTTTAAATCTGAGTGCCCAGAGGAGCCCAGGGTGTGCTGTAAACCTGAGTGGAAATGTGCTGTATTGTACAGCAAGACTGAAGATCATAGGCAGGTTCGTTGGGATTGCTTGCTTAAGAGATGCAGCAGTGCTGGTTGGTAGTTTTCCGGTCTGGCCACTGGACTTGGACTGTGAGAGTTATAGATTTGGAGGACTAACGACTGTGGATAACTTTTCCCTCAAATTGGTGTTACTGCGTTTATTGAGATTATACAATTATTTTTCCCAGTTTGTGAGTGGGTTATCAGTTGCTTCAAACATTTTAATGAGTGGGACTTTAGCCTATGGCTAGAGGGTATGTTTCATCTTCCATAATGGCCCGAGGCAATGGCGCAATGCATGGAGTAATGTGGTGGTGTGTGGTAGAGAGCATGACCGTGTATTTAGTCTGGGGTTGCAGTTGCGCCTTTATTGATGGCAGTCTGTGTAGATGCTCATGTGTTTTTAAGTAATCTACCTAAGAGACCTTGTCAGGGGCCTATACGCTGAACCAGTGGTTTAAGTTGACCAGACTGGGGTTCAAGCATCGTCTTTTTTGTATTTGCCACGACATGTTTCAAGCAGAATATGGAGGTTCAAGTCTCATTTTCATTTTGTGAGACAAAGGTGGTTTTGAGGCTCTACATGTCCCAGCCTCATTTTCACCTACAAAAGACTGTAGTGGGTGCCACTAGCTGGAGTGAAAAGCATCTTTTCCGAGTCTTGGAAGAGAACTGCACACATGTTCCATGAGCAGGTGCAAAGTTTGGCAGCTACTGGAATGCATGCAGTGTTGTTAAAAGTTATTTTTTCTTGACCATTTCTAAATTTTGGGTGCTCTGTCAGCTTCTCAAAATCAACATTTTACTGACTTTCTATTTTTGATAGATCTTGTTGGTGTGGCAATGACTGTGGTTTCCATTGGGGTTGTATGTCATAATATTGTCTAAATAAGTATCTTCTGACAAAAATATTGTATCCTAAATATCATTTACTAAAATGTTGGATGTAGATTTTCTATTATTAACTCCAATGGGGCAATATTTTTGTAGACAATGTTTACAAAACTCTGTTTGACATAACCTTACCTGTGCTTGTCCCTGACATACTTGAGTATGGGTGCCTCCCTAACCTCCATGTTACTTAGCTAAAGTCTGAACTATTACCCTTATTCGGATCAAGGCATAGTCTAATTCAGATCCTCATCTCTGGTGGTGACAACTTGATGTCAGGATTTTGGTGATTCCGCTTAGTGACTCGTTCATTGCTTTTATAGGAAAAACATTTTAGTTGTAGTTGCCAGGGGGCATAGAGAGTAGGGTGAACCACACCCTTCTACCTCCACCTGTGAATGGAGCTTCGTCAATTATGATGAAAATGATGGTACTTTAAATGTTTTTGTATCTCTTCCTAGTAACCCCTCTCACAATGCCTGCCTACTTTTTATTAGGATAAGGTACTGTCTGATAAGACTGATTCAGAGGAGTGGGATGGAGCAGAATTTCTCTAGGTCGACGCCTTGAAAAGGACTAGCTGTGCCATATCTGAAAGTATACCCAGTGACACCTTTAGCACCCTGTGCTAGGTGTTAATCACAGCTGATGTCTCACCTCCAGTCACTGTCCCTCCCTCAACACGTGCATAAATAGTGGAAGCCTCAATCACGCTGTTATATCCTTGAATAGAACCCAGTTTTATTCTCCTCCAGACCCTGACACAGTTGTTATCACGCTGAGCCTAGTGTTAGCTACTGTACATATTGAAGCTAGTCCGCCTACTGTTGCCTGGGCCCAGTTTTTGGCGTGAGGCGGGTATTGACTTCTCCTTTGATTGACAGATACATTGTCCTTGGAGCTATTTACTGCTCTACAGATGTTTTCATTAATCTCACATTTATTACCAAAACCAGGTGGCAAAGCAGGATGGCAGCAAAGCACATACACTTTTTTAGTATAAGAGAATCAGGGACACTCTAAAGAAAGCCTGGCTGAACAGCTCCTATCTCGCTGATGGATCTTAGAGAGCACACTGTGGTCAATATGTACTAATCAATTTTTTTACAGACAGAGAATGGTAAAAACTCTTTGATACATCAGGCCTTATATCAGTGAAGAGAGGGGTAGGGGGTAGGGGGTAGGGGGTGGGGCCACGACTTATCCTTGTACTACAAGATCCAAGCAGAGGAGATTGCAGTAGTTACTTGTGCTCATCTCCCTTTGCCGAACCATTGACGTATGATTGCATATTAATATGAAGGCATAAGGGGTGATTCTTGTTATAGTTTTGAATATAAGCCTAGTGTCTCAACAGTGCACCATACATTATAAATAAATCAATCAGTAGGTTTGTAGCATGCTTCTTGTCATCCGTGAGGGTATCCAGGTGCTGGCAGGGTCCAGTTGGTTAACTGAATAGCCAAGTATTCAGGGACTTTCAGACCTGTGGAGTAGATGGGGAGGTCCAGATATAAAAGGGTAGCTTGTTGATATCTTCGCTGCTAGGTAGGACAAAGAGCGGCCTCCACATATGATAAGTCATATGTTCTGTGTTTGCATTGCACACCTGCCAGCATGCATAGCATTGATAATAACTTCACTGACAAGTGCCACAAGTCCAACATGCCCATAGCATATTCAATATGCGTGGTCTAACCTTGCCCTCTAGTACATTGCTGGGTGGTGTATGTCTGAAACGCTGAGTGATGTTCCGGTGTAACAAGTCCCTGCCCATCATCCTGCTTTCCTCTTGGGCTTCAAAGACACAACACTCGAAGTATGCCAGAGGTTGGAGGTTGGAGGTTGGGCTGTGGGGATCTCAATAATAGATGTTGCCAAAGGCTTCTTGTTCAGGGAATGGATGGATGATCTAATTTATTTTCGCATTAAAGGCAATGCTTTCAATGGAAGTTTTAATATGAGATTCAGACTGAAGGATAGATGACCTAATATCCTATGCAATGTAATGAATTTGAGTGGGCTGAATGATGCTCTCTGTATCCTTTGCCACCGCCAGGTGACTGAAGAATTGTCGGTTACCACCTTCATTGAGTAATAGTATTAATAAACAATTGAATTTTCTGTTTGCTGCTACCATAGGATGTGATTTGCATATTGCACTCTTAAGTGTAATTTTTCTCATGGATTCTTCTAACTGCAGAATCCTCAGCATTTTAATTTACCCAGGTGCAAGGCTGGATACAGAAAATGTTTCCAGCAAGTACTCCCATTTGCCTGTAGGGAGAGCCATCAGACTTCAAGGTAACCTCGCCCCGCCTCCAGAAGTGACAGGACAGAGCCGTAATAGAGACCACGCAATGTGCTGGCATCAGTTCCTTTTTCCTGTGCCCTTCAACACGGATCTAGAGCTCTGCTCTAGAACTTTTGTTGGTGCTTTCAAGACTTAGAAAATGTTTTTTCTTTGCGGGGTATGCTAGTGCTGTTTCCCCAGTAGACTGCAGGCTTCAAACAGTGCTGCACTTGAAGGAGGCAGATATCGGCAATGACTCACATGTTTGTTAATGGTGTATATGATCTAAGCATGATTGTATGTCAAGTGATAAATGGACCCTGATGCACCCCAAAGGCTGTTAGGGAGCGAAATGTGAAATTGTACATCGCAGAGCACAATAAGTTGTCCCAACCTAATTTGTAGCACATTCCCACTCCAAAACTCGCATCTGGTTGAGGTCCTCAGGCAATTCTCAGACCAGGTCCAGGAACAAATTTTGTCACAAGCAAAAGTTCTCTGCAGTTCCTCATTCCTGAGTGAGAGATATTGCAGAGTAGGTACTCTAAAGGCCTGACACCTCTCCAGTCATTTGACTCAGATCTCCTTCCACGGAGGATCTAGTTGACCCCAAAACTCATGGGCCATTCTTAACTCCACAGCAGGTAGAGGCCTTCAAGAAGCCAATGCTGCAGCTTTTCCAAATTAATCCAGGTCCCCGTGCTGTGCCGTCAGGCTCCAATGATCTCCTGATGCCACAAGTCAGACTTCCAATGACAGATTCTACCCTGGTGTAGACCAACCCGTATGACTGCCACAAGTCAATCACCAACACTGGGCCATGTCTCAACTCCTTAGCAAGAGGCAAGGCCAGTTCATGTAAGGCCTGATTCTGGATCCGACTCCAATGCCCATATTGAAGCCGTAGCCAAGATCAGCTAGATCTAAACCAAATTGTTTTAGGAGATAACTAGTGTACAGCATCTGGTTTTTGTGGACTTTCTTGTCAGTCTTTGCCTCAGTGTCAGTATCTTAAATGCCTTAAGGCCTTTTTCCGCTTAGATTCTGATGTCATGCAAGGCTTGCAGTATGTTCCACAAGACAGGGGTGAGGAGGATGAGACAGACAATTATTTGCACCTGGTCTGGACACTTATCCACAGACAGAATTCAATTCTTCATTTGGGCCCCTTCTGAGGAATACTAAGTTTTGCTGTTGTAGTAGGTCTGGCAACAGAGATTTTGGGACCGAAGTCATAAACAAAGGAAACTTCTTACGTCAGAGCCCTTGCTGCCTTTTAGTGAGGCGCTGACAGGCTCTGTTGACTGCAGTCAGATTGAAGCCTGCTTGCTGTCCGCAGTAAGTGAACTCATCTATAGGTGCCAGGCCCTTTTTTCTGGTGCCACAGCCTTCTTGACTTTGCACCGAACACAATAAATCTTAGGATTCACGTTTCATGCTCCCTACTGCTCCTCAGGGACATCTTAAGGATTTTGGGGGCCCTGGGCCAAACATATTGTGGGGGGCCCTGTTCAAAACAGCTTTGAATTGATGATTCAATTTCAGCTCTTTCATGCTCTATTCGGTCAGGTAACTGCCAGTGCAGAGGGACACTTGTCAACATTTATTTGTGTTTGCAGCTATTATTCAGGGATAGTGATGTGTGATTTCAATAGTGTAGTAAAGCAGCAGCTCACTAATATTACTGCAAATAAACTCTGTGACACCTTCCCCTTTTTCATATATGAGGTCCTATTGTGATCCAAAAGAAACCTTTTTATGGATGTTGCATGAAACAAACACATTTTGTTTGCAAAATGTCGGTCACATATCATCCACTTTAAAATCAATTAAAGGAAAACGGTATTTATAACAATCTGCTTAAACATTGTTCAAGGTCATCAGGGCAAGGCTCTGCAGAACAGAGCTGGCTGTACCAGTAGCCCCCCTGAAAGGCTGGGGCCTTGGGCCAGAACCCACTTTACCCATGCCTTAAAACGTTTCTGCTGCTTCTCAGTTTGGTGTATCAAAGCAGTTGATGCAGTGGGACCTTCAGTTGATGTGCATGCCCTTCAATCCTGCACTGCTGTTCTTTAAAGTTACTGGTCCTTGAGATTATCTTCCTAATTGTTATTATTTCTGTGCACCTTGTCAGTAAACTTCATGTACTGTGAATGCAACTACAACTTCATGCACTGTGAATGCAACCACCATCAACACAATGGGTACTCGCAGACATTTTCCCAGGAGCCAAAAGTCTGGTCTGTGATGTGCCTGAGAGCCGCATTGATGCATTGGGAGGTGAGACTGGGCGAGGGGGCTGGTGGGATTGGCAGTATGGTAGGTGTAGGTGAATTGACGGATATGCTTCTAGTGGCTAAAGTGAACAATGTGAAACAAGAAAAACTGGGATTAACCCCAGCTTCCCCACTTTTCCAAGTTTTGTGGCCCTAGGCAATTGTTTAATTTCACTTTCCCTCATTTTCCTTTATCATCACACATAAGAGGACCTCGAAATATATGATGTTATGGTGTGTGCTGTACAAATCCTGCTCCTGTGTTTGATTTAATAAACTATAATGTTGTTTAAGCATAATAGGAACCCAGGCCACCCAAAATGTGCACATAGTATAACTGACTTGCCTCTTTAATTTACTATTGGCGTTGTTGGCAGGATAATGGGAATAATTAATGTTTCTAAATTCATGTTTGAAAACTATTACTTTTAAATGAATGCTTCTCAATACACTGTTATAATGCATTGTACTAAGGTAAAAAGGTTCTACCTGTTAACTAAATATACGTTTTGAATTTTTAAGAGACTGTTATTTTTTTACACATTTGCTGTAAAATGTCTTTTAAAATTAAGGTGTTTCTAAAGTTAAGCACAGGTTTCCCTAGTGTCTTCCTTCCTTTAACACCAGTTAAGCTTGAAATAAACAATTGCCTGACTATTTAATATTTTGTATTGCTAATGCTGAGGCGAGTAAACAGCTGCCTAGTGCTCCTGTTGCCCATGGTGGCCACATGCGGCCCGCGGTCCATACTATGAGTATCCATGATTCTACATCTTATTTCCAGACAAGCTGGTGCTTTAGACTTCGACCTCATTTCTTCAGAAAGTGGTGTCTCCTTTCTAATGGTAGCAGTCCATAATGCTTCACACTTTATTCTTTCTAGCGCTTTCCTATAAGAAGGTGAAGAAAGGCTTCTGTTGTAGTATCCCAGAAGGACCCTTCGTTTTAAAATCGATTGCACCTAGGAGCACTGAGTGGGTGACAAACTTTTTGCAAGGTCCTTTGGTGCTAAAAAGAAGAAGAGCTAATCCAGACAGAATATCTTTGTATAAAGACATGCCATGCCGTGGCCAAAAAAATAAGCACCCTAGGGGCCTTTGGACTCACTCTACCAGAGCTTACGGCTACCCCTCCTCAGACATACTACCTTTTGGGAGGGGCTGCTTTAGTAGCTTTTCAAAGATGAGAACGGTTTGTTTAGAAGTATCCATAAGAAGAACAAGTCACTTACCTTCGGTAACGCTCTAATTGCAGATTCCTTACTGACCAATTTCTTCTCCCCACTCAGTGGACTGACCTTTTAGGTGTTAACCAGGTTCCAAGTTAAATTTTGCATACTGTCATGCTTCTTAATTTATTACTGATACTGTGCACGAGGGTGCAGAATGCTTAGTTTGAAACCGATGTCAGCATGTGAGTGTGAAGAGTGCTGGTGCCTTTGCTTCCTTGGACAGGGTGAGGTCATTGTGGAATGTGATGGCGCTATCTGCCGTCAAGGGAGGGGAAGCAATTGCTTGAAAGGTTTTGGAGCCTGTTTGGCACTTGGGGTATTTCTAAAGGTAAGGATTCTGCAGTTAGAGGAGTAGCCACAGGAAAGAGTATTACAGAAAGTAAGTAAATTAATCTGCAATGCACAGGCTTTTTAACATCATTAGAATGTGTTAAACTTGTTTTTTCCCATTATGAAAGGTGGGGGGAACATTTTTTTAAGAACTGTTGAGTTCATTGATTGGGTTGGCATTGTATGTGGGGTCGGTGTAAATTGTATATCTTTTTTGTTATTCTTCTTGGGGTGGCCTGCAGGTGGTTCCTCTGTCCAGTGGCATGAAGGTGAGCACAGGGTTCAGTGTTCGGTTCTGTAGTGTGTTTGGTTTGAGTGTGGCCGTAGTCACTCTGAGTCTTTAGTGAAAAGAAAGAGGTATGTAATAAGTGTTACTGACCTTGTATTTATAGTTGGAAAGGGTGGGGAATGACCTGTTTACACCCCGGTCTTTACCTGGCGATGTTTGAGCTGAGTTAGTAGTGTCATTGGTGCAAAGGTTCTGTTCAGTTCTTTCATCAAGTTGGGCCGTCCATGTAGGAAGGTGGTGCGTGGTATTGTTGGTGTTTATATAGGGCTGAGCTGTGCTGTCTTTCTCTGTCCAGGATGGAATGCATGAACTCTGCTGGAATGTTGCTTCCCTCACTGTTGGGGTGAGATTATCTGGAGTTTAAGGAGCATGAGCAGAGAGTGGCTGTGCTGCTGCAGATGCTGGTTGAAACCTATATCACCAATAGGGAAGATTTATTTCTGTTGCTCACGATGTCGTGCCTGGCTTAGCACTGTAGACTTTCGTTGGTTGTTCTGGTAAGTTTTGGTAAAAAAATAAATATATATGCTGAGAGCTTCCATGGAAGGATTTGTGGGTGGCCTGCACTGCTTCATTGGAATAATGCTGCCCCATGCATCCCATGACCACTTTGTCTTCTCATCCTGCTGATCGTAATGCAAGCCAGAAATTGTAGTATTTAGAAATGTTATCAACAGGTCATGTTAATGCATTTTCTCTTCTCTCTCCTCTTTCTTTTCTGGTCTTTCATTGTCCCCAACTATCTTTCTGTGCCATCTCTCCCTCTCTTGTCTCTCTCTCCGTGCATTTCTCATTCCCTTTCTGTTTCTCTTTCTGACTCTTCCTCTCTGTTTCTTCCTCTTTGTTTATCCCCATCTCTTTCTTTCTCCCTCTTCACATCTGTCACTTGCTGTTTCTTTCTCCACCTCCTATCGCCCTTCTTTTCTTTTTCACACTCGACTTCTTGCTGTCTTTCACTTTTTTGGTCCTCTCCTGTTTGGTCCTCTTTTTCTCCCCCTCTCTCCCAGATTGTATCAAACTATAACGGGTCAGTTAAGAAGATCATTCCAGTTCCAGGGCGGGAGATCCATTGGCCTCGGAATCGAATTCCATCTGATGTTCCTCTCTGTGGCTTTGACCAGAGCAATCCCATCTGCAGGAAAGGTTTGGACTGCCTCTTTTGTGGATTTTCACTGATTGCATTGTATTGTCACATTGATATTAGGCTTACTACACCTTTGTGGGAGATGAAGTGCTTGCCTGCATGTGTACCAGGCTACACCATCTGCGGTGTGTGATTGGAAGGACGTTGTCTTTGTTTTGATCCTATGTGGAAAGTGTTTTGTTGTTTTGCGTAAATTTTTAGGATAAATGTACATGAGATGGGGAGTGGGCTATAGGTGCTGATGGTTGTTGTAGCAAGCACATACAGAACACTAGTTGCCTGAGACCGCAAACCATAACAACCTTATATAGATTATTGCTGGTAACAGCTTCTAAACATAAGCAGCCATTAACTCTTAACGCCAATGAAATGGAGTTGAAGCAAATATTTACTATAGTAGTGTCAACCATGTGCCCAATGCGCCCATGAGGTTTGACAGATTCATTGCTTGGTGAGCAACTAACAAAAGGGAAATTGTGTTCTAAGAGTTCTCTTCCAGATGATATCCAAGGTAATTCATAAAGCAGTAAAGATCTCATATTCCTTGTCAATATCCCACAGATTATGTGATTTAATTTGAAGTGTCTTTTGGGTCTTCATGAATGACAACTAGAGGCAAAGGGAACAGTGGTCCCAAGGTATTGACATTAGTATGACTGGAGCAGGGTGGCGATTAAGAGAGGATTGAGCCCAGGAGCAGGGCTTCAACCTGGGAGTGGAAGGGAACTTGAGTGGCGAGGTGACTTGAGATCTGAGGTCGGGAGTACTACAAACTGAACAGCGGGGAGAGAATGAGGGACAGAAGGAAAGCCAGGAGCGACGATGGGATGAGGGATGAAAGGGAGGCCAGAAGAAGGGCTAGGGCAGTCTGCTGGACTAAACTTGTGAGTTAGTATGAGACTGAGGAAAGGATTGAAGGGAGGAGCCCTGGAGTGAGGCCGAGATGAAAATCAGGACTGAACAGTGGATAGAGGGCTGAACATGGAAGCGGGACTGAACATGGAAGCAGGATTGAACATGGAAGCAGGGATGAACATGGAAGTTGAGCCTAGGCATATGGTCATTGCAAGGATTTTTGGCACCACAAACAGACAATTTGTTTCCCTGCTCATCTGTCAGTGGTCCGTGTCCTCCTTGTTGGTGGATCCTTTGGCAGCTGCCTTTTACTTTCTTAAAGAAATACTGGCTTTGCTTAAACAAAGTGCAGGACAGATCTAGGATGAGGAGCAAGACTTAACCAATTGTAATGGGACAAAGATTGGGTCTGAACCCCAGAGCCAGGCTGAGATGAAAAGTTGGTATGAACCGGGTGTGAGGTCTAGGAACAGGGCTCATCCTGAGAAGCCGAATCTCTCCATTTCTGTAAAGTCTGGTGTAGTGAGCTTTAAAGAAGGAATGAGCAATCTGTTATTGTCATTCACATTTTTCTTCCACCCACTACAGCATACATCATGAGATAGTGGATCAGCCCCATTAGCCACTATACTCTCTGTGAGTGGAGGCACTCTTCCTTTCACACGAAACGCACCCGCAGAGAGTGTTTGTCCGAGCAGGCAATATTCTGTACCTGCTGCTCCCCGTGAAGGCGGAGAGGTCATTTTTAGGGTCGAGCGCACAAGTGTTCCGTCCCTGTTGTAATCTCTCTTTGGGCTTATAACCACGCCCATGTCACGCCTGTCACTTTCATTGGTTCATGGGCTTGCCTTTTGAAATCCACTGGCTTTCATTACTGAAAGGCATGCATAGGTCATGCCTTTTCCGGTGTTTAACCCTCCTCGAGTACACCGGCAACTACTGAAAACTTACAAGGCTCGATGTTTTCAGCCTGGTTTCTCCACTACTTTATCTTTTTATTTTCCATCCAGCGCGCTCGCGCTGGGATTTACATTGCGCGATCGCGCTGTTTCTTTTCTTTTAATTTTTGTGGCAAGAAAAGTCCGGTTAGGAGTTTACAACACTAACAGCTCTAACTCGAGCAAATGCGAGACCCGTTGCATAGCAAATGCTTGTTTTTTTTTGTTTTTTTTACCTGTCACCAAAGTCGTCATTCCCTTCAGAAAAACGCAGGCACTGTGACCTTTTAAAAACGTAACATGGATAAAGTATTTTATTACCGAGCATCGAGCCGCGGGGCAGGCATTTGCAGACCTTCATTAAGAAGGCATCGGTGGCCACCTTTACAGCACACAACTCAATATCAAGAACAGCAGGCATGACAAAGGCCTGGCTGGCATGGTGTCAGCAGAATCACAAGGCTCACAATCCAATTTTCCATTTGTGTAGAGCTTTCCTATTCCATTTGGAATATTGATGTGGGATCGCTAAGTAAGTTGTGACACAGTAGGCACTGCAACATTCTGCTTTGTCCTTCATGTAGTTAATTCCCCTAAGCTCAGCAATGCCTTTATTTAAAGAATTCAACATCTCTGGGCTTCGATTTTTAGAATTCTATTCCATGCAGTATATATTTTAGCAGTGCTTGTGTTTCAAATTCAACTTGGTCATTTCGAATTAAGAAAAATACTAATTGTGCTACAGGTCACTAGAAATAAAACCTGAAATAACTGATTAAACGCATATTGTGGTAAATACATATCTGCATATTAGTATGCAAATGTATTAATATGGTCCAGTGTTGTTTAGAAGGGTTCTGGTGACATCTTAAACCATGAGGCTAAAGTCACAGTGGTTTGTAAATGTCACCAGAACTTCAAAGTGACAAAACGGGGCCATACTAAACAGTTCCCTTTATGTATTTCTATATATTTGATAGAGACTTCTAGTTGCAGATTCCTTAACTTTTGAATTCCCCCAGGTGTCAGACTGGATCCAGAGACTTCTTCTTCAAGCAGTACCTCTGCGGGCCGTCAGGTGGCGTCGTTCTCACCATGATGACGTTGCAGTCGTACATAGGCACCACCCCAGCTTGCTGATGTCAGTTCTTTTCTTTCCGCACCAGTCCACGTGCAGATCCGGAGAACAGCTACCTCCGTCACTTTTTGACAACAACGACATTTTTGTCAAACAATTTTTGACGAGGTCATGGATGCGTCAAGGGATGTCCTGCAAGACCGGTTTTAAGCCCTGCTGCTACTGTCACTGAATGATGTCAGTGACGCATCCGCACCTTGTGTGTCTTTGGTGCCTGGAGTGCGATCACGACCCGAAGTCGTGCTCCGAGTGTCTGGCCATCAACCCGAAAGCTTTGAGGGAGCGGTCCCTAAAGCTAATGGTAGCCCGGCACTCGACTCTGCAGCGCTTATGGTCTCGTTCGAGAGGAAGGTCTCGAGACCGGCTGCGGAGTCATCATCACTCTTCGTCCTCAAAGTCATCTGGATTTTCGGGTCATAAGAAAAAGAAGTTGAAAAAGAACTGCGGCACGGCAAGCGCGTCGATGCTCTAGGCCTCTGTCCTCGGAGCCTCCATCTGGGTCTGCCCCGCGCTTCCCTGATTTCCCGGAGCCACCCCTGGCCAGCTAAAAGAGTTTTATGAGGTAATGTGCTTCATTTTTGGGCAGAGACCCACCTTCAGCGCCCTCAGGCACAGGTGAGTCGGTGAGGGCCCCCTCAGGTTCGAAGTCGCCTGCTTTGGCCACAGCTCCGGAGAGCTCCTTCGGATCCAATCTAGAATCACCCACGCCCAATGCCAGTCGTGCCACAGCAACGTTCCCCGGCGCCGGGTTAGACGTCGAGTCTCCCGACATCAGTTGGGCCCACAATCGACGTCGATCCTATTCTCATACCCGCCGACCTGGAACAATGTTGCTTTGACGCTGATTCCGTTCTCTATGGGTTCCCTTGAAGGGGGGGGGGCATAGGGAATGCGTCAGAGGAAGAAGAAGAGAAAGCCTGGATCACAAGGCTCTCAGGCGTGGGGTATTGGGTGAGGAATTTCGTGTCTGATGGCGCAGGCCAATGGCAGTGGGCAATCATCCTATTCACAGGAGCCTCTATGCTGGGTCTGGACCAAAAGGACGTCAGTCAGCACCTCATTAAAGGGGAGAAATGGTTCTGATGTGGAAGACCCCAGCTGAAGCACATTGGTTAGGATATTAGGCCTAACCTCCACAGAAGGTAGCTCAAGGTCCACATCCCCGTCTTGCCGGCCCCCAGACGTTACCTAAGATTCGTGGTAGGCCACAAGCATTTTCAGTTCACTGTGCTCCCTTTTGGCCTTACCAGCGCCCCTCGGTTGTTCACAAAGGTGATGGTATTGGTTGCAGCTCATCTGCGCAGGTTAGGGGTCCCAGTCTTCCCCTACCTCAATGAATGGCTGTTGAAGGTGGATACACCCCAGAAAGTCGTCTCCCACCTCCAGACTACAGCTAACCTCTTGCATTTGCTGGGGTTCACTATAAACATGCCGAAGTTACACCAACTCCTTCTCAGACGCTCCCTTTCATAGGAGCTGTTCTGGACATAGTGCAGTTTTGGGCTTACCCTCCCAAAAAGCGAGTTCAGGGTATTTGGGCTATGATACCGATGTTTCAGCCTCTGTCCTGGATTTCGGTGAGAAGAACTCTGAGGCTGCTGGGCCACCTGCATTCTGCTGGTTCAAAGGGCCTGATGGTATATGCAGGCTCTGCAGTGGGACCTGAAGTTCCAGTGCATTTGCTGGACTACTCAGCCAATACCTGATCACACGACTCAATTCCAAAAATTGTCATTAGAAACTGATTTTTGAAATTTGAGCTATTTTTCTAAATTTTTAAAAGTCCTGCTAGGGCCTTGTGTTAGTCCCTGTTAGCATTTCTTTTAGAGTTTAAAAGTTTTGTAAAAGTTTGAATTAAGTTCTAGAGATAGTTTTAGATTCTTAAAAAGTATTCCAACTTTTAGAAACAAAATGTCTGCTGCAGAAGAGATTGTGATGGAACTCAACCTCACCCCTTACCTGCATCTTAGGATGTCAGAGTTAAGGTCTCTCTGCAAAATCAAAAAGGTAAAGGGGGTTATTACAACTTTGGAGGAGGTGTTAATCCATCCCAAAAGTGACGGTAAAGTGACGGATATACCACCAGCCGTATTACGAGTCCATTATATCCTATGGAATTCGTAATACGGCTGGTGGTATAACCGTCACTTTACCGTCACTTTTGGGACGGATTAACACCTCCTCCAAAGTTGTAATAACCCCCAAAAACTGGTTCAAACCCTACCAAAGTACAGCTCCAGGAGCTTTTGGCAGAGGTTGCTAAAAATAACCCCTCTGAGGATACCTTCCCAGAGGGGGAAGCTAGTGATGTGGAGGATTTCCCACCTCCAGCCCTAGATAGGGAGCCCAGGGTTTCTTAAACCCTGTCTCCACAAGTGATAGTCAGAGATGTTGCTTCTCTCACAGGAGAGTCCAACAGCTCAGCCAGTGAGGGAAGGCAGCAGTCCCAACCCTACTGGGACCTCCGAGCTGAGAGAGAGAAAGAAAAATATTTTTCTCCTCCTTGTGAGGAGGAATAGCCATCGCCCACAAATCCACCCTCAAAATCCACACCCACACGGACGACACGCTCAAGACCGCCGAACACCTGCACTTCCGGATCCACACTGACCCCAACACCACCCTCAGGGGAACACTCATCTACCGACCCCCAGGACCACGAGCACCCTTCAGCGACTCCATCGCCGACCTCACGAGCACCCACGCCCTCACCTCTACGGACTACATCCTCCTTGGAGACCTCAATTTCCACTTAGAGAACAACAACAACGCCAACACCACATCCCTAATCGACAACCTCTCCAACCTCGGCCTCAGACAACTGGTCAACACAGCCTCCCACATCGCCGGCCACACGCTCGATCCGATCTTCTCCGCAAGCAACCACGTCACCTTCAACCACACCACCGAACTCCACTGGACCGACCACCACTGCATCCACTTCACATTCAAGAAGCACATCGAACACCACCGCACCCAACTACCACCCCGCCGCCGCTGGAGCAAAGTCACCGAAGACCAACTGACCAACACCCTCGCCCAGAACCCGCCCACCAACCCAGACACCGCCGCTCTCAACCTACGACAGTGGATCAACGACTGCCAACACCCTCGCACCCCTCAAGAGGCCCACCGACAACCAAGGAAAGAAAAAAGCCGCCTGGTTCACGGACGAACTCCTCACCTCCAAACACACCTGCCAGAAACTAAAGAAGAAATGGCTCCTCGAACACACACCGACAGCCTAGCAGCCCACAAGGAAGCCACCCGCAAGCACCACCAGCTAATCCGACTCGCCAAACCTTCCCACTTCACAGAACGCCTGAACAACAACGCACACGACAGCAAAGAACTCTTCTGCATCGTGAAAGAGCTCTCCAACCCCAGCGCCAACGTCAACGACATCCCACCATCCCAAGAACTCTGCAACGCCCTGTCCACCTTCTTCTACAAGAAGATCGCCGACATCCACGACAGCCTCAACACCACGCCTCCGCCAGACCCCACCCCCGACAGCTCCACCTGCACCAACCGCCTGACCGCCTGGACCCCCTTAGACGACACGGAAACCTGCAAGATCATGAACTCCATCCACTCAGGATCCCCTTCAGACCCTTGCCCCCACCACGTTTACAACAAAGCTGACTCTACCATTGCCCCCCAACTTCGAAAGGTCATCAACTTATCCTTCGAAACCGCAACCTTCCCGGAAAGCTGGAAGCACGCCGAAATCCACGCCCTCCTCAAGAAACCCAAGGCAGACCCCAACGACCTCAAAAACTTCCGCCCGATCTCCCTCCTCCCCTTCCCGGCGAAGGTCATCGAGAAGATCGTCAACGCTCAGCTTACCCACCACCTCGAGGACAACTCCATCCTGGACCCCTCCCAGTCCGGTTTCAGATGCAACCACAGCACCGAGACTGCTCTCCTTGCCGCCACAGACGACATCAGACAGCAAATGGACAACGGCGAAACATCAGCCCTCATCCTCCTGGACCTTTCCGCAGCCTTCGACACGGTTTGCCACCCCACCCTACTAACACGCCTCCACGAAGCCAGAATACAAGAAAAAGCCCTCAACTGGATCTCCTCTTTCCTCTCCAGCAGAACCCAGAGAGTCCGACTTCCACCCTTCCGCTCCGAAGCCACCAACATCATCTGCGGCGTACCCCAAGGCTCCTCCCTAAGCCCGACGCTGTTCAACGTCTACATGGCCCCCCTCGCACAACTGGCCCATCAGCACAACCTCAACATTCTCTCCTACGCCGACGACACCCAGCTCATCCTCTCCCTCACCAAAGACCCACACACCGCCAAAGCCAACCTCCACGAGGGAATGAAGTCCATCGCCGAATGGATGAGAAATAGCCGCCTGAAGTTGAACTCCGACAAGACGGAGGTCCTCATCCTCGGACACACCCCCTCGGCCTGGGACGACTCCTGGTGGCCCACCGCGCTGGGCCCCCCTCCAACGCCAGCCAACCACGCACGCAACCTGGGTTTCGTCCTCGACTCCGCCCTCACCATGTCCAAGCAGGTCAACGCAGTTTCCTCCTCCTGCTACAACACCCTCTGCATGCTCCGTAGAATCTACAAATGGATCCCGACGGAAACCAGAAAAACTGTGACCCAGGCACTCGTCAGCAGTAGACTAGACTACGGCAACGCACTCTACTCAGGCATCCCAGCAAAAGACATCCGACGCCTCCAACGCATCCAAAACGCCTCCGCCCGACTGGTCCTCGACATACCCCGCTGATGCCACATCTCCCACCACCTGAAAGACCTCCACTGGCTCCCCGTGGACAAGAGGATCGCCTTCAAGCTCCTCACCCACGCTCACAAGGCACTCCACAACGCCGGACCAGCCTACCTGAACAACAGACTCAACTTCTACGTCCCCTCCCGCCAACTCCGCTCCGCCAACCTCTCCCTCCCCATCGTCCCCCCCTTCCAACGCAAGACCTCCGGCAGAAGATCCTTCTCCTATCTCGCCGCCAAGACCTGGAACGCCCTCCCGACCCCCCCTGCGGCAGACCCAGGACCTTCTCACCTTCAGGAGACTCCTCAAGACCTGGCTCTTCGACCAGTAGCAGCTTGAAACCCTAACGGGTACGTAGCGCTCTATACATTTTTTGATTGATTGATTGATTGTGTGTTCATTTGTGTGAGTTCTTTTCGAATTAATGTTTGGTGCGTGCGTGCGTGCATGTTTGAATGTTGATGAGTGTTGTTAATGGATGTGGGTGCGTGTGAAAGTGTGCTTCCAGTCCACCCCCCTCCCTACTAAAACTGCTGGCGCCACTGGTTGCCATTACCTCTGCTTGCAGAGTAAGAGAGCTCCAAGCTCTGTCATCTAAACTACCTTTTCTGGCAGTACATCCTGACAAAGTGGTACTCCACACTAGGGCTTCTTTTCTTCCTAAAGTGGTAACATCCTTCCATGTAGGTCAATTCATCACCTTGCCTACTTTTTACCCACCCCTACATCCCTCACATGAGAAGGAGAGACTTGACCGCCTGGACCCAAAAAGAGCATTGGTGTTCTACCTTGATCATACTAAAGACTTCCGGGTGGACAATCAACTCTTTGTGGGATATTTGGGGGTGAAGAAAGGGAAGGCGGTGCACAAGAGAACCATTTCACAATGGGTCCTCCTATGCATCAAAATGTGCGAAGCTTTGGCAAAGAAGCAACCCCCTGAGGGTTTGTGTGCTCACTCAACTAGAGCAACTGCAGCTATCGCAGCATTAGCACGAGATGTTCCAGTCCTGGATATCTGTCAGGCAGCTACGAGGGCATCTCTGCACACGTTCACCAAGCACTATTGCCTGAAGAGTCATGTCCGTAGGGAAAGCTACTTTGGTTGTTCGGTCCTACAGGATTTCCTGGTCTGATCTTGGTTTGCAGCCCACCTCCAGGGATGGTATTGTTCAGGTATCTATTCAAAAGGTAAGGAATCTATAACTAGAAGTCTCTATCAGATGTACAAGTTACTTACCTTTGTAAATGATAGATCTGGTAGAGACATATTCTAGTTGCAAATTCCTTACCGTCCTGCTCATCCTCCCCGCTCTGCGAACTGATTTCTAGGGTAGGAACTTTCCTTAAAGGGCTCTGATTTTGGTGCACCACTATCGGTGTCCTTCATGGCTCCGCACTTCTGGTGTGGAAAATTGTGAAAAGAAACTGATGTCAGCACGCCGGGGTGGTGCCTATATACGACTGTAACGTCATCCGAGCTAGCACAATGCCACCGACGCCTGCGGAGTTGACTGACACCACTTGACGGCATCGAAAAAAAAAGTCTCCAGATCCAGTCTGACGACTGGGGTAATTCAAAAGGTAAGGAATCTGCAACTAGAATATGTCTCTACCAGATATATTGTTACCGAAGGTAAGTAACTTGTGCTACATGTTATATTGGGGTAGTTACATAGAAAAAATTGGGCACCGATTACAATTAAAATGTTAATGGTTTGATTCGTACTGATTTCTTCCCCAAAATTAGTGTGGCCCAGATGTGACACTTTTTACTCTAAATTACCATTTCTTGCATTTAATAGTCAAACCATAATTCTTAAAGTCCCCAAAACGTCTGTAAACTGATATGTCATCCTTAAAGAAAATAAAATTTTCACCTCAACCCACACTCCTTTCATTATCCGTAAAAAGCGTGCCAAAGAGAATCACCCAAAAGGCATCCTTACTTTCCTCCATCCATCGATGCCTAACCCAGTGCAGAAGCCACTTGGAGGCCTGTCTCCTACATTACCTGCAGCACTTTTATTCTATCCAACTCTTCTTGAAATGGCTCCAACATCAAATTTGGCACCTCACTAATCTTAAGAACATCGGCTTATCTCTATTCTTTAAAATGATCATGTGTTCAATACTACAGAGCAAGCTCAACTTTTCATCAAATGCTTTCCGAAATCTGCACACAATGTCTACATTTTCACCCAATCTGGAGATCAGCACAGCTTGTTCTGAGGCTCTAAGATTCAACATAATACCAGGATATAGCAGGTAGGTACCCACGTCTTCGGAGGGCAGACCAGGGGGGTTTTGTATGGCACCGGGGAGGACACAAGTCAGCACAAAAAGTACACCCTCAGCGGCACGGGCGGCCGGGTGCAGAGTGCAGACAGGCGTCGGGTTTTCAATAGGTTTCAATGGGAGACCCAGGGGTCTCTTCAGCGAAGCAGGCAGGCAAGGGGGGGCTCCTCAGGGTAGCCACCACCTGGGCAAGGGAGAGGGCCACCTGGGGGTCACTTCTGCACTGGAGGTCGGATCCTTCAGGTCCTGGGGGCTGCGGGTGCAGTGTCTTTACCAGGCGTTGGGTTCTTAGAAGCAGGCAGTCGCGGTCAGGGGGAGCCTCTGGATTCCCTCTGCAGGCGTCGCTGGAGGGGTACAGGGGGGGGTCAACTCTGGCTACTCAAGGGGTCGCAGTCGCCGGGAGTCCTCCCTGTAGTGTTGTTTCTCCGCAGGTCGAGCCGGGGGCGTCGGGTGCAGAGTGCAAAGTCTCACGCTTCCGGCAGGAAACGTAGAGTCCTTTTAAAGTTGTTTCTTTGTTGCAAAGTTGTTTCTTCTTTGGAGCAGAGCCGCTGTCCTCAGGAGTTCTTGGTCCTTTTAGAAGCAGGGTAGTCCTCTGAGGCTTCAGAGGTCGCTGGACCCTGGGGAGCGCGTTGCTGGTGCAGTATTTCTTGAAGTGGGGAGACAGGCCGGTAGGGCTGAGGCCAAAGCAGTTGGTGTATCCATCTTCTCTGCAGGGCTTTCAGGTCAGCAGTCCTTCTTCGTCCTCAGGTTGCAGGAATCTCTCTTGCTAGGTTCTGGGAGCCCCTAAGTACTCAATTTAGGAGTGTGTTTAGGTCTGGGGTGTTAGTAGCCAATGGCTACTAGCCCTGAGGGTGGCTACACCCTCTTTGTGCCTCCTCCCTGAGGGGAGGGAGGCACATCCCTAATCCCATTGGGGGAATCCTCCATCTGCAAGATGGAGGATTTCTAAAAGTCAGAGTCACCTCAGCTCAGGACACCTTAGGGGCTGTCCTGACTGGCCAGTGACTAACAATCTTATCTTGCATTCCCCTTACAATCTTTCCCGGGTTTGGCCATCAGTCAAGGTGTATGGATACCCCCAGCCTGCTAACACTGAAGCTATGCTCCTCTCAATCTCAGCATCACGTTAAGGCTAGGTTATGTTTTCATCTTCATTTTATTAATTTTCCACCTCACTCACCCACCTTTTGCGCGTATTCCACTTTTGGATTGTTCCAACTCTTTCATGCTTTTGCATCATGGCCCTTCTTTCTACCCGCCTCACATGAAGATTTCCTGCCTACACCGCCACAGCAGTATCACCTTGTTTTATTTTTCCTGTCTCCTTTTTATTTCTCTAATCTCTTCTTATCATCGGTTTTATTACATTCATTGACCCTGACAATTTTTAACCACAGCATTCCTTTATCTCATCTATTTCACCCAGTATTTAATATATTCCAGATCTTCTACAATAGTGATGGCCTCTTCGAAATTAAACGTTTTAGGAAAGTAGTTTTTCTGGCACTCCAGGATTATTAGTGTAGTGCAAAAGTTGATTTAGGGATTAGTGAATCTGTTAAATGACAAAATTTGCAAGTGCAAGCCAAATTCCTTAGGCTGGCTACGTAGTAAAACTTTCATTCACCACTTTGTTATGCATGCCAAAATACCCCTCAAGCATACTGACCGACTTTTCACAGATGCTTCTTGGTTCTCAGTTCCCATTATTACTCAGTGGTGTTTCCTTAATACTTTCACCGATATTGTTTTCCTTGATGCCTAAGTTGTGAAGCAATACATCTTGCTTCCTGGCTGGAGTTTTTTTTTTTTTTTGCTTTCAATGACGACCAAATGTCAATCAGACGTTTCCACTGCTTCTAGGGCAAAAGTTGTTCCCCTACCTTTGAGGAAAAATTGAGGTATTTGGAACATATTGTGTGCCAATTTTCCTCCATATTCTCTGTTCTCAAAAGAAGTTGTCTGCACGCCTTTGATTGAAATATACATTTGTAGTTCGGCTTTCAATTGTGAGGTCTTTCTCAGCTGTTCCACTTTCTTCAAACAGCAGCCGTGAGCCACTTTCATAAAGGAAACAATAAATCCACAGGGTACAGGTTGCCCCGGGCTAAGAGGACCACATTTATGAAGGACCTTAGTACACTGATTGGACACACATCAAAACACAGTAGGTTAAGTCACTTTCTCAGCTCGTGTCACATGGTCATGTACCCACCGGTTTGGTCCCGTGGTGGCTGATTCTAGTCTTCTGTCACTTGACCTCTGGACTGTTATGTGAGTGCTACTCCCAGTTTATCTCCTATCAGGTATCCATTTGCCGACTCTATTTGCTGTGTTTGTGCTCACACTGGGTTCGGTGCACTAATGTAAAATGATGGCTTTTGGTAAAACCCGGAGACATACATTACCCGAGTATGTGGGCTATAGGTTTCTTTAAGATCCTCTGCTTCAGTCTCTCTTTGCTGTCTGGTTGATACATCAGGGGGCTTTGGTTGTTGGGTCTAGAGTTGCCTTTCTCCAGCTCAGGCTCCACTTGTTGCCACGTGTGGTGTTCTTGTACCATCTGCTCCCGCAGAACAAACAGTCTTAAGTTCTTGGTGAAGTTTTATTAGACCAGAACAGTTATCTTTCCACAAGTAACATCTAGCAACCACCAACCCGTTAATCCCAGCAATGCACGCATTCCCCAAAGGAAGCAGGCAGAGACTCATTGCACTCAAGCTGGAGATGGCTATTCAGGAGATGGAAAGAGATTTGGATCGTTTCCGGCCTGGTTGGAATGTGACCCGAAACCCTCCAGGCGGAAGGACATATCATCGGCCACGAGGCTCCCGTGGAACCGGGCTGCGGCCTCGACCAAAGGGGTTATCATTTGTATCGTACACTGAGAACATTCATTGGCAGCCAGCGGTGGACTCGTTCTGCCCCTTGGGACCTCCAGTCACGAGAGCTGCAGTCCGGCGCTCAGCTGATGTCGAGGGCTCCCCTTGTTTCTTTGTTCCCGTTGGTACATTCCTGCCCGAGGAGGCTGCCAGTTTGTTCCCAGAGCTGACCTCCGGAGATGTATCTGCCGTCGGCGCTTGGCCCGAGGCCAGTGCTAACATGCTTCAGCCAGCACATATTGACCTTCCATCTGGAGGAAGAACTCCCTGCTGACTTGGCGCCTTTCTCCATGTAATTGGCAAATCAAGACATCAGAACAAGTTGTCAAATGCAGCGGGGGGGAGGGGATGTTCCTCTCCTTCACGCCACTCCCCGTCTGATGCCCTTAAGTGGGGGAAAACATTGCAATTTTAAATTGTGGTCTCCTGAGGTAGAAACAGCTGGACTTCTCTTGCCTTTGGGTGAGACTTAAAAGTTTTCAGTCCGTGCCTGGCCGTTTGGATGATGTTTCGTCGAACCCAGGAAGGCACGAAAACTGAATGTCGGCGGCAGGCCGGAGAAGGAGTCAATCGTGCCATGGGGCTTCACATTTAACACACGTTTTCCATTCCATCCGACACTTTAGGATTATCAACTACTCTGGACATCGCCCATAGTGCCTTGCTGGTTTGGAAGCTTTGCCCCAAGACTTGCAGAAATACTTGAAAGAATGCAGGGTTCCTTCTGCTCACTCATGTGCCACGTAGTTGTGTTTGCAGTTTTGTTGAAGGGTCATTATGGGAAATAAGGCCTGGATGTTGGGAACATAGGAACCAGGAACGAGCAAAAGAGAAATAACACACTAGAGTACCACACACCCGAAGGCTAGAAAATCTACCAACGCAACAAGGACCTCTGAACACCAGTCACCATGATTGACCACAACCCATAAACCAAGATCCGTCCCTCCTGTATTAGAACCGCTTGTAAAAGCACTTCAGAATTCTAACTCACTGTACCACGCATAGTGACAAGATTAATAAAACATCCACCCTTGACCAGAGGTTGATCCGATACAATCTCTTTTCAGACAAACAGTGGCGAATATGAGTTTGTTGGAGGATTACAAAACAGCACCCAAACTCTGAACTGGCACCCACACAACCTACTACCACTCAACATGCACTTTGGTTAGGTAGGATGATCACAAGACACCCACCTCTATCCAAACCACCTGTCAACATCAGCTGTGATTTGGGAAGGGACTCCAAACACATGCTGGATGAATGTCATATGCAGAACAGAGTTTCTGCACATAGTGCCAAAAGATCAAGCAATTGCTCAAAGTTCTGCAATTCCAATACCCACCAAAAACATAACCCAACATAACAATTGCGTACTCCTGTATTACATTTATATTGTGCTTCATATCTCTTTATGAGGCTCTGATAGTTACCATGCTGTACCATAGGGGTCATGAATATTTGTAGGAGTATTGGTTTGCCATGTGGCCTTTGTAGGAAGTATAGTGCTCTTCTTTTGTTTTAGGTGACAACGTTGAGCTGTATAATGATGAGAAGAAATGTAAGTGATAGAGTACATGCAGCTTACATTAATTGATTGGAGAGACTCATTGAGCAGGTCACCATAGAATAAACCCATAGGGAGCAGCCCATGGCTTCTACTCACTACTCATATTCACAGTAGATGGCTCGGTGGACTAATGCATACACTCAAGGGTCTGTGTTTGAACTGAATGAGTATCTTTGAGTTGGGTAGTAATAATCTTCTGTTGTTTATTGTCCCAGAGGGATGAGCATATACATTACAAAAAAGATGTGATATAATTCCCTGGGGGGACGAGTGAGTGACCCTCAGGCATGTTCTGCATACAGTTAGCCAAATTAAGGTCCAGATGTTCAAATGCATCTTCTGGTTTGCAAATCCTACAATACAGTAAATCACTAGGTTTGCAACAAAAAATCTGTTTTTCAAACATACTAAACCATTTTAGCAATTCAGTAACCTGTTACCAAATCTCTAACTGGGTTTAGGAAACACAGAAATCACTGTCGGAAGGGGTGTGTTTAGGGTGTCCCTTCCAAATGGCAATTCCTTATAGTACATATTAATGTTTTGAGACCGAAATTCCGTTGCAAAACATTAATATTTTACTGGCTACTGAGAGGTACTGGTAATCTTTGCACAAACAGGAAGGAGTCCCCTAGGAACCCCTCTTCCTTTGTGACTGGTCGAAACACATGTTATTTGGAGTATTTGGAGTAGGATTACTGAATACACTCTAAAATAGTTTTCAAAACTTTTCTTAGATTCTTTTTTTTTTTTAACATACCTTTTCCTTTAAAGAAACGGGCTGCATAAAAAAAAAATTGAGTGATGTATTTAAAAGCAATAACAGACATGGTGGTGTGCTGTTCTCAGCAGGCCACATACTTGTGATGGCAGAAAATCATAGTGGGTAGCAATTTGTGACCCACCTCATTAATATCTGATAGGTCAAATTGCAACTACCTGGAATTCATTAATTTGTGAACTGACCTATTAGTACATAATTAGGTTTACAAAATACTATAGCAGTTGCAAAAAGTTGGTGTGCAAATTACGACCACTTTTGGAGAAATCTATCGTAGTACAGCTGGTCCTAAATGTTTCAATAGCTTATCCGGAAGGGATGGAGAGTGAACCCCATATGTGTCAGGTGAAATGCAGCTATGGGAAATGTTTAGTGTGACAGAGAGTTGCTCAGATCTGTTTATCCATTGGGTGTGCTATAATGCTTTGTTACAGACTGCTTGTCATTAGAAGGGGGACTCTGTTGCTGGTGCCTGCTGCACACTTATCTCCTGCCTTGTGTCTTGCAGTCAGCCTTACTGTTTTGGAGATCATGTCCATCGTGGTCAGCCTCTTTCTTCTGGGAATCATCATCTCCTCTGTCTTTGTGTACAGGTATGTACTCCTCTTCTCGGATCTCTGCTAAGTGGTCAGTGTTTATTTCTTCATACAGTGCTGGGTTTTAGACATGTTTTAAGTGCTTCACTTCACTTACAATACTGCACTGAGCCTCAGTTTGGTGGTAAACGGAGTCACCTGGAGCTAAAATGATTTGTCCAGGTTTACCCAATGCACTGAAATGGGGAAACCCAGTTGGAATTAGAACTTGACAATCCTCATTCCACAAATCACAATTTAACCACAAGACCCTACGTACTTTTACTCCAGTGTGGTTCAAAACATTCATGTAAGAGGTGTGGATGAGTGTGAAATACACACTTGGACTGGGTAAGCTTTCTCATGCATGGACTTGGGAAAATTGAGCGCTCTGTATTCTGGGACCGGATTCGCCCTGCATTGAAGGCACATGTGTAGGAAGCTGGCTCTGCATATACTATATCAAAATGAGATATAGTGTGCACAGAGTCCAGGGGTTCCCCAGAGGCTTAACAGAGGGTAAGGAAGATAATACTAATGCTCTCTTTTGTGGTAATGTGATAGAGCAGTTAGGCTTATCAGAGGGTAATGTAAAGCATTTGTTGTACACACACAGAAAATAGAAGAAGCACACACTCAATGACTGAACTCCAGACCAGTGGTTTTTAGATAGCAAAAATATATTTTCTTAATTTATTTTTAGAACTACAAGATTCAAGTAGCAGGTAAGTACCTTAACCCCTTAGCTGCTGCCCCCCCTACCCCCCCAACCACACACACACACCAGTGCTGAGCCCTTTTTTTTGGCTATTTGGGGTAGTTCGTGCTTAGGCCTTCATAACCGTTTGTCCACATAAGCTATCCAGGACAAATGTGCATCCTTTTTTTCCAACATCCTATGGATTGTAAAGTTACCCGGAGTTTGTGGGTTCCCCTGGAAGAGACCAAGAAATTAGCCAAAGTACAGCAACAATTTTGCTTTTTTTCAGAACAATGGGGAAAAGGGCTGCAGAAGAAAGCATGTGTTTTTTTCCTGAAAATTGCATCAACAAAGGGTTTGCTGTGCTAAAATCTCCATCTTCCCAGCTTTCAGGAACAAGCAGACTTGAATCAGAAAACCACATTTTCAACACAATTTAGGCATTTTACTGGGGCATACCCCGTTTTTACTATTTTTTGTGTGTTCAGCCTCCTTCCAGTTAGTGACAGAAATAGATGTGAAACCAATGCTGTATCCTGGACAGCTAAACATTTCTGAAAAGTAGACACAATTCTGAGTTCAGCAAGGGGTTATTTGTGTAGATCCTTCAAGGTTTTCCTACAGAAAGTAACAGCTAAAATAAAAAAATATTGAAATTGAGGTTTCTGTCCACATTTTCTTCTATAACTTTTTCCAGCTATGGCAGATTTTTTAAAGCAATATACCGTTACATCTGTTGGACTCTTCTGGTTGCACAGATATTTGGGGCTTGTAGGTTCATCAAGAAGCCTAGGTACCCAGAGCCAATAAATAAGCTGCATCTTGCAATGGGTTTTCCTTGTATACCGGGTATATAGCAATTCATTTGGTGAAATATAAAGAGTGAAAAATAGGTATGAAGGAAACCTTTGTATTTCCAAAATTGGCACAAGATAAGGTGTTGAGAAGCATGTGAATTACAGGACATTTCTCAAATAGACGTCTTTTTTACACACTGTTTTACATTTGGAAGGAAAAAGGGTAGAGAAAGACAAGGGGCTATAACACCTGTTCTTCTATTCTGTGTTTCCCCAAGTCTCCTGATAAAATGGTACCTCACTTGTGTGGGTAGGCCTAGTGCCTGTGACAGGAAATTCCCCAATGCACAACGTGGACACATCACATTTTCCCAAAGAAAACTGACGTGTTTTTTGCAAAGTGCCTAGCTGTGGTCTTTGGCCTCTAGCTCAGCCGTCACCTAGGGAAACCTGGTAAACCTATACATTTCTGAAAACTAGACATCTGTGGGAATTCAGAATGGGATGACTTGTGGGGCTCTCACCAAGTTCTGTTACCCAGACTTGTTTGCAAACCTCAAAAACTGGCAAAAAAAACACTTTTCCTCACATTTCGGTGATGGAAAGTTCTGGAATCAGAGAGGAACCACAAATTTCCTTCCACCCACCTTCCCCCAAGTCTCCCGTTAAAAATGATACCTCACTTGTGTGCGTAGGCCTAGTGCCCGTGTCAGGAATGGATCATACAACGGTCAATGTTAGCCCTTACATGAGGGCAACTGTTGCCCCTGGGGTGATCCATTCCTGACGCAGGCACTAGGTTGCAGGCAGTGAAGTGGGGTAGCGTTTTTATCAGGACAGGTGGGAAACACTAGGTGGTCGGAATTTTGTGGATCCCAGCATATTCCTGCAGTTTGTGTGACAGAAATGCTAGAAAAAATTGAGTTTTTATTCACCATTTCACATTTGCAGGGTATTCTGGGTAAAAACAAATTTGGGGATTCCACACAAGCCACACCTCTCTGGACTCCCCCGGGTGTCTAGTTTCCAGAAATGTCTGGGTTTGGTAAGTTTCCCTATATGTCTGCCGAGCCCGGGACCAAAAAGCAGGTGTCTGCCTTACAAAATCAGGTTGTTTTGTGATAGATAATTTTGATGTCTCCACAGTACGATTTGGGTGGTGGAATTTGGGGCTGAACTAAATTGGGGATCTCCCAAGAGAGCACTCTCTGTGTGCTTGCCATCACATGCACCTGCTCTCTGGGTGGGCTAACCCACTTTTGCCCGGCTGCACAGACTGTGCTTGCTAAGAGACAGCAGGACTGTCCTCATCACCTCCCTCAGAATCACTGGAAGAGGAGTTGTCGGAAAAATCACTCCCAGAGTCTGCACCATTGTCGTATCCCCCCGATGCTGTCTCAGTATCTGATCCTACGTCAGAGCTGTCCTCTACAGGGAGTGCAGAATTATTAGGCAAATGAGTATTTTGACCACATCATCCTCTTTATGCATGTTGTCTTACTCCAAGCTGTATAGGCGCGAAAGCCTACTACCAATTAAGCATATTAGGTGATGTGCATCTCTGTAATGAGAAGGGGTGTGGTCTAATGACATCAACACCCTATATCAGGTGTGCATAATTATTAGGCAACTTCCTTTCCTTTGGCAAAATGGGTCAAAAGAATGACTTGACAGGCTCAGAAAAGTCAAAAATAGTGAGATATCTTGCAGAGGGATGCAGCACTCTTAAAATTGCAAAGCTTCTGAAGCGTGATCATCGAACAATCAAGCGTTTCATTCAAAATAGTCAACAGGGTCGCAAGAAGCGTGTGGAAAAACCAAGGCGCAAAATAACTGCCCATGAACTGAGAAAAGTCAAGCGTGCAGCTGCCACGATGCCACTTGCCACCAGTTTGGCCATATTTCAGAGCTGCAACATCACTGGAGTGCCCAAAAGCACAAGGTGTGCAATACTCAGAGACATGGCCAAGGTAAGAAAGGCTGAAAGACGACCACCACTGACCAAGACACACAAGCTGAAACGTCAAGACTGGGCCAAGAAATATCTCAAGACTGATTTTTCTAAGGTTTTATGGACTGATGAAATGAGAGTGAGTCTTGATGGGCCAGATGGATGGGCCCGTGGCTGGATTGGTAAAGGGCAGAGAGCTCCAGTCCGACTCAGACGCCAGCAAGGTGGAGGTGGAGTACTGGTTTGGGCTGGTATCATCAAAGATGAGCTTGTGGGGCCTTTTCGGGTTGAGGATGGAGTCAAGTTCAACTCCCAGTCCTACTGCCAGTTCCTGGAAGACACCTTCTTCAAGCAGTGGTACAGGAAGAAGTCTGCATCCTTCAAGAAAAACATGGTTTTCATGCAGGACAATGCTCCATCACACGCGTCCAAGTACTCCACAGCGTGGCTGGCAAGAAAGGGTATAAAAGAAGGAAATCTAATGACATGGCCTCCTTGTTCACCTGATCTGAACCCCATTGAGAACCTGTGGTCCATCATCAAATGTGAGATTTACAAGGAGGGAAAAAAGTACACCTCTCTGAACAGTGTCTGGGAGGCTGTGGTTGCTGCTGCACGCAATGTTGATGGTGAACAGATCAAAACACTGACAGAATCCATGGATGGCAGGCTTTTGAGTGTCCTTGCAAAGAAAGGTGGCTATATTGGTCACTGATTTGTTTTTGTTTTGTTTTTGAATGTCAGAAATGTATATTTGTGAATGTTGAGATGTTATATTGGTTTCACTGGTAATAATAAATAATTGAAATGGGTATATATTTTTTTTTGTTAAGTTGCCTAATAATTATGCACAGTAATAGTCACCTGCACACACAGATATCCCCCTAACATAGCTAAAACTAAAAACAAACTAAAAACTACTTCCAAAAATATTCAGCTTTGATATTAATGAGTTTTTTGGGTTCATTGAGAACATGGTTGTTGTTCAATAATAAAATTAATCCTCAAAAATACAACTTGCCTAATAATTCTGCACTCCCTGTATAACTCGAGTTAGGGCTTGAGCAGCAATCATTCAACGAGACGCGATCTCTGCTACTGTCTGAGGTCTTGCTCTAAAACACTAATCTACTTAGACAGTCACAAAATTGCTGGTGGGTGTGTGTGATGACTGCAACCGTAAAAGTCAGTCACCTTACCTTCTCTCGTAGGGGATTTCCATGTATAGTCATAAGCGTACAATAATGCCCCACCCACCTGCGGGGACCCCGGAGCTCTTTTTCCAATATCACTTCTTAAGTGTCCCTGTTCGCCTCCCTTCAGTAAGGCCTGTCAAGACACTTAAGAATATTCCCATGCAGCCTATAGGAAGGGCTACAGTGTTCAAGCTCCTGCATTCAGATTGTCCTGGAAGTAAAAATATTAAATGTTTGTCAAATAAAAGCCATTTTCCAGACCAGCTACTTCCCAAAAACGTATTATATTTCACAAAACCCCTATAAAGGAGTGCAGAACAGTGTAGTCCATAGGCTGCCATTAGAAATGAAGAAAAGGGATACTGTGCCTTTAAGAACAGCCAGTCCTCCAGTATCCCATCATGCCTAGAGAGAGGCTGTTAACTTAGTTCTTTTTTCCAGCACCTGCTGACAGGACCCTGGAGCATTGAACTCGACCTTTTTTAGTTTTTTCCTTCAAAATTTCAGAGAAAAGTTCGGAAAAAAGGCTTCATTCTACGTCTTTTGTCTTTCTCTACTACATTTTGAAGTTTTCTGACAGAACTTTAAGACTTTTTTCAACAAAATGCCTTCCTTGTTTGACAAGTGCCCTAAATGTGGCAGAAAAAAGGCTAAAACAGACCCTCATGAGCTCTGTATTATTTGTCTACCCTCATCTCACATTCCTGCCTCCTGCAGCATCTGCAAGATGTTCTCCAGGCGCACGTTGCGTGACAGAGAGAAAATTCGCCTTCAAGGGAGAGCAGAGAGAAGAAGACAAGGAACCAGTGGGACCTCTGAGCGAGGGGAAGGTCAGTCTTCCACCAGGGCTCATACCTCAACCTCCAGGGGTCGTGGGAGGTCTGAGAGGCGCTCGTCAGGGCAAAGACGACATTGGTCCCGGACGACGTCGAGAAGGACGACGTCGAGAGGTGGTACGGCGCCGACATGTTCGCCTTCAAAGTCCGGTTCGACGTCATTCTGAAGCCACCAGTCAGCGTCGAGGCATAGTGCGACGTCGAAGACCCCGAGACGCACGACATCAAGGAGCAGATCGGCGTCGTCGGGGTTGACGTAGACATGGCTCGTCGCCACACACAGCGTCTACATCGAGACGGAGAGGGAGATCGACGTCAAGGACTCCGTTGACGTTGAGGGGTCACAAGAGGCGGAGAATTTATTCCTCATCGGAGCGCTCTTCCTCGGTAGTGCTGCTGGCTTCCTCTCCTTCTTCTCGTCCGTCTCCGCCTCGGTCCCCTCCTCCAGAGCTTCCGGCAATGCCGCCTCAGCCAACTGGCCAGGAGGCGCCGCAACCAACGCCACTCCAGGCACCTCAAGATCCGGTTAGTGTACCGTCTAGACCGCGCTGTTCATCGCGCCATCGTTCACGCCATGAACGGGACTCCTCCAGATCAAGATCACACCGCCGATCGAGGCGTAGATCAAGTTCAAGGGAGCGTGACAGAGACTCTTGGTCCTCCACCAGAGACTATTCACCTACGTTGTCGGACTCTCCTCCTCTTCGGTCCTCTCCGGTGGATGATATTAATACATTTCATGAGGTTCTAGACCGAGGGGCGTTGAAACTAAGTATACCGATGGCTGCTCCTACGCCATCCACATCGGTCATTTTTGAGACGCTTCAACAGCGGTCAGCGGCCAGGCCATTGCTATCTCTAGTGCTGGGCCTCCTGGGGCCCGCTATGGAGGTCTTCCTCACACCGGCAGTGACAGACCTGCACCGTCCAGGCTGCAAAAGAAATATCGCCCTCCGGAGCAAGATCCGCTCTTCTTGCTTCTGATCCGCCACCGGACTCAGTCGTTATTTTGGCGGCACGCAAGGCCCACGCAACTTCTCCATCCTCCACTTCTCCTCCAGATAAGGAGAGTAGGTGTCTGGACTCGACAGGTCGTAAGGTCTGTGGCTCGGCAGCGTCCACGATGAAAATGGCGAGCGCCACAGCCCTTTTGGGCAGGTACGATCGCTCCCTGTGGGACTCCATCTTGCAGTTTGCAGATCATCTCCCAAGAGACCACAGAGAGGACTTTTTAGAAGTTGCCAAGGAGGGCGCTATGGTTTCCAACCAAATAATAAGCGCAGCAGCAGATGCTTCGCTGCTTTCAGCACATTCGTACTGCCATGGTGTAACGCTCAGGAGCCACTCATGGCTGCGACTCACGTTGTTAAAACCAGATACGAAGCAAAGACTTTTAAATCTGCCATTTTCAGGATCCATGTTATTCGGATCGCACACAGACGACGAAATGGCACAAATGAAATCTGAGGTGGACACATTAAAGGCAGTAGGATTGGACAAGCCTAAAGAACAACGCAGGTCCTTCCGTCCTTTTCATCGCCGCTACACCACGCAGAGGGTTCAAGCCCCTCAATGGGCCTCTACGAGGCCTCACCAGCAGTACCAGCGGCTCTACCAGCAACAGCGTAAGGCGCAGAGGGGACGATCAGCCCATCAGTCCACTCAGAGCACCCGACAGCCCACCACCTCAAAGCCCTGAGGATTTCCTCCCCCCAACTTCGTTATCCACTATGGTGGGGGGAAGTGTCACCAATTGCCTGGTAGAGTGGCAAAAGATTACAACAGACGCTTGGGTCTTAGACATTGTGCAGAATGGATATTGTCTCAGATTTTCTTGACCACCTCCGGCCATCCCGCCAAAGCAGACGACTGCAAACCTCGATCTCCTAAAGGCGGAAGTTTCCATCCTCCTCGAAAAGAGAGCAGTGGAATCGGTTCCCCTCAACCAACAGGGGAAGGGTGTCTACTCAAAATACTTTCTCATCCAAAAAAAGGACAAAAACGAAGTCAGACCTATTTTAGACCTCAAAACGGCCAACAAAAGGATCCGAAAAGAGAAGTTCAGGATGCTATCCTTACACCAGATATATCCTCAGATTCGGCAAGGAGATTGGCTTTGCTCAGTGGATCTACATGATGCGTATTTCCACATCCCCATTGCAAAGAAACATCTGAAGTTCCTGAGGTTTTTGGTAGGTCAAGATCACTTCCAGTACACGGTCCTGCCATTCGGTCTCAAGTCTGTGCCCAGGACCTTTTCCAAGTGCATGGCAGTGGTGGCAGCTCACCTCTGGAGGAAACGGATCTTCATCTACCCGTATCTCGACGACTGGTTGATCAAAGCATCCACGTATGCAGAAGCAAAACGGCATTTACAACTGACCTGCGACCTTCTGTACCGGTTAGGTCTTCATATCAACTTTCAAAAGTCAACGATAGTACCAGTCCAGAGGCTACATTACTTAGGAGCTACCATAGACACACTGCAGGCAAAAGTGTGTCCTTCGGCGGAACGACGCTTATCTATTCTCCGGAAGTGTCGGAATCTCCAGACAACGAGTCTCCCAACAGTCTCCTCATTCCTCGGATCCATTGCATCCTGCATATACCTGACACCCAATGCTCGCCTCCACATGCGTCCACTTCAGGAATGCCTGGAGGACCAGTGGGATCAGTGCTCGGGGAGCTGGGAAGATCGCATTCACCTCTCCACTCATGCACTCAGATCTCTAACCTGGTGGTGCTGTCCATCCAACATCCTAAAGGGGATGCCATTCCAGGCGCAGCCTCCGACGCAGACTATTGTGACAGATGCCTCTCTCCTCGATTGGGGAGCTCATATGGATCACCTGCAAATTCAGGGCCGATGGACACAGAAGGAATCGTTATACCACATCAATCTTCTAGAGCTACGAGCGGTACACATAGCTCTCAAGGCGTTCCTACCCTCAATCACGGCAGACAACTTGCTGGTGCAGACGGACAATACCACCACTATGTTCTATCTGAACAAACAAGGGGGCACCAGATCCAGAATCCTGTCTCAGGAGTCCCAGACAATTTGGCACTGGCTCCTTGCCAGAAAATTGAACATAGTGGCTACCCATCTGCCAGGGGTTCAGAACAGTCAAGCGGATGCCCTCAGCAGAGTTCTGAAAGACGTTACTCAAGACATTTTCCATTTGTGGGGCACACCTTCTATCGATCTATTCGCCACAGAAGAAAACAGGAAATGCCGCCACTTCGCCGCCAGATTTTACCACCCGCAGTCGAAGGGCAATGCTCTGTGGATAGACTGGTCCAACAAATTTCTGTACGCTTTTCCATCGATTCCGCTGATCCCAGCAGTCCTCCTCAAACTGTCAATGACATCAGCCACAATGATCCTCATTGCACCGGAGTGGCCGAGGCAGTGGTGGTTCCCGGGTCTTCTTCAGAAATCACTCCAGCCACATCTCAGGCTACCCTGCAGGCCGGACCTCCTGACGAAGTTCAGCGGACAATTGAGGCATCCCATTCTCTCATCTTTGAATTTGGCGGCATGGCTCCTGAGCTAGTCCAGTATGGTCATCTCAACCTGCCACAGGATTGTATCTTAAAGGAGGCGAAGAGGCTATCTATGCGTTCAGCGTATTCCTTTAAGTGGAAACGATTCTGCATTTGGTGTTCCTCTAGAGGGATAGATCCTACATCTTGCAAAGAAGATGTTATTCTGCCTTACTTGTTGCATCTAGCACGATCGGGCCTCCAGTTTCCCTCCATTAAAGTGCATTTAGCATCATTAACTGCTTATAGAAAGACTCCTTCACAGACCTCTTTCTTCAGAATCCCAGTGATTAAATATTTTCTAGAAGGGTTAAAGAAGGTCTTTCCCCCAATTAGACGCCCCTCACCACCATGGGAACTTAATGTGGTCCTTTCACGTTTAATGCAGGCCACATTTGAACCCATACACAAGGCATCCCTCCAACACCTCACTTGGAAGACAGCCTTTCTGGTAGCGATCACTTCAGCATGAAGGTCCGCGAAATCCAGGCCCTCTGTGCTCATGAACCTTACACAATATTTCATTCTTCCAAAGTAGTCTTACGGACATGTCCGAAATTTCTACCTAAGGTCATATCCGACTCCCACATTAACCAGTCGATTGCCTTGCCCACGTTCTTTCCAAACCCTTCCACTCCTGCTGAGAGGACTCTCCATTCCCTAGATGTTAAGAGAGTATTGAAATTTTATCTAGATAAGACCACTCCTGAACGGAGAACTACACAACTGTTTGTTAATTACGGACCTGTACGAACTGGCTTAGCCACCTCCAAACAATCAATAGCGAGATGGATAGTCTCTTGTATTTTATTGTGTTATCAACTAGCTAAGAAAACCTTACAGGGTAGGCCTAGAGCCCATTCCACTAGAGGAAAAGCAGCTACCACTGCTCTATTGCGCAATGTTCCTTTAGCAGACATTTGTAAAGCTGCGACTTGGAAATCAGTTTACACATTTACTAAACATTATTGTTTAGATTCGGATGCTAGAGCAGATGCTCGAGTAGGCCAGGCTTCGCTTAGAAACCTTTTTGCTTGAGTACATATGAATGGTTTACTCTAACTACTCCTCCGCTGGTTGGGGGGATGGGCTTGGTATTCTATTCTACGCTTATGACTATACATGGAAATCCCCTACGAGAGAAGGTATAGTTTCTTACCTGTAACTCCAGTTCTCTCGTAGGGGTATTTCCATGATAGTCATAAGCAACCCTCCCTCCTCCCCGGGGGAGCAGTTAGATGTCTTGATACGTTTATTCTGATTGTCAGCCAGTAACTACCTGCAAAAAGAACTGAGTTAACAGCCTCTCTCTAGCCATGATGGGATACTGGAGGACTGGCTGTTCTTAAAGGCACAGTATCCCTTTTCTTCATTTCTAATGGCAGCCTATGGACTACACTGTTCTGCACTCCTTTATAGGGGTTTTGTGAAATAAAAGGAGTTTTTGGTAAGTAGCTGGTCTGGAAAATGGGTTTTATTGGACAAACATTTAATATTTTTACTTCCAAGACAATCTGAATGCAGGAGCTTGAACACTGTAGCCCTTCCTATAGGCTGCATGGGAATATTCTTAAGTGTCTTGACAGGCCTTACTGAAGGGAGGCGAACAGGGACACTTAAGAAGTGATATTGGAAAAAGTGCTCCGGGGTCCCCGCAGGCGGGCGGGGAATTATTCTACGCTTATGACTATCATGGAAATACCCCTACGAGAGAACTGGAGTTACAGGTAAGAAACTGTACCTTCGCTTCTGCTCTCAATCAGCACGTTCTGTCAAGACACTAAAAGAAAACACAAAAAAGACACACTATTACTTCACCTTGTCACATACCAGTCGTCACAGTCTTTAGCGCCTCTGGACCCCAGTCCAACAATCATTATTGGTGCTCTCACTCCCATGACCTCCTCCTCGGATTCCCTCACTACTACCCGGCAAAAGTGTGCTTCATCTCTCCATAGTCCCCCTCGCACATATATTTCATTTGTATTATAGCGCAGGTAATGACTGGCTTTACTAATCCACTCCGCTATTTACATAAAATACAGATTTGATCTTTGCAGTAGGCATATAAACCTTCTGCTCTACTTTATGGTATCAAAACTGCCACTAGACAAAAGTCAGATCCTGTTGTTGCAGAAACATAATCACAAGTTACTTAACTTTTTTATTGCTGCCGAAAAGCTACAGTTGAAACACGTTAGTTGAAGTGTGTGCATTGCTTTGAAGGCGCAAGCTGCAACTGCAGGAGAACTGGTGGCGAATATTTATATATATATAGATCACTTTTACATGTGGGTGTGGTTTTCCTGGGGGCCGATTGCAGCCCCCAGGGAAACCGCACATGCACTGACAAAAGTGATCTCTCTCTGTCTAAATAGCTGTACTGTTTCCTGAAACCATACAACTATTAAAAAATAAATTGCCCCCACTGGGGGTTGCCATGCTCACTGGCGATCCCCTGTCAATTTCATTTTTACAAAAAAAAAAAAAATTATATATATATATTTATTTTTTAGGTGGTTATTTTTAAAATATGTGCCCCTGTTTGGGGGGGGGGGGAGGTGGGGGAATCCCTGGTGTCTAGTGGGGTTTCCTGGCCCTGGATCGCAGCTTTTGCTGTGATCCGGGGCAAGGAATCTGTTTCAGGAAGGCCTCGTTTGAAAGGGGAGACACTCCCCTTTCAAACAAGGCCTTCCCGAATGGTGGGGAGGCCCCTTTGGGCCCTTTTTCCCCACTGGAGCAGGAAGTGGCCTTACCTCCGCTTCCTGCTCCGGTGGGGAAAACAGATTGTGACGTCAGCGCGCCATGTGCTGTGCTGAAGTCACAAAGGGACGGGTGGGGTGCAGGGGAGACACGGATGCTCTTACGTGTATCCCATGGGTATTTAAATTTAAAAAATCCTCTTTAACCCCTTTCCTGGTGTCGGCCACTGGTCATCACCCGTACCAGGGAGGTAGTGTGGCCGAGTCCTGCACTTATGAGGTTAAAAGATTCGTATTTCGCACAGGTATCAAGAGTACTTTGTTTGAAATCGGTAAGTAATACAGTTTTTGAAATATTGGCAATTATCCGCTTTAAAAATGGACACACTGCAATTTTCAGAAACAGTTCCTGGGGGGAAGAAAAGTTAGCTCGGTTTACAGGTAAGTACAACATTTACAGTTTCAGTCTCTGGGTTTTAGGAAGTCCACTGGGTGGGGTTCAAGTTAACCCCAAATACCCACCACCAGCAACACTGGGCCAGCTGGGTGCAGAGGTCAAAGATGAGCAATTTTAACTTGGGCTCCTATTGAGACATGGGGTACTCGGAATCAAGCCTGCATGCAGGTAAGTACCTGCAGCTTGGAGGGCAGACCAGGGGAGATTGAAAGCACCCTGGAGAGGCCACAAGTAGGCACCAAACCCACACCCTCAGTGGCACAGGGGGGGCCGGGTGCAGGGTGCAGGGTGCAAACAGGACATCGGGCTTCAAATGCTTGTCTATGAGGTAACCCCGGGGGTCACTCAGAGGCTGCAGACGAGGTCCAGGGGGTGTCTAGGGCACACCACTGGTCAGACAGGGAGGAGGGCCGCCTGCTGAACGTCGCTGCGCTGGGTGTCGGTTTCTCCAAGGCCTGGGGGCTGCGGGCTGCAGTGTGTCTTAAGGCGTCCGATATCTTCTTCCTAAGCTTCGCAGTCAGGGGGATCTTTGGGATTCCCTCAGCAGACATTGTCGTGGAGAGGTCAACCCAGGGTGGGCATTTGCTCGCAATCACCTGGGGACCCTCTCTTGCTGGGTGGACCTCCTGGACACAGGCCGTGGACGTCGGGTACACAGGAGTCAGGACTTGTGCATCCGGAGTGAGGTGAAAGTCCTTGGTTGTTGATTTTTCTTGGACAGGACCGCTGTCCTTTTGGGTGCAGGGCAGTTCTCTGGAGTTGGGCAGAAGTTGCTGGTCCCACTGGACGCGTCACTGTTCTTTTGCAGGTTCTTTAAAGCAGGAGACAGGCCGGTAGGGCTGGGGCCAAAGCTGTTGTCGTCTTCCTTCTTCTCTGCTGGGGTTTTCAGGGTGCTAAGCAGTCCTTTTTCTTCTTGTCAGGTCAGGTGAGTTGGGTTCAGGGAAGCCCTTAAATACTAGATGTAGGGGTGTTACAGGAGTCAGAGGGCAGTAGCCAATAGCTACTGTCCCTGAGGCTGGCTACACTCTCCTTGTGTCCACTCCATTTGGGGAGGGGGGCATATTCCTATCCCTATTGATCCCTGTCTTCCAAACCAAGATGGAGGTTCCTGCAGGGAGGGGGTCACTTCAGCTCTGGACACCTAAGGGGTGGTCCCAGCAGAAGTGGTCACTCCTTGTTTTTCCTAAGTTTCCTGCCGAACTTGCTGCCAAAAGTGGGGCTTTGTCCGTGGGACGGGCATCTCCACTAGCTGGAGTGCCCTGGGGCACTGTAACATAAGGTCTGAGCCTTTGAGGCTCACTGCCAGGTGTTACAGTTCCTGCAGGGGGAGGTGGGAAGCACCTACACCCAGAGCAGGCTTTGTTTCTGGCCTCAGAGAATACAAAGGCCCTCACCCCATGGGGGCAGAAACTTGTCTGTTAGTGGCAGGCTGGCACAGACCAGTCTGCCCTATACTACAGGGTTGGGTAAAATACAGGGGGCATCTCTAAGATGCCCTCTGTGTGCATTTTTTAAATAATTGCACACTGACCTCAGTGGGGATTTATTGTGCTGAGAAGTATGATACCAAACTTCCCAGTATTCAGTGAAGCTATTATGAAACTGTGGAGTTTGTAATGACAAACTCCCAGACCATATACTTAATAATATGGCCACACTGCACTTACAATGTCTAAGAATGGACTTAGACACTGTAGGGGCATATTGCTCATGCAGCAATGTCCTAACCTGAGGTATAATGCGCCCTGCCTTAGGGCTGTAAGGCCTGCTAGAGAGGTGACTTACGTATACCACAGGCAGTGTTTTGTGGGCATGGCACCCTAAGGAGGATGCCATGTCGACTTTGCCTTTTTCTCCCCACCAACACACACAATCTGCAATGGCAGTGTGCATGTGTTTGGTGAGGGGTCCCTTAGGGTGGCACAACACATGCTGCAGCCCTTAGGGACCCTCCCTGGTCACCGAGCCCTTGGTACCACTGGTACCTTTTACAAGGGACTTATCTGTGTGCCAAAGGTGTTCCATTTGAGTAAACAATGGTACATTTTTAGGGAAAGAACACTGGTGCTGGGGCCTGGTTAGCAGGATCCCAGCACACTCTCAGTCAAGTCAGCATTACTATCAGGCAAAATGTATGTGTGTTTTTGGGGGGGGGGGGGGTAACTGCAACAAGTGCCAGTTTCTTACAGCATGGTTGTCTATAGTTCAGTTTACTTGTACAAAATGCCCCCTTCCATCATGAATCATAGTTGAAGCTTTTTCCAGAAAATATTGTTTAGTCGTGTTTCTGATTGAAAGACATCAACATAGTTCAACTTATTACATTACTCTGATGCATAGTGTGAGTCATATATATTGAGTGTGTCGCCATATATTGTTACATTGATGTACATATCTCAAGAAACATTTAATAGAATCAAAGTGTAATAAACACAGTTTAAAGTGTCCAAACTCCCTCACTGTCAAAAGATGTCTGCACAAATGAAGCACGCAGATGTGGAACATCTTAACTTAACTAAACTTTGTCATTTAACATTGTGCTTGTAGCTTCATTGGTACTGGGATATAGCATTGACCCTCACTATGAAAACTGAAATCTTCAGTCTATGAATTCAGTTTCCATCACTGCGTGTCCTTCTGCATTTATTTGGATGACACTCCCAGTATAACAAAATGTAAAGTTTGGAGTCTGTACTTGGACACAATTCACCAAATTGCAGTGTAAAGCTCTGCCCTAGAAATTAATTAGGCCCATCGGAGAAACTGCATGTGGCTATAGTAGAAATTATTGAATTGAGTGGCATTATGTCAAACACCTAGATCAGAATGATCCAACATTGGCCCAGTACAGTCAAAAAGCCAGATTTTCATAATATCCACATCCATTTACATTCAGTGTAACATATCAACATAGCCAATGGCTGTCCTGATAATCTGCTATGAATCCACCCCTTACGGACCTATGCTAGACACCCAGGAAGTAGTAGAGAAAATATTGTTTCAGGAAGTTCCTGAAGCAATACTTCTTCCATAGAACCTGACCAAACCCACCTGCCCGCCTCCTTCTTGGGGTACTTACACTCTTCCTAGAAGCGTACTGCATTGAGGCACCCTTCTGACAAGATATTTCGCTTTACAAGTAGCTCATAAAACTTCCAGTAATGTCCAACTTTCCTTTGCTACAAGGCCCACCTGCTCTTTGTTTTTCTTAGTTTCTGAACCCCCGTAGTAAATCCAGGAGGACTGGACCCATGCAACTTTTTCAGGGGAACCATCAGCATTGTAAATTAGTTCAGTTTACATTAATTATTTGTACATTTATCATATGTGGATTTCCTAAAACTCTGGCATGGGTCTGGCCCTGTTGGACCTACATATGACACCCCTTTTCTATCAGATCTTTTCCTTATAACACTAGCTCCACTTCCCACCACTCCTGTAAGATCCATTGTCATTCTTATGTTGTTCAACAATATGCAAGTTCCTCTGTCTGCATTTTCTGTTTGATATTTAATGCCTACCCTTACCAAGTAATAAACATTAGGCATTGATCTCAATCCAAACTGAACAATGGTGCATCAAACTTGATGACATTTTGCAACTTCTGTTTGCTGTTACTACCCAGACTCCTACTAGTTATTCTTTTAACGTCACATTAATAAGTGATCGTTGCATGCTGTCGTATCTACCAGACCGGATGGGGAGTTCAAAGAATTGTGATTGGATTGCCTAGAATCTTAACTATATCGTCATTTTCACTGGTGATCGGAATATGAGCAGACATGTATAAGCCACGAGGAAGCAGGGCTCCGCGAAACACGTGTTGGATGTGATTTTCATGTTGCATAAAGGTTTGAATTGATGTATTTGGGTGATTATGCCTGGACTTTTGACTATGTGAACTGAACAAATCATGAAAATATCTTGACTATAGCTTGACTTCGGAATTTAATGTATGTATTTCAGCTACTAGGAAATCACAAAAGAGCTTCCCCACGTATAATAATATTTACACATCTGTTGACGCCACTGCATATTGGTGCCGTTAGAAGCAATAGCACCTGTCTGTACCTGTGATAACTGTAGGCATCACTGAAGTGCAGGAAACATATACTATTTGAAAATTTAGGTGAAAATAAAATATTTAACCCACTTAAAACGACTCAAGGAGGTGTTATTTTTTAGTGCAAGGTCTTGTCTGCCATTGTTAGTAGAGAGGGCTGTACGTTAAAAACCATAGATGGTAGTGTGGGAGAACCCATATACCGCCACTGGGACTCCCCCTTGACGCAAAGTAGTCCAGAGTAGCACACAGCTCTGTTTGTATTACTTTACAGGCTAGGTTTAGTGCAAATAAATTTTTGTGCTGGAAAGTGTGTACTTTAACAACAGTTTGCGTTGGTTTACCTCACGTTTTGTGACTTTTTACTAGTGCAAAGTGCTGATTAAAGTGCCCCTGAATCGGATGCCTTTTGGCACTGAAAATGTTATTTACTAACATATGTAACATTGAAAGCAACTTTCCAACATCTTTATCCCAGTGTGCTCAGTCGGGGTACTTTATGCCATCTACTGCACCTATTACTAGGCCTTCTTTAAATGACATGCCATTCTTGTAGCTCAAGCTTTTCTCCACCTGACTTCTTGCTTGCAGGCTCTGTGTGTGTCGTGGCGCCCAAAGTAGGTCAGTGCTTCAAGTGGTGTGGTCCGCCCAATGAATCATTTATGTGGCATCACCAAGCCATGACCTGTCTGACTCAAGGAGGAATGACCTGGTAGTTTATGAATCGCAGGGGCTTTACATATGTTCCTTCCAACCAGCCTGTCTCCTGCCTTTCATGCAGTGTGCGGTTTGGTCTGGTGGTAGGAGGTGGTGGACATTAGCACTCATTTTTAGGGCCGGGACTAACTTTTCATTATCAGACTTTGACCATAACAACCCAGAGACAGGTGAAAAGGAAGGGGTGGGGGGAAAGACACCCAAACAGGACCACGGGAGAAAGGAATATAAAAGAACCCGAATAAGTGTGATAAAGCGACAGGAGTGTGGGGCGTGGGGGAGGGTCTAAAGAGGCCTATGTTAGAATCAAGACAGCAGCTTTGGCAACACCTGCATTTGACGGCACCGAGCAGGCTCCCTGTAAAACGAGCCATCCCGCCCCCTACCTCCCTTCCCCACACACCCGACCTTCTTTCTTTCCAAATGAGGCACTACTTTCATCCCATTTCCCCTCACCCGAGGGACTTGTGCAGGTCTGGTGCTCCCGCCTCGTAGGAGACACGTCCACCTCCCACTATCCCTTCCACCTAGGGCGCTGGAACACTTGTTGTCGGTGCGAGAAAGCAAGGGGACACCTGGCAAGCCGGGCTTTTAATAGGGGCCGCTCATGAAAGCGGGGATGATGAGCCAGCGCCACATCACTTGTCAGCTAAGGATGCTGCTGGGTGCTGGCGGCGCGGATAGTCCTCTTTTTTTAGGTCAGCTCGCCGCGCGCTGTGATACCGGGGAGCCGCAGTCTCTTCCTCCCGCCGCTATTTTTATCTCTCCCCGGCAGCCTTTGTTCCCGGCTGCCTGCGGCCTGGCCAGGCCAGCCTAATTCAAAGGCAGCCTGCGGAAGAGGTTGCGCAGGGATGCTGCGCACGACAACCAAGTCCTTATTAGCCGAGCTGGGATCCTGTGTGGGGGGCCACTGCTCATGTCTGCAGCCTGGCACCGCACCCTCCACGACACCCGCCAAAAGGGCCTCTGTTTTCAAGGATTATAATTTATTCATGCCGCTTGACGCTCCTGCCATTTGCTCGCTTGCTTTTGAAAGCCTTGTTCCCACAAGTTGTGCTCGTTAGCGGGAGCCCTGGTGCGTACGTGGTAGCATCTCCTAGGATATAAGTGAAGCAGGTAATGTCGTTTTTTTAAAGGAGGTGACATAAAGGTGTAGCGTCGAAGGGAATGAGGTCCTACACTGATAGCCGGAGATCAGCGGCTGGGCATACGTTGACACTGCGGTTACCACGGTTTGATCGGTACAGTTTTGTTTTAGACTGATCTGTTAGGCCAGAGGGAGCATTTTGCCCCATTGTGACCCATGTTCTGTCCACTCTGGATAATTATCTGATGGTGCCTGAGTAAATGTCTTTTCGAGTCAGACCGACCTCTCTGTCCCATACGGACATTGGTTCTAGGCCAGATCCGATCCTTTGCGTCAGAATGCACACTTGCCCTTAGGGACCCATGTTTTGTTCCACTCAGGTTAATTCTATGATCGCTTCTGGATAAATGTTTGAGTCAGAACGACCTCTCTGTCCTGTAGGGACCTTTGTTGGATTCTAGGCCAGATATGCTTTTGTTGGGGACACTTGCCCTTAGGGACCTATGTTGGGTTTGAGCTTGGAAACATCTCTGTTCATTTGTAGTGTGTGAGGTCTCTGGGAGGGTCGTGTCTGCAAAAAGTGTTGTTTCATTCAGAGAGAACTCCTGTCAAATTGTGACCTACTTTGTGTTCGAATCTGGATACATTTTGATTCGAACCCGGGTAACTATTTAAGTTAAGTGGAAACCCTAAATTGAAGTCCTACAAAATATATTGGACCAGTGTTTTGGGAACCAGCAGACTTCCAATAGTGTGGAATGTGCATAACTCTTTGTAAAAAAAAACAAAAAACAACAGTCGTGAACGTATGAATGAGCCTCGGTTAAAGTATATGAGAGCATTCATTTGGGAATGAATGACTTCATTTAAGTGTGCTGGTCTAGTGACACCGGAATGAATACAACTCAGTATTTATGAAGTGAGTGATGGGGAATGAGTTAGGCTCCATTGACATGGCTGGAGTGATGCTCCATTAAAGTGTATGAGGCCAGTGATAGGGAATAAGCGAAACTCAATGAAAAGTATCTGAAACCAATGGTGGAAGAATGCTTAAGATTCAGTTGAACTGTGCTGATCTGATCTGGGAATGAGTTACATCCTAGAGTCACGTAGGGTTTCAAAGATGAACATTTTCAATTTTGATTCAGAAATAAAACACAAAGGCCTTGTGTGCCTGTGACGCCAGGACTATATTTTGCATTTGCCCATTAGTTGAAATATCTAGGTTTCAGACCCATATTTAGTGGTGGTAGGGTGGGTGGAGGTTGGGCATTTGTAGAATAGTTGGGCTTTCTCCTCAAGCATCTGTACACATTTCGTCTAGGAATTCTAGCATCTGTACATTGCAAAGACACGGTTCAACATTGAGATGAATAACCTCTAAAGTTGTATTGCACAGATGAACGTAATCAAAACTACAAATATGTCCCTAATACAAAATGGGTTCCTACTGATGGAGTCCCAAGTGTAAAAAAAAAAAAAAAAAGTGTGTGTCTCAAACCCAAAAAGTTCCAAATACATTTAAATATGTCTAATATCAGTAATCAAAAATACATTTATTCATTAATATACGTATTCATAAATCCAATTATAACCTGAAAACACAATTTCTTGATAAAGAATTTTGTTGTATACTCTGGAAAATATCTATAGAACCTAAAAACAGTGAACACAATCATATGAATTCACTCATACAGAAATTTAAAAGATGTAGCAAGGACAAGACATAGTCAAGGAAAACAATGTAAATCACAGTACAGAAATCATATATACTACCCCAGACGGACCACCCGGACTCGCCGATTATGCTCCAACAAAGTTATGATAAACCAGCTTCCTAGTCCACAGGCTGTTATATTATAAGGAAGTCCATTATTTCTATTGTATTGTTTCTTCAATCAGAGCTTCTTTTATATGAATCTCCTTTTTTTATGTGAGTCCTTCTTCACATCCTTATATTTAGGGGAAACATTTTTTAGTCCAATGCACTGTCCTTGTCCTAAGTATAAATGACAATACATATCAAGTGAAAAGTCCTTGTCCTACATAGTAGTGCCGACGTACGTTTTGGTGAAAAGTGGCCTGTCTGGGTCACTAACCTTCTTCAGGGCACAGATAGTTGACATGAATAGAGTAATCCCAGGGACAAATATAATATTTATATAGTATCTATTTTTTGGAGCCTAGGGGCTGATAGAATTCCTGTCATTTGCTTCCGCAGAGGGAAAATCCCCTCAAGCATCCCCTTTTGGTCAAGGTACCTTATACAGCCAGAGTTGTCATATTCTGCAATGTTGAGACTCTATCACGTGTCTATTCACTGTTATTCCTCCTTGAATTGGTATTACCATACCAAGGGTGTCCCCAACTGTGGGGTAGCGGGACAAACGCCAGCACCAAACACATTCACGAACAATTTTATATTGGCGAAATCAGTGGGCTCCCACTCTTCCTTTTTCATTACAGCTGCCGAAATGGCAGTACTCGCACATCCAACAGTTGTCTCAAGACTGTAACGGACGTTCTTTTTTTGAAGATCCCTTGGAGGAGATGCAAGCAAGCCTTTGCAGCTGCAAGAGATGTGATGCACAGGGGTACTACCCTGGGTGGGAAGGCAAAGGCTTACCTCCACCAATGTTGGACAGCTGGTAGAGAGGACTAAGAGGGCTACTCCAGACCACCACGCATGATGCAGAATCCAGGCAGCTCAGCAGGAGAGGGGATCCTCACAGCCAGTCGTCGCTTGTCATAGGTGCCTGCGGATGCAGGGAAGTGACTTCTTCACTCCAAGGGAGATTCCTACTTCTTCTTGTGCAGCCTTCTGGGGATGCACAGCGAGGAAAATGTTGCAAAGCTGGCAGGAGCCATGGAAACAATGTTGCTGAAGAGTCCTTTCTTCTTGGAAGCAGCTTGTTGGGTCCTGGAGGTTCCAGTTGCAGTTTCGAAGGCCAGAAGTCGACACAGAGGTTGCCATGAATCCCACTGGAATCTTGCAAGCTGAATATGAGGAACCACCCAAGAGAGAGACCCTAAATAGCCCTGAAAGGGAATTGGTCCCCTAACCAGGTAAGCACCTATCAGGAGGGGGCTCTGACGTCACCTGCCTGGCCTGGCCACTCAGATGCTCCCAGAGTTCTCTGCCAACCCCCTTGGGGCTATTATGGACAGGGGAGTGGTCACTCACCTTTCCACTGTCCAGTTTCACGCCAGAGAAGGCACTGGGGGTCCCTGAACTGGTGTGGACTGGTTTATGCACGGAGGGCACCACATGTGCCCTTCAAAGCAAACCAGTGGCTTGGGGAGACTACCTCTCCCAAGTCAGTCACACCTATTTCTAAAGGGAGAGGGTATTCCTCCCTCTCCCAAAGGAAAGCCTTTGTTCTGCCTTCCTGGGTTTGATCAAATCAAGCAGCAGGAGGGCTGAAATATGTCTGAGGGGTGGCGGCAGCTGGGCTGCCTGGAAAACCCTGTAAGACTGGTGGTAGCAATGCTGGGGGTCCTCTAAGGAGCCCCCAGAGTGCATGGAATCATATTTTAAATACTTGCAACAGTATTGGGGTATGATTCCGACATGTTTGATACCAAACAAGCCCAGGTTTGGAGTTACCATTATGTAGCTGGACATAGGTAGGGACCTATGTCCAGTCCACATGTAAAATGGTTTCCCTGCACTCACAAAGTCCAGGAAAGTGGATCTGGAGTTTATGGGGCACCTCTGCTAAAAAAGGGGTGCCCTCACTCACAGGTACCTGCACCCTACCTTTTGGGCTTAGAGGGCCTACTAAAGGTGTGCCTGGTCTGTAGTGATCTGTAGTGAAAATGGGTGCATGCACCCGTTTCTCGCAGGCTGCAATGGTAGGCCTGCAGAACCCTTTGCATGGGCTCCCTACGGGTGGCAGAATAACTGCTGCAGCCCATAGGGATCCACTGGAACCCCAGTGCCCTGGGTACCTAGGTACCACATACTAGGGACTTACATGGGGGGACCAGTATGCCAATTGTGGGAAGAAAAAGGTACAATGTAGAGGAGAGAGCAAAACTATTGGGGTCCTGGTTAGCAGGAACCCTTTAGACACAGGCAGACATACTGACAACAGGCAGAAAATGGTGGTAACCTTGCAAGAAAGAGGGTACTTTCCTGCACTGAAATGGATAGGGGAACGCCCTCTGACATTCAGTTCCCCAAATCCTGCAGCAGAGCTTAATTTGTCAAATAATAATAATCTAATATTATTAGTAATAATAATAAATGCAGGGGTGTCAACATTTTTTCTTAGAAGTCCATTGTTGCCATAGTCAAATACAAAGGCAGCCAAACTCCAAAGCCACAGGCCCTCACAACTCTTCCAGGTTCTTATTGACTGTAGTCCAGGTGATGTGTAGCCACCATACTGGGTTGTGTTTAGTAATTAATCCTGTTGAATAGAGGTCTAGTGTTCAAGAATTCTGGCAGATGCACAAGATTACTCTATCCAGATATAGTTCTCTGTATAGTTTTGTAGCATTTTTTTGCGTTACTCAGATGCTTCCATTTTAATTGACATGATATGTCTAAAGCAAAAATTGTGAAATTGTCATCAATGATTGCATATAATTGATTCTTTGTCACTGTCTCTACTGCTGAAGTCGATCCATTCTCGTTTTTCTTGTCACCCAGAAAGCTGCGCCTTGAAAAGGAGTTGGCAGCTGAACTGTGGCGGATCCGGTGGGAAGACATTCAGACCAGCCAGATGGAAAAAAATCTACGCAGTGCTGGAAGCAAGCTAACGCTTTCTTTGGTAAGGGCACATGTGGCATAGGGATGGGTAACTACTGTTAGGGTGTGGGCCAGTGCTTAGTATGAGCCAGTGGCTGCAGGTTGTTCTCACTAGCACTCAAGTTTGGAGACTATGACTTGATATTTATCATTAGACTTTTACCTTGTAGCATGAGAACGACACCTAGAGAAAGAAAATGGAGAAAGACAGGAAAACAGATACTATGAAGAAAGCAGTGATAAAAAAGAACCTGCAAGAGTGAGATAAAGAGGCAGGAAGTGGATGGTGATGGAAGAAGAGGCATGCGGTGGAATGAAGACTAGGCAACCTTGGTATTCGTCAACCGGAACTTTTGGGGGTGTTGGCTGTTGCCTTCTTATAAAAATGTTGTTGATGTGTTCCACAATTGAGTAAGTTTGGGTGTACCATTTAGGGTACACTGATCAACAATGTATTTAAGGTAAAGGGTCCGTATGCATGAATGAGACATGGGTCTGGGTGTTGGCATGGTATAGAGGCTGAACTCAGTATTGGACCAAGTGTAGAGGTAGACAGAGTTTCCAACGATCTCTGCTGTGACAGTGATGAATTTTTGGGGTCATTCTTAATCTGTTAGTTTTTAAAGTTTTCCCTTTATAGGTCTGACCTAGGGACATATTTTGCAGTCATGCCAGCCTCATGCAATTAAATAAATTAATAATAAATGTTTACATATTTAACTGCTTTCATAGAACTCCACATTGGTTTACTGAACTATTGTAGACTTTTTGCTTCTGCCCACCATGGAAGGACCACTGGTACACATAGTACAGCCAGTGGGTCGCTTGCTGTCTACCTGATAACTTCATGCTGCCCCCTGGTAAACAGCAGCACTCTCCTTATTCATTAAGATGTGCTGCTGTTTTCCACAGGGCTGCATTTGTGTTCCAGTCAGGGGCGGCTCCTCCTTTAGGGCGGAGGAGAGTCAACCCTCCGTCAGCAGCAGAAGTTGCAAAACTTTCACAACGAGGGGATAATAAACTATGTTTATTATTCCCTCGTTGTGAAAGGGGTGGGGCATCTGGGATGAGGAGCAGTGAGGGGGAGTGCTCAGCACTCCCCCCTCCCTGCGCATGTATGTTTGGCTGGCTGTCTCGGGCCGGCCAAACACACATGCGCGGTAGGCTGTCTCCAGCCCAGCAACACAGTTGCTGGGCTGGGGAGAGTTTGTACAGGCTCCCAGTCTGCCTAGGAGTGCCCAGCCAGGGCGCTCCCAGCCAATCCTGACCCTGCTTTTAGCCGCAGGGCAGGCTGGGAGCATGTGCCTGCATGAAGGCAGCAGGGAAGAGGAGCGCGGCAGGGGATGGAATTGAAAAGGTAATGGTTTATTTAAAAAATGTAATTTAATTATATTTGAGATCCCCTCACCACCCCCACCCCCAACCCCCCCCCCTCCACCCAGCTCGCTGCACCCACCACATTCCTTTTGAGCGAAGCGAGCCACGACTGGTTCCAGTTGTAGATAGTCAGCTGAAAATGCATATTGGAGGGAATGTTGGGCATGCTCATTACCACTGGTCCATCTCTCAGTAACATCACATTACTGGGGTGGTGGGGCATTCTTAAAAAACTTGGTGGGGGTAAGATGATTTGTGTAAGAAACTGGGTTATTAATTAGGGTGGGTGACTCCCTACCTCAAGGAATAACCACAATTCCTGGTTTGCCCTGGTCAAAGACTGTATCTTCTGATTTAGTCCTGTAATTCTCAATTCACCACATGAACACACTTCTAAAGGCCTCCAGGACCCCAGGGGAGGCACTTAGAGTTTCAAAGGGTATCATAGTCTCATAGGGGTTCAGGTAGAGGCCAACGGCTGGGTCCAGTCCAGTCCCACTGCCACAGGTCAGCTGGGTACTTCTAGGAAAAGACTTCTTGTAGCTTGTTGTATCCCTGTATTTTGAACAGAAGGTGAGCTTCATGACTCCCGGAGTCCCCCTCTGGGGTACAAGAGGCAGCAGATGCAGTCCTTCAAGTCTCATCTCAGGTGACAGACAGGAAGCCCAGTCCTCATCTGATTTCCCGCAGATCCAGATACTGTTTTGAAGCGGGTGCTTGAGGTGCCACATTTATGCTTGACACTAGCTAGTGGGTGGGAATGACTCATGGGTATGCCCTACCCAATGGGATAAAAGTTCCCAGGGCCAACCCTACCACTTTGGGCATGTTCAAGATTACGTAAATCATCCCCGCCCTAAATTTGAGCTCTGAGGGCTGGTGTTATGTGTGGGGAGTGTACTGTCATAATTCTAGTGTCATCCCAGTCTAACATTAAAATCCAGATTGCGGCAACCACTGTACCCACAAAAAACCCAAGCAAAGATAGCTGGCAAGATAAAAGCAGAGTTCTTCAGCAACCAGGCAGAGAATCCACAAGAATTGTCTTGGCTTCCTGTTCTTCCTGCTTTCAAGCGTGCCCTAAGTGTTAAATGTGAACTCATTAGATCTGTGAAGCAGGATTTTACACTTAAACAGGATTTTACACTGTAGAACCTCCCAGCCATTCTTGAAAGGGCTGTTACACAACAGGGACACCACTTGCTGTATATGTTGTAGGTGCTGGCCTGGTAGGGGGCCGTTCACTAGAGCCACAAATCTGTGGCCAGCGCATCCCACTTCCCTTCAGCATCCTCCAAACCCCTCGTCATAACGAACCTATGCCATCCATATATGTACAAAGCCATTCCAGGAATTTCTCACCGTATACACTGGCATAAAAAAGTCAAATTCTCTAAATTTACAAGACCTTTTAAGCGTTTGGATAGCTTCATCTCCTGTACTTCTGACCCTTCCTTAGCCCTTACTTCTCGGTGCAGAGTTAAGCATATTCATCTTCAAAAAGTTTCTCTTTCCCCTTTTTAGGGTCGAGCCTGCATTGCATGCGCTCGTGCATGCCTATCGCAGCGAGATGCTTTAGTTATTAGAAAAGGGCTCGGAGCCCTGTTGACGTCACGTCAGTGTGTTTCATTGGTTCGTGGGCTTGCCTAGTAAAATCTGCTTGCTTTCATTAGTGGAAGGCATGCACACGTCATTCCTTTTCCGGTGGTTAGCCCTCCTCGAGCGCAGAGACCAAGTACAGAAAACATGCGAGGCTCGCTGTTTTCTGTCCGATCGTGGACTACTTTTTCTCTATTTTCCTAGCGCGATTTCGCTTGGCAGAAGTCGAGCGCTTTACACAGTTAATTTCACTTTTTCGGGTTAAGTACATAAAAGCACTTTTGCCGATAGATGAAAAGTCGGGTTAGGAGTATACAACACGATCAGCTATGACATGAGCAAACGCGAGACCCGTCGCATTGCAAATGCTTGTTTACTTTCTTTTTACTACCCTCTTTTTCCATATCCAGCGTTCCTTCCCCGTCTAATAAATTTGGTTTCCAATCCTTTTTGCTTTCCTCAACCAACATAACCTCATCATTTCCCATGCCGTTGTCAGCCACATGCTTGCATTTCGTCTGCTGGCCTTCCTCCAAAACTCCATGCACAGTGGAGTGAACAAATAACACGCCCCCTTTTCTGTCCAGCAACACACCTGGTTTGAAAACTGAGGCCTGCACTGAAGCCTGCTGTTCTGACACCGTTTCTTACAGTCTATTTTCCTCCTCTTTGTGAGCTTTAAACATTCTGCTCCTGCAAAACACCAACTGCACCCACCTTATTAAGCATCTCTGGCCTCCCCTGGCCCTGCAAACCTTCTGTCCACTAATGCCATTCTTCCTATGTTTCTCTCACTCGAGGCTCACCCACAATAATCTCTTCTTCCTCCAGCTCCACATCCTCTTCATCATATTCCAGTTCAGTGCCCCATGCCGCCTCGCCCTCTTTTGCGGTATACCCATTCATACTGGGGATCTTGCTGTCTCCCACACGAGTATCAAAATTACCCTGTTGACATTTCTTTCTTTATCCCAAGGGGCTGCACGAAACCCTCTCAGGCTCCATTACCCTAAGCCCATTACCACCACCAGTCGAGATGCACTAGACTGAGCCCCGTCTTCGGACAGGGGTCGTGTGGCCCCAAAAGACCTACCCTGTTTCATAAGCCATAAACCGCATTCTGATGCATCCTCTTCACACACCATATTTCCTCGCAAGAGGTTACCTTCAGGAAGTGTTCTGCCTACCGCGCTCTCATAACCTGTTGCCTCACTCTCTCTGGCATAACCAACACCCATAACCAACACCCAGCAGCACTTTGGACACTTCTGCCTGCTCATCTGCCTGCTTCTACTCTATGTAACCTCATTCCCTCCATGCATCTTGCCATCTTATCCATCACTTACTTTCATTCCAGATGTGCAGCACATCTGGCCATCTCTTGACCTGTTGCTGTCAAGCAGCTTCCCCTTTGCTGGTTTCCCTGAAATGTATACCACCTGTTGCCTGTAATCCTCGTTCCCAGCAACAGCCTCCTCTGCCATAATCTCTTTCCTCTGCCCCTCACTCACACCAGGTGAATAAATCTTGCCCCTATGCCCTCCTTTTCCTCTCCTTTTTTACCCTTCACGGTAACACAGCAACCACGCCATATTGACGGCCAAGCTTTGTATTTTCTGTCTCTTTCTTGGTAAGATGAAGCGGGCCTGCAATTCTTCCTCTCTATCCAGTAATCAGCCTTTGTCTTATCGATGGTGCCTGCAAGGGTGGAGTTTGGTCTCTGCTCAGACTCCACCTGCTGGGCCCCACTCTGCAACAGTGCTCTCCTCCTGCAATAGCAGCGGTTAAGCAAGGACAGTTGCAAACCCTGCAGCCAGTGCTAAGGCTCCCACACCAGATGAGCCCAAGTGTTGCTTCTTGCATGAGACTGGGCGCATTTCATGATGGGGGCACTCCTGACACGTCTTCCGCTGGACAATATCCACTCCAGGACCCCAATATCCTTCACTGCCTCCAACCACTCTTTTTTCCCCATTTTTTTATTTTGAGAACGGTGCAGGGAGGAGGCTAATACAGAGGCCGCCACCCCTGTCGCCAACTTCCTCATTCATCGGTCTCCACCCCTCTTGGACCCTAGGCTTGATCAAAGACCACGATATCAGCAGGTCCTCACACTTAGCCTCCTTCAGATCCAAAAGTGCCTCAGCCACTGGTTTTGCCTTCTAGCCCTCAGTAATCCCTCTAGTGAAAGATAGGCCTCACTAGCCTAAATCCCTTGCCTGCAGGTAACCGTCACAGAAACCTAAATGGAAAGAGGACCTTTCATCCTTCGCCTTATATCTAGACTGTCAATTAACCCCTGTCACAAGGTCCCCCCACCAATCACCCATGGCCTGGCTCCTGGACTGGCTCCTGGACTGCACCCACCTGCCTGATAGCTTACATTTCGCCTCCCTTAAAGCCTTCTTTGGGTAAGACGGCACTATGCTTAGACCATCACCTCCCACAAAGCCCCATTTGTACTGATGGCCTACCTCCCTCCCCTCATGCCTTCCTTTTATTAGTGGTATGGTTGCCACCTTTAAAAGCAAACCTGTCGGACAATTGATTGTTTTACTATTCTGGAAGGCAAAAATCTGAAGGAACAAGGATTTTTGCAAAAGTCTCAGCACTCTTTGTTACTGGCACTTATCTCTCTGTTTACTTTAATAATCATTTAGAAATAATTTACAAAGCTCTCAAACACCTTATAATAGACTTCATTGTGTGTCTGCTGGTTCTGGTCTGTATTTCAAAAGAGGGGTTAAAATGGATTTCCCTTGTTTAAAAGGACACAGACATAAGAATACGGGCTAGGTCTCGGAAATATAGGAAGGATTCCAACCCTAGTTGCTGAGGTGAATAAGGTATTTAGCAAGGATTGCGTGACAGTGTTTTTTCCTGGATGTGAATTGCACTGTTCTTCCTGACAGGTTAAAATGATTAATTCGAGCAGATTATGTTTCTAACTACCGAGTATCTGCTGTGAAAAGGCATTGTATAAATGTTTCTTATCAATTCCATAGAGTCAAGTTTTGTTTGTTCATGTTTTTCTTTTAATTTCAAATGGGGCAGGGGATGGATCTATGATATTTTTAGGTTGAGCCTACTAGACAGTGCATTCGCTCTATGTTGCGAGGCATATTGTGCCATACCAAGAACATAGAGGGGCTTGTGACCTGCCCATTACTTACCGTTGGTTGGCTTACATTTTAAATACTCCCAATGCTCCAGCATTCAACGGAAATCTTATCTTTCTAGCTCTCCACGTCGATGAGGACTTCGCAATGGTACGGCTCCACACATCAGTCCGTCTGATGTCATCGGAGCCATAAGAAGTCCTCGCCGGCCTGCTGACGTCAGTTTCCTTTTTTCCGCGCCTTCGCAAACATTTTTTCTACCTCTCCAGGCGGTTACGCTGTTTCGATTGAGCTTTTTTGGTTGGGGTTTTGTTTCTGCAACAATGTCTCCGCCGAAGAAGTCTGGCTTTAAGCCTTGTAGGGCGTGTGGGGGTCACATGTCGGTCACTGACCATCATGAAAACAGCCTTTGGTGCTTGAGTTCTGACCATGACCTCGGAGAATTCTCTTCTTGTCAGAGCATAAACCTGAAAACCCTGAAAGAAAGAGAGGCAAAGCTCTTCCTGTCGAAAGCTAAAAAGGAGAAGTGGGGGCATTGGAGGTCCCGGCCTTCTTGAGGAGTCGTCATCCCACAAATCTTCGAGATTGTACAAGAAGCAACGTCGTCATGCCTCAATGCGTCGTTCATACTAAGATACCAGCCCTCAGTCTGTGTCTCCGACTTCGAGGTACCGGTGCCGCTTGCCTTGGGAAGTGGGTCCCACTCTGTCTCCTCAACCGAAGTTGCCTGAGGTGTAACTGGCTCTGTCTTTAGTGGAGATAACGGCGTCGCCTTCAAGTCCTGTGGCACACTTTTCTCCTGTGTCCCCATCAAGTCAGGAGATTGAAGAACAGGTAACAGGTCTGGTCTAGCCTCCACAAAAGGAGCAGGAATATCCAACCTTTCCGGCTCCAGGGACGGACCCATCCAACTTCTTAAATGCTGTGTAGAGCATTTTTAATGGGGAGATGGCCCCCTCTGCTGCTTCTTCAGATCCCACAGTGCTTTGGCCTTTAATGTTGGATTTCCAACACCATATAGGCAGGCTCCATTCATGCCTTTTCTGACCACAACTCCATACCAGTGGACTGGATTGTCGCAGAGAAAAACACCATCATCTTCGGAGATGACAGATGTTGGCTAGAACTCATCCGGCATCGAGTCAATCTACTCCTGCTCGGAGTAAGATCCCGGCGCCGGCCCGTCTTCACCAGCACCACAACAGGCTTCCTCTACATCAGTGCATTCTCTGTCAACACTGCACCTGGAATACTGGCTAGGATCTAAGAGGGAGGCTTTGAGGCTCTTGGAGGAACAGCAGTATTTGGAGGAACAGCAGGAGCTAGAGGAAGGAGAGATTCCTTTGCCTTCCCATGACTTTGAAGGAATTGAGGTAACAAATGGGTCGGACACCTCCCCTCAGTGGGAATTGTTATCCCCTGGGGGCATACCCCCTCCGGAGGTTACCTCGTACCATGGGGTATTTAGAAAGACAGTGGAACTTTTAGACTTGCTCTGCCTACTACAGAATTGAAGTCTAATATCTTGACTGAGGTTCTCCACTCATTCTCTGTATCAGCGGAACATCTACTACCATTCAATGAGGCTTTATCTGAGCCAATTTCAGATTTATGGAAGAAACCTGTTACTACTCCTACAGTTTCTAAGTCCATCACCATGAGATATAGAGTTGCACCAGGTACCCGCAGTTCCTGTTTCAGCATCCAACACCTGAAAGTCTGGTGGTGCAAGCTACATATTCATCAAGGGCTGCACCTGGTTCCTTCCCTACAATTCTTGCGGATAGGTAGTCCAAATGTATGGAACAATGAGCGAAAAATACCTTTTCGTCAGGAAGCATGGCCCTAAAATCAGTTGCTTGGAAGGTACATTCATGCGCTGATGGATTCGGCAAAAGAGGTCAGCCCTAAGCTGCCGCAGGATGTGCACGGCCATTTTATGGAACTATTGCAGGATAGTCAGGTGGCAGAGAAACAGGTGATACAATCAAACCTGGACACCGGATTCTCTCGCCAAAGACATGGGACTTCAATTGCTAGCAGAAGGCACGCATGGCTTAGATGATAGGGTTTTCCCCTGATGTGCAAACCTCTTTAATGGATCTCCGATTTGATGCATCTAGACTTTTTGGAACCAAGGCAGACTTGGCCTTAGAGAGGTTTAAAAGAGAGTAAGGTTACAGCCAAGTTTTTGGGCCTTCAAACACTTTCCACGACTTACAGACCTTTGCGTAGGTTTAGGCTGTTTGGCCGCAGCTCCTCCTTTCGAGGGAGGCAGCAGTTCCAGGGCCAACAGCCTGCCAACTCCTATATAGGTCCAACAGAGGTTGTGGGAGACCTAGGTAATGTGGTGCCATACATTAGCCTTCCTCCTCCTCCTCCACTTCATCATCAGCTGGAAACATGTCAGGGAAGCAGCCCTAGTTTTCTCCCCTTTCAGCAGCATGTGTTGCACGTAGGGGGAAGATTAGTTATTTTCTACAAGAGTGGGAGTCAATAACATTGGACTCATGGGTGTTGAGCATTGTAGGAAATGGGTAAGCTCTTCCCTTTTGGGAGTTTCCCCCTCCCTTCCCTCCCTTCCCTCCCCAGCATTTCTTTTGTTCAGAGGATTTCCTGCTGTTGCTTCAGCAGGAGGAACAATATCTGCTGTTAAAGGGTGTAGTGGAGCTGGTTCCAGAGCAGTAAAGGGGTCAGGGATGTTATTCAAGGTATTTCCTGAACCCCAAGAATGATGATCGTTTGAGGCCCATCCTAGACCTGAGAATTTTGAACTGGTACCTCAAACAGGAGAAGTTCAAAATGCTGACCCTTGCTCAGGTGGTTCTTGCGCTGGACAATGAAGACTGGCTGGTTTCTATGAAGTTGCAGGACACAAATTTTCACATCCCCATTCTGAAATCACACAGGAAGTATTTTCGGTTCATGGTAGGGTCGCAGTCCTTCCTTTTGGTCTTACTTCCTCATTGCGAGTTTTCACGAAGGTGATGGCAGTGGTCGCAGCGCAGCTCAGAAGGAAGGGAATATCGGTACTCCCTTATCTGGACGATTGGCTGCTCAAAGCCAAGTCCCCAGGGTTAGTGCTACACCACATGCAGGTGACACAACCCTGTTGTTGTTCAACATGGGCTTTTCGTTAAACGTGCCCAAATCTCACCTGGAGCCCTCTTACCACCTCCTGTTCATAGGGGCAGTACTGGACACAACATTGAATCATGCCCCCCCATAACCCACTCAGAGGATTTGGGAAATTCAGGATATGATTCCAATGTTTCAGGATGGATCAGTGGTTCCAATCCTATAGGTCCTATCCCTGCTCGATCTCTTCGCTTCCTGTATTCTGGTGGTCACTCATGCACTTTGGCACATGATGGCTCTCCAGTAGTGCCTCTGCAAACAGTGGCTTCAACACATTAGGGACCTCAAAGAGTCATTAACAGTCTCCAGAGACACTGCAGGATCTTCCATAATGGAGTGTGGATGGCAGCCTATCGCAGTAGAGGCTGTTTTGTCCTCCACCTCCGGTGACCACAGTCATAACGGATGCTTCCACTCTAGGGGTAGAGTGCATCTGGGGGATCTGGAGATCAAAGGTCTTTGGTCCCCAGTAGAACAGATGTTTCACATCAATCTGTTCAAGTTACAGGCAATACGTCTGGCTCTCAAGGCCTTCCTCCTGAACATTCGTGTTCAGTTGGTTCAAGTCTTGGTAGACAACACAACTGTGATGTGGTACATCAACAAACAGATAGGAGTAGGGTTGTACCTGCTCTGCAGAGAGGCTCTGTGACTCTGGTCCTGGACTCAGGATCATCAGATTTGCATAATTGCGAACCATTTGGCCGGAGTTCTCAACATATGTGTGGACAGTCGTAGCCGGCTTTTCAGCTGACCACGAGAGGCATCGTCATCCGGATGTGGTTCTTCATATCATCCAGTTGTGGGCGACACCTCGGATAGACCTGTTTGCCTCTCACGAGAACGCCTTTGTTCTGCAGCCTCAAGCATTCGCTCCCGGGAGCTTTGGGGGACGCATTTCAGTTGAGCTGAAGCAACCGGCTGCTTTATGCATTTCCTCCCATACCCTTGATTCCTCTGGGTCTGAGGAAAGTTCGCCCAGACCTGGCCCAAGTCCTATTCATAGCACTGGATTGGCCAAGACGGGTATGGTACAAAGACCTCCTTGAGTTCTCCTTGTGCCTTCCGCTCCATCTCCCTCACAGGGCAGACCTCCTCTCGCAGTTGCAGGGGCAGGTTCTACACCCGCACCCCCAGAGCCTGCACCTACATGCCTGAAGATTGAATGGGGCAATCTCAATTCTTTTTCTCTCTCTCCAGAAGTGGTGAACGTTATATTATCGGCCAGGCTACCTCTACCAGAACTGTCTATGCTGGTAGATGGGACAAATTTGTTAAAAGGTGTGAGTACAGAAACATTGATCCTTTAAAGGCCCATTTGTCCAATGTTCTACAATTTGCTATCCCCTTGGCACAGCAAGGCTGCACAGTTGTGACAATGAAGGGTTATCTGTCTGCACTGTTGGCATTTATTTCTTTAACAGATCAACCATCTTTATTTAAGTCCACTATTGTTCTAAGGCTTCTTAAGGGTTTTGCTAATAGGTATCCTCCCACTTAATTTATAATGCCTCAGTGGGATTTAAATTTACTTTTAGCATATCTGACGGATACACCGTTTGAACTATTGCATAGTTGCCAGTTGAGGCTCCTTGTGTTTAAAACTATTTTCCTTATAGCAATCACATCTGCCAGGCATGTTAACAAGCTTCAGGCTGTAAGTGCGAAACCCCTTTTACCACTTCCCATGCTAACAAGGTGGTTTTTGGAACCAGGGCTGCTTTGCTGCCAAAGGTCGCGACTCCTTCTCATTTAGGGCAGTCCTTCACCCTTCTGTCCTTTTACCCTTCTCCCCATCCTTCTAAGGAGGAGGAAAGGTTACATTATCTGATTCAAAGAGAGTGTTGATCTTCTATGTGGACAGGATGAGAGAGTTGAGGACGGATGATCAGCTCTTCGTTGGCTGTGTGGGCAAGATGAAGGGCAAAGCCATCCAGAAAAGAACAATATCAAGATGGGTCACTCTTTGCATTAAAATATGTTATTCACTGGTAAAGAAGGATCCTCCTAAGGGCATTAGAACTCATTCGACCAGAGCTAAGTCTGCTACTTCTGCTTTGGCTAGAATTGTACCTGTTGTTGGCATTTGCAAGGCAGCAACTTGGGTTTCCCTCCACACTTCTGCAAAACATTACTGCTTGGACTCAGAAGTGAGGATGGATGGCCGTTTTGGCTGTTCGATACTGCAGGATTCCTTGGTATAGCCAGACCGACAGGGATTCTGTTGAAAAGGTGAGGAATCCACAGGTAGATGTATCCATCAGAAGAACAAGTTACTTACCTTCGGTAACGCTTTTTCTGGTGGATACAGTATCTACCTGTGGATTCCTCACGGTCCCACCCGCTTCCCCCTAGCCTATCTGGTTATGCCAAGAAAGAAATTGTTTGTATATGATATATGTGTGTGTATATATATATATATATATATATATATATATGTGTGTGTGTGTGTGTGTGTGTCTGTGAGTGTATATATGTGTGTGCGTGTGTTTATATATGTGTGTGTGTGTGTGTGTGTGTATTTCTGGAAAATTCTATATTCCGAATATATGTTTAAATAAGGAAAAATAAATATATATATATATATACATACACATATATATATATATATGTAAAAAAAAGTTTGTATTGAGTTCGCACATGGTGTGCTTGTGATGTTGGTGTTCACCCGTTCGCCTCGAAGGCACGGTAAAAAAAAAAAAAGTGGGTGAAACTGACAACAGCACACGGGCGAGGACTTCTTATGGCTTCGATGACGTCAGACGGAGTCACGTGAGGAGCCATACCAGTGTGACGCCCTAGTCAACGTGGAGAGCTAAAAGAAAAGATTTCCTTTGAATGCTGGCACATTAGGAGTATTCAAAAAGCGAGGAATCCACAGGTAGGTACTGTATCCACCAGAAAAAGCGTTATTGAAGGTAAGTAACTTGTTCGTGTTTTCGAGCCGTCTCCCTTGTGTACTTCTCTCCCCATGCAAGTGTGTTGCTTTCTGTTGCCCAAGTGCTTCTCCCTTGTGGTGGTACCTTAGGAAAGCAGCAAGGTTGCATTCAACCCCAGTTTATAAGCGGTTCATACCGTAGAGCCCACTACAGAGGCAGTACTAACAGAGGTCGTGGATCCACTACCAAAGGTATCATGTCCACAAAGCAGTGACTCGGTCCGCCTCCCCCTCAACACTTAACACCGTTGGGAGAAGGCTACAGGACTTCCACTTAGACTGGGAGCAAATCACCTCTGATCAGTGGGTCCCGTCTATAATAAAAGACAGATATTGTCTAGAACTAAAAACATCTCCAACCAGTATTCCACCTTGGTCACAATGTCAAAAGAACAGTTAACTCTCCTACAAGAGAAAATTCAAGCTCTGCTTCAAAAGGGAGCCATAGAGCCAGTTCCAAAGCAATATCAGGGACATGAAGTGTACTCACTATATTTCCTTATTCCAAAGAAAAATGGCACCTTAAGGCCTATACTAGACCTCAGGCCACTCAACAAGTACATCTTGTCGGAACACTTCCACATTGTTACACTTCAAGAAGTCATAACACTGTTGCAGCAAGGAGACTTATTGACTGCCATAGACCTCAAGGATGCCTACTTTCGTATACCGGTGTGGTTGTGGGAAGGTAGTCACACTTGTTTTCATATCTAGATGATTTGCTTATCGAGAGCGCAAGCAAACAACCTCTGCAGGAGATTCATATCCCAGTTTACAAGAGGTTTCAACACTAGCATCATAATCAGCCGCCAAGCATGGTTAAGGGTCTCAGGGTTTAAACCTTAATGTAATCAACCTTCCACACAATCTGGGCTTCATGCTCAGTGTTAAAAACATCTCACCTACACCCTTACAGGTTCAGCCATTCCTCAGGGCTACCCTAAATTCCATTTCAACAAAGGCTTATCCCAGTCCTGCCAGATTACAAAAGGTCCAACTTGCATTGCCTCTTTTTCAACTACATCATCACAGTAAAAACAGTGATAAGCCTTATAGACATGATGTCCTCATATATCTTCATAGTGCCACATGCACAACTGCACATGCCCGTCTACAACAATGTCTACAGTCACAATGGTCCCAAGCGGAGGGTTATCTAAAGGATGTAGTGATGATAGGGCCAGCGACCCATCGCTGTCTGCAGTGATGGAACAGCAACAATCTGTTTTTCACGAGCAGTACCCGTGTGCACTGATAGGTGGCGCTGATCTGCTCTGTCATCAGGATTTTCTGCATGGTTCCTATATAGGCCCCAACCAGGGGCACCAACTTCATTATTTTCTTTGCGTGCCAACCAGTGCAGATCTGATAGAGAGCAACCCCTCTGTCAATTTTTGACTAGCCTTTTTTGACATTTTGTCTAACATTTTTGAGGTTTCTTTCTCCTGATGTGTTAAGATGTCACGTAAGATGGGTTTTAAGCCCTGCGGAACCTGTCATCTGATGATGTTGGTGACAGATCCACACCTCATCTGCTTGTGATGTCTGGAGCCCGACCTTGACACAAAGTCATGCTCCAGTTGTTGGGCTATGCATTCAAAGGCTTTTAGAGAGCGGTCCCTAAACCTAATGGCGGCCTGCCATGCGCGCAGGTCAAGAGGTTGGTCCTGGGACCGTTCGCGGAGTCCCAGGTCATTGTCATCCCACTCCAGGTCCTTGGGATGATCAGGTAAGTCGAGGCACAAGAAAAAGAGTAAGAAGTCAAACCCTTCTTTGAATTCTCCTTGTCCGTCGCTCCGCCGACACTACGAGGAGCGTCATCATTCTAGGCTTCGATCTTCAGAACCTGCACCTGGGCCGACTCTGTGAGTGTCCAGAAGCTGGAGCAACCGCTGCCCAATTAAAATGATTTTATGAGGCCATGTGCCTATTTTTGGGAAATCCGACCCTGTTGGCGTGTCTTTGGAACCGGCAGGGTTAGAGGGGGCTCCATCGGGTTCCACGCCAGCAGCTTTGGCCGTGTCACCAATGTGCACGCCGGCCGTACCACCTTGACCTTCCCTGGTGCCAGTCCCGATGCCGATGCTCCTGGCGCCCACTTAAGGCACCAATCCCCATTGTCATTCCCGACTGATACGGAATCGGATGCATGTTGCCCAACGCCAACTCTGACGCTGACAGGAGCTTTGCCTCCTAGATTGGATTGGACCCTAGCTGTATTCTGCTGGGCTAGGTTCAGGGAGCACTGGGAGGGGTTGCTGGACCCTTTAGAATACCAGCCTTATAAGGAGGAAAAGGACTGCAGTGAGGGCTTGGATGGAGCCAGTGACCTCAATATGTCTCCAGAGACTGGTATGCTTTCTCCCTCTGCTGTGGCTATGGAGTAGGAGGAAGCCTCTTACGAAAAGGTGGTGAGGAAGGTGATGAGAAGGGCGGCTGAGGTCCTGGACCTTGAGCTACCCTTGGTGGTAGTAAAGACTAATCTCTTGACAGAGGTGCTGCAACCAGGAGCTGTCACATCTGGACCCCTGCTCCTGTTCAGTGATGCCCTCATGGATGTCCTTCTGTATACCTGGTCCAAACCCATCACAGGGGCTCCTGTGAATAGGACAATTGCCCACCGCCATCACTCCATGCCTGGGGACCCATGTTTCCTTATGCAACACCCCACTCCTGCGAGCTTGATAGTACAAGCTTCTACTTCCCAAGGCATGTTCCCTGCCGCTCCCCAGGGAGCGACTCCAAGGTGCTGGATTCACTTGGGAAGACGTTTTCTTCTTACAGCATAGCTTTGCAGGCCGTGAACACTGCATGCCTTTTGGGCCATTATTCACACACACTGTGGGACATGTTTGCGTAAATGCTGCCACAGGACCCAGAGGAAGCCTGGGCTTTCTGTTGCCAGTGGGAGAGACGTAGCAAAGTTCATGATCCCTTGTAGACTGGACACAACCTACTCGCTAGGCAGAGTGGTTTCAACAGCAGTGGCCCTGAGGCCCCATCCCTGGCTGAGTACGTCTGGCTTTTAGGGGATGTCCAAGTTTCTCTTATGGACATGCCCTTCGATGGCACCGGTCTCTTCGGAGACCAGGTAGATTCGGCGCTTGAGCACTTCAAGGACTGTCAGGCAATGGCCAGGTCCTTGAGCCTCGCGGTAGCCCCTTGTTCCCCCAATCTGCCTTATTTTCCTTTTGTGGCTACGGAAGGGGCTTCCCACTGCTCCTATTCCCATCCAGCCACTGTGCCTCACATGCTGCCCAGCCTCTGCATGGCTGAGGGTGCGGGACCCACCATCCTCATGTGTCAGGTGACCAGCGGTCTGTCAGTCTGAACCCCCTGCAGCAGCCTCTAAGCCCTCTTAGTATGCCTCTCTACCACCATGAGCATCCATTTGGCAGCAAGATTCGCCATCACCAGCCACATGCACAGTCCATCACCTCGGACAGGTGGGTTTTGTGGGAAACACCCGGTAGAACGAGTCCGGAACCACGAGGTTGTGAAAAACAAAAGCGAAACAGCGTTTTCGTTTTCCAAGACTTCCTGGTTTCGGTACCTTAACCATGCATGTCTGAACAACGTACATGCGTAGTTAAAGTACAGAAGGGAGTTGGAGTGGACGTGGTGAAGGAGGAGGTACGTTGGGCTGGGACTGGGGCTGTTTTGGGGGAGCTGGGGGTGATTAGGGTTTGGGGGGCAGGGTTTAGGTTTTAGGGGCGAGGGTGGGGACTCTGGGTATTTTTAGTTTTTGGGGTGGGGTGGGGGGCTGGGGGTGATTAGATTTTGGGGGGGTTAGGGTTTAGGTTTAAGGGGTGGGGTGGGGGGCTGGGGTGGAAGCATGCTGGGTTGTGCATGCTGATTGGTAATGCCTTTACCAGGAATGCGTTTACAATGGTAAAATCGTTGTAAACACATTCGTGGTAAAGGCATTAGTGTTTAGAACGAGGTCGTTGTTGAGCCACGGGTGGTTTAGTTACCCGTGGTTCCGACATATAACCGGGATTTGCAGATCGTCCGAAGGGGCTACTCCCTCCCCTTTGAAACTACCCCTCTCTCCATGCAACCCTATCTCCATGCAACCATCTCACAACGGGATGATGGAAGATCGTCTCTCCCTGCAGAAAGTTGCAGCTCTTTTGGCCAGCAAAGCCTTCGGGAGGGTTCCGGTGCCAGAAGTAGGCTGTAGGCTTCTGGTTCCCAAGAAGGACAAGGGTCTTCGCCCTAGACCTACGATCCCTTAATCTCTTCCTCAGGAAGGAGAAGTTCAAAATGCTCATGTTGGCTCAGGTCTTGTCTGCCCTGGACCCAGGAGATTGGATGGTAGCATTGGACTATCAGGATGCTTATTTCCACATCCCTTTCCTGGCTGCCCACAGATGTTACCTGTGGTTCACAGTAGGCCACAAGCACTTTCAGTTCACTGTGCTTCCCTTTGACCTTACCAGTGCTCCTCTGGTGTTCACCAAGGTAGTGGTTGCAGCTTATCTGTAGAGATCTGGGGTGTCAGTCTTCCCCTTTCTCGACAACTTGCTGTTGAAGGCAGACTCGCCGCAGGCTGTCGTCTCACACTTACGGACTATGGTGAACATCCTGTATTCACTAAGGTTCACTATAAACATACCAAAATCACATCTGGCGCCCTCTAAGACGTTCCCTTTCATCAGAGCTGTGCAGTTTCGGGCTTATCCTCCCAAGCGGCAAGTGCAGGATATTCAGACTATCATTCCGATGTTTCAGCCTCTATCCTGGATTTCTGTGAGAATAACTGAGGCTGTTGGGAATCTTAGCCTTCGGCAGCCTGCTGGTGACACATGCCAGATGGTATATGTGGGCTCTGCAGTGGGACCTGAAGCTCCAGTGGGCACAGCATCAGGGGAATCTCTACGACATGGTCCATGGAACTATGACAGATATGCAGTGATGGTTATCTAACCACGATTGGGTCTTAGGCAGATCCCCCTCCTTTGCCTACCCAGATCTGACAGTGGTGACAGATGTGTCACTCCTGGGATGGGACAGCCATCTGGGAGAGGTGGAGATATGAGGACTCTGGTCTCCACTTGTCCCTTTGGTGGCATGTAGTGTGGCAACAAATTATAGCAGCAATTTAATTATATAAGAGCTCTGATAACTTCTCTGGTTATGCCAGGGCACATACTATTGTAGGGTTTGAATACGAGCAATTCCTTAATTTCGGCACCCTTCATCAGATCTACATCCTGAGGCTGGAGATAGGGATAAGCAATAGTTTTAGGGTTGGAATGCCATTTGAGTCTGTGCAAACCTAATAACATGCACGCTTTGGGGTTTTCACCAACTCTTCTGTAATCTTTTCCCAGAGAAAGGTTGGAAATGTACTCATGACAAGGGCAGAAGTACAACTACTTCCTGGGTTGGGAAAAAATGGTTGGAGAGAAAGAGAACTGTCTACACATGCAAATTTGTTCATGCTAAAACACAGTTCACAAGTATTTTCTATGTTTTCTTGGCCTGCTTCTGTAAATTCTTGTGAAATCATGAGTGCAGTAAATCTGCAATAATGCAAGAACATATACTATGCATACACTTTTGTGATTTTCTTTAAGATAACTGGCTATCCAAGAATTTTTGTTTTTATTAAAATTCTTGCTCTCGCTCTATTTATTGTCTGTCTTCTCTTTCAGAGGGAGCATACTGCCACATTAAGTAGATGTGTTTAGTGTCCTGAACTACTGTGGCAACGTGTGCTTTTTGAAACCAAAAATATTTTTGCTTTCTGCGAGTGTTTATGATGGTGAGGGCCCGGTAGTTCCCACACCAATAACGTTTTACAAAAACCAAGTCAAAACAAGACACGCACTGACAAAACCAAAAGGCCAATCACCAAAGTCAGACCTATTGGTTTTGCCATACTTATTTATTTTCATGTTTCCCATAATCTTTTTGGAATTACTTACACTGATCCTTCCACTATGAATATTTTTACTAGCATGTCAACACGTTTTACTAAATGATGCTTCAAAGAAATGGTACGTAAATTTCACAGTTGTTTTAGCAAAATGTTTTTTTTCCTAGATGCCGTTTTAGTGAACATTTTTTTTTAAAACAAAGAATCATCAATCCCGCTTTCAAGCGCCTGCAAATACTCATCAAACCAGAGAGCATGCTGGGTGCATTACATGTAGCCTCATGTTATCAACTTTCGCATATGTGTGTATGCATTTTTATGCTGGAACCACTGTCATTAGTGCAGTCCGAGCTTAGATTTTCTTGGAGTGCTCACCCTAATAATAAAGATCTTGCATTAGTGGACCATAAATACAAGTCTGAACATCATTAACATATGGACACAAATATGACCCAAAATGCGAATAATGCTCTTTCTGGATCCCTGTAAACTGGCAGCCAAAGGGCTTGTACTGCAGGGCGCTGCGCATACTTGTACCAAGAACAAAATAAACAATGAACTTGTTGTCCTTGACTTCAAACTATATGTCCTGGGCATCGGGCTATAGGAATTCCACATCCCTGCCTTTGTGGTTCAACACCCGGCAGGTTCTCTGAACGCCAGGGCGAACAATCTTAGTCGAAGATGCCTAGCATATCACAAATGGTATCCCATCCATAGGTGGTGCACGGTCTCTCCCAGCAGTGGGGAGAGCTTTGGTTAGATCTGCTTGCCGCTGCCGAGAATGTGCAATGTCAGCAGTTTTGCGCACTTGAGTTTCCCTGAAGGCTTTCACTCCAAGATGCTTTTTGACTGAAGTGGAATTCAGGCCTCCTGAATGCCTTCTTGCCTATATTAATTCTGCCCAAAGTTCTTGATAAGATCAAGAACAAACGGGCCCACTATATTTTGGTGGCTCCGGACTGGGCATGGAGAGTCTGGTATCCCAAGCTACTGAGCATGGCCATCGATTCGCTGAGGAGGCTGCCCCTTTGGAAGATCTTCTGTTGCAGCAGCAGGGAAGGATTCACCACCTGAACCTGTCCAGTCTCTGCCTTCTTTTGTGGAGATGAAATGGCAGCAATTGACAGCCTTTGACCTTTCTTGATGCTATTTTGGCAGACAGGTGTTCCTCTACTAAGACGGTATATGCCTGCTGCTGGAAGAAATTTGTGGTTTGGTGTTAAACAGAAATGTTGACCCCCTTTCTTGCCCCTCTTCTCAGGTTCTTCTCTTTATTCTGTCTTGCCAAGCAGAGCTCTGCTCTGGGCACTCTCACAAGCTATCTTTCTGCGATATCTGCATTCCTCATATTGCCTGACGAACCCTCTCTTTTCAAATCTCCTATTGTATATAAATTCTTGAAAGATTTGGTTAATCTTTTCCCACCTTCTCCTTTTATCATGCTGCAGTGGAACTTAAATCTGGTCCTCGCATTCGTAATGTGCGCTTCTTTTGAGCCACTTCACACAATTGTCAACTGTGCTAACTCACCATCAAAATGGCTTTCCTCGTGGCTATAACATCTGCCTGCCGAGTTAGCGAGCTGCAGGCCCTGTCATCTAAACTGCTCTACTTAGCTGTACATCCTGACAGAGTGGTGCTTCTCATGCAGGCTTCCTTTCTTCCATAGGTGGCCACACCCTTTCATGTAGGTTAATCCATCACTTTACCTACTTTATATGCTCCATCACTCCAAAGATGAGCATTTTCATCATCTGGACCCCAAATGAGTTGTTGTTCTAACTTGACCACACACAAGAGCTCCGGATGGATGATCACTCTTCGTGGGGTATGTTGGAGCTGATAAATGTTGTGCTGTGCACAAAAGGACCCTTTGTAGATGGGTCATGCTCTGCATTACAATCTGCTGAGCATCAGTCAAGAAGCAACCCCCTGAGGACTTGCACGCTTATTCCACCAGAGCCGAAGCTGCGACCACTGCGTTAGCACGCAGAGTTCCAGTCCTGGATATCTGCCAAGCAGCAGCATGGGCCTCTCTGCACATGTTTACTAAACATTATTGCTCAGACAGTCAGGTCCGTTGTGTTGGGCATTTTGCCATTTGGTCCTGCAGCCCTTTCTCTGCTTTAATTGGCCTGCAGACCCACCTCTGGGGATGGTATTGCTGGGGTATCTATTCTAAGGTAAAGAATCTGCAGATAGAAGTCTTGTCAGATGAACAAGTTACTTACCTTCGGTAATGCCTTATCTGGTAGAGACTATAGCTGCAGATTCCTTACTGACCCACCCATCCTCCCTACTGTGCGACCAGATTTCTAGGGATAGGGTTGCATCCCTTTCAGGGCCCTGGTTATCCACACCAGTGGTCAGTGTTCTTACCGTAAACTGTGGACCCTTGTTGGATAAATGAGTAGGTGAGCTTCCGTTCTAGCTGTGATGCTCATTTTACAGAAATTAAACCTCAACAGTAAACACTTAAAAATATGATTGTAGCAAGTCCCAGTTGAAGCTCCACTTCTGAAATGGACAAATTATCCTAATTCCTAGGTTTGGTGAAGGCAAAGCAGGTGTGCTTACTGGGCGATTCCATATTGAAAAACGATGTAAAATCCTTTGTGGAAGTGAATGCTCCTTTCATCTATTAGAGCGCAATCAGACTCTCACACCCACCCTCACACCCACATAGACCCTCTCAAACCCACTCTCACAGCCACTCTCACACCTATTCTCACACCCAGAAAGACATGCCCTGCAACCAACTTTTGCTGTGCATGGCAAAAGGCTGTCTACAGTGTGGGGTTGGGTGGATAGGGGAGTTGGTCGCAGGATTGGCCACAGCCTGCGGCCAAACCCCTATTTACTCCAGTATTGAAACTTTCATAGATTCACATGCTTGAATCATTCCCCGTCGTCGAGATGGGAGTCCCGGTACAATTTTCACAAGTAATGTTAAAACATATTGAAGAGAAAAAGGCCCTAGGCCTCTTCAATTTCATAGTTTATCAGAGTCATTTTGTGAAAAGGACCAAACCTGATCCTCCACCAATCAGGCGACAGCACCCTTCAGAACCTCCTGAGAGAAGCTCTAGCACCTCAGATTTTCTACCGCACGTCGTGCTAGGGAGTCTCCTCAGAGCTCTGCTCTGTCTTCACACCTTTATTCAGCTCTTTTCTCTCAGAGAAACTCATTTATTTGGATTTGTCAGCTATTTTTCAACTATGTCTGACAAGGAAAAGAAAAGTCTCTTTAGAGACTGCAAGACTTGTGGGAAGAAAATACTTCATTCTGAACTGTAAGATTTACCATACTTTTTCTTCTAAGACCTTAAAAGATAGAGAAGGCAGATTATTAATATGGCTGCACATAGGAAGGATCCAGTTTCTGGTTCTGAGAGTGAGGAATCATCAACATCCAAGAGATCAACTAAAAGGGCAAGATCACGCTCTAGATCTCCCTCACAAATCTCAAGGAAAGCCCTCAAAAAGACTGCTTCAGGGCCTTATAAGGGTCGCAGCCCATCTTCTTCCCCAACTAAACTCTTAAGTAAAGAGGGGAAAAGACATTCTTCCAGTTCTGAGAGGCACAGGAAATCTTCATCTGTTCCACCATCTATGCCTTTCAAAAAGCCATCCTCTGTGACTGGAAAAAAGGTCTCGTCGACGGATTCCCCGTCGACGGCACCGTCGGTGGTCGTATTGCCGACGACAACAGCTACTTCAGGATTTCCATCGTCAACGGCTCCGTCGGCGACATCGTCGACGAGAACAAGTACACCACCGTCGACGAGAACTGCAACGAGGACATCAGCGTCGATGACCGTCTACACCTCGTCATCGTCGACGGCGCTGATGTCAGTGTCAGCCCTACCGTTGTCGACTTCGGCTTTCTGCTATTAAAATAACGGTGCGTCCAGCGTCGATGGCACCGTCCATGACAAAGTCAATTTACACGTCATCGACGACACCGTCGACGAGGGAAAAACATCAAAAAAGAGGAGAAAAGTTAACTCCAACCCACACATCACCTAGTAAGGTATCCTCCCTGGTACCAGTACATCTTTTGGAGGGAGATGAAGATTCAGATGAAGATGGGCCTTTTGGAACAGCCCCTCTGAATTGAATGTAAAATACCAGGAAGAGGAGGAATATTAGGAAGCTTATGATCCCCAGGCTTACTCTGAGCATCAGCAGTATCAGCAGGGAGCGTATATTCCTTCCGACCTGCTTACTGGCCTTAGAGCAATGTTAGTGGATTACAACAGTAGGTTTCCTCCACAAGGAGAACAGCCTCCTCCATCGCCCATTTCTGGTGTTTCTACTCCACATCAAAGACCAACGTATTTGCATCTCACAGATGTGGCCACCCTGGACATGACAATTCCCCAAGACACTGACATCTCAGAAGGAGATCAGGAGGAAGGAGAGCTCATAGACACTCACTCAGAGTGGGACGAGTATATTATTCCTGCTCCATCTTCTTCTTCTCATTCGAAGGTGGAGTCCCCACCTGAAGACATTGGAGGTTTTCACAATCTCCTAGAGAGGGCAGCCAAGCGTTTTGCTTTACCGCTACCTACGAAGCAAACAGATTGTTTCCTATATGAATTTAAAGAGCCCTTTCAGAAGTCTGTGCGCTCTATCCCGATGGTGAACTACCTGTGGGAAGAAGGCCATAAAGTCATGAGTAATCCTGCAACAGTCACAGCAGTTTTGCCACGTCTGGATAAGAAATAAGAAGCTCCTGATGATGCACCAACATGCTTGACAGGACATCCTCCTCCAGATTCAGTAGTAGCTCAGGCGGCTCAAAGAAGATCAAAAAATCCTTCTGCTCCGATTTCCGCACCCCCAGGTAAGGAGGGTAGGCGGCTAGATAACATAGGGAAAAGATTTTCGTCTATGGCCAGCCTAGTGCTTAGAGCTGCCAACTCCTTGGCTATTTTGTCTCGATACGACAGACAGCTTTGGGCGGATATTGCACCTTTTATTAATCAACTGCCAGAAGACGTAAAATCAGAGGCAAATAAGACTGTACAAGAAGGTCAACGCACGTCTGCAGAGCTTATAGACTGTGCAATGGATATAGCGACCACTGCTTTCAGACAGCTTGCAGGTGCTGCTGTATTAAGAAGGCAGGGCTGGCTCAAAGCCACCTCATTTCGCCCAGAAGTCCAGAATAAAATCCTAGACTTACCCTTTGATGGCCAAGCGCTATTTGGGAAACATGTGGACGAAGCCCTACAGTCAATTAAAACGGACACAGACACGGCAAGGTCATTAGGGACCCTGCAATATCTAAGATCGTCCTTTTGTCCTAGGGGGCGGGGCCAACCCTCTTACAGAGGGGGATATCAACAACAGAGATATTCTTCCTATCCATCATCTTCACAACAATATCGTCCATACTACTCCCAAAGGCAACCGACTCAACCAGCCTATAGTAGACCGGCAGGCCGTGGACGTTTAAACCGCGCCGCCAAAGATTCAGCTCGTAGAACCTGATGTTTTCGAGGCGCCGGCTACGCTCAGTCCTCCTCCTGTCACCCTGGGCGGGAGAATTTCCTTATTTCTCAGTCAGTGGCAAACCATTACGTCAGACAAGTGGGTCCTACAATTAGTGGAACGGGGCCATACTTTAGAATTTGTCCAGATACCTCCCTCCAACCCTCCCCGCAGGACTCCTTCAAGATATCCTCAACAACTCAAAGAAGAAGTCGACAAGCTCCTTCTCAAGGGAGCTATAGAGAAGGTGCCTCGGGCTCAACAAGGAACAGGATTTTATTCCAGGTTCTTCATCATTCGAAAAAAGTGGAAGGATTGGAGGCCGATCCTCGATTTAAGGCAACTAAATGTATACCTAAAAAAGCAATAGTTTCGAATGATCAGCCTGCAAGACGTCCTTCTGCGTCTCAATCAAAGAGATTTTATGTCATCACTAGACCTCAAAGACACATACTTCCGCATACCCATCCACCCTGCCCACAGAAAGTATTTGAGATTCACCGTAGCCGGGAGCCATTATCAATATCGCGTCCTTCCCTTCGGGCTCAAATCAGCCCCAAGAATATTTACCAAATGCCTAGCACCAGTTGCAGCCTTTCTCAGGAGAAGAAAGCACCAGGTCTTTCCATACTTAGACGACTGGTTAATAAAGGCAAAGACTTATGCAGGAGCACACAAGTCAACAAGAAAGTGCGTTTCCTTACTGACCAATCTCGGATTCACAATCAACTGGGAGAAGTCCAACCCTCTACCAGTACGCAGTATTACTTTTCTTGGAGCAAAACTGAACACGGAATCCGGCATGGCATGTCCCACGTTAGAGAGACAACAAAGATTACTAACCCTAGGGAGTTTCATACACAGAAGACGAAAGGTTACAGTCCGTCTCTTCAAATCACTATTGGGCAGGAGCAGCTAAACCGTCAATGGCTCCAAGTATCAGGCACTTTCGAAGACCGGATACAAATAACTCCGATAATGATCAAAACTCTCAAGTGGTGGTCTCAAAAGCATCATCTGTCAATCGGTCTCTCGTTTCTTCAACAGCCAGCCCCGTGGACCATAACAACAGATGCCTCACTGGAAGGCTGGGGCGCAGTATTACAGGACCTGAAAATATGTGGCAAATGGCCAACCCATCTGGCATCAATGCATATCAATTGGCTAGAACTCAGGGCAATGCACCTCGCCTTACAAGCGTTTCTCCCAAGAATCTCTGGATCGCGAGTGGTGATAAGAACGGACAACACAACTACGATGCACTATCTCAACAAACAAGGAGGAACAAGATCTCTCACCCTCTCCAGGGAAGCCCAAGCGATCTGGAACTGGGCCTCGCAGCAAGGCATCACACTATCGGCGGTACACTTGCCGGGAATAAACAACAAGGCAGCAGATGCACTCAGCAGGCAGAAATCGGACTGCCACGAGTGGGAACTAGACCAGACAGTACTGACCCAGATTTTTTCCCAGTGGGGAACACCAACAGTGGATCTGTTTGCGAAGAAGGACAACGCCAAATGCCAGTTCTTCGCAAGTTGGCATCACCAAAAGGGATCTTGGGGGAATGCGTTTTCGATAGTCTGGTCAGACATCTTTGCTTACGCCTTTCCTCCCATTCCGTTGATCCCAAGGGTCCTCACGAAGATAAAAACAGAACCGTGCACTCTCATACTGATAGCCCCGTACTGGCCGCGCCAACATTGGTTCACAGAGCTCCTCATTCTGTCAGTCAAACCTCATATTCCACTGGAGCCGTTACCTCATTTACTAACGATGAACAACGGCCAAGTTCGGCACCCCGATCCGCAGTCAATGCGGTTATCAGCATGGCTCCTCACCACAGAGAATTTGCGCATTTGAACATCCTGCAGGACTGCAGAGATATTTTGTCAAAGGCCAGAGCTGATAGCACTAACAAGGCGTATCAGTGTAAATGGAAAAGATTCTGTGCCTGGTGTCATCAGCGTCAAATCGACCCTCTACTCTCACCACCAGAAGAAATATTGCCGTATCTCTTACAGTTAGCTCGATCTGGCCTAGCACACTCGTCCATTAAAGTTCATGTAGCAGCCATAGCTGCATACAGACGTTCAGATGACACACCCTCGCTCTTCTCTTCTTAGCTGATTAAGAGATTTCTAAAGGGGCTTTTCAGGGTTTACCCTCCTTTCAGACCGCCACCTCCTTCGTGGAATTTGAATATTGTTTTGGCACAACTGATGAAGCATCCATTTGAACCGATCCACCGTGCTTCCCTCAAATACTTGTTGTGGAAGGTTGCCTTAATGATAGCTCTTACATCAGCTAGGCGGGTCAGTGAGGTGCAAGCGCTGTCCATCCAAGAGCCATTCCTGCAGCTTAAACAAGATAGACTACTAATGCGCACTAACCCGCATTTTATTCCAAAGGTTCCGTCAGACTTTCACATGAACGAACCTTTGGTCTTCAAGTCTTTTTTCCCTCATCCATCTACTCCAGCGGAGAGGGCATTACACTCTTTAGACGTTCAATTTTATTTGGACAGGACTAAATCTTTTCGGCGCTCTAATCAGCTATTTGTGGCGTACAGTGCTCCTAGGAAGGGGTACCCTCTATCCAAGCAGAGTATTTCTAGATGGATCGCCTCTGCTATTCGCTTCTGCCATCAGGCAGCGGGCAAACCTTTGCAGTCATCTGTGCATGCTCCCTCGACGAGAAAAGTCTAATCGTCAGCGGCACTGTTTGCCGGAGTGCCACTACAAGACATATGTAGGGCAGCAACATAGAAGAGCTGTCATACCTTCATTAAGCACTATTGCTTGGAGTCCCTCTTGCACGGAGAGTAGCAGGGGGCCAGGCGGTTCTCAGGAATCTCTTCAGGTGAAGGTGAGCCATTTCTCCTACATCCCTCCATCCTAGAACAGGTATGCACATTGAAAAAAACAAAAAAAAAAACGAAATGCATCTAAAGATAAGAGAACGCTATCATAATCCCATAAGTAAGCAGGTTTTCAGACATTGATCATGTTACAATAGTGTCTTATGATGTTTTATTACTGTTTTGTTATTCAAATTTCATCATGTATCTTCACAGGTATATCTCTATATATATTAGAGATAAGTAGATAGTTATATTTATATATATATATATATATATAAAGACATATGTCAGTACACTCATATACTTCATCAATTTATGCATGTTGATAAGAAGGGTTTGTGGTTTAAGATATTTTGTTTATTAAAGATGTTGTCATTTTACAATGTGCATAGTTATTGCTTTCTACTCTGATTCAAGCATGTGAATCTATGAAAGTTCCAATACTGGAGTAAGAAAATAAGTTACTTACCTGTAACTGTAGTTTTCCAGTATTGGAATCTTTCATAGATTCACATGCGACCCACCCGCCTCCCCGGAGAAGCTCACTTCACCTCTTTCTTTCTATTTATACATATATTCAGCATAACATAAGCACTTGTGCTTGGAAAATCTGAGGTGCTAGAACTTCTCTCAGGAGGTTCTGAAGGGTGCCGTCGCCTGATTGGTGGAGGATCAGGTTCGGTCCTTTTCACTAAATGACTCTGACTGACTATGAAATTGAAGAGGCCTAGGGCCTTTTTCTCTTCAATATGTTTTAACATTACTTGTGAAAATTGTACCGGGACTCCCATCTCGACGACGGGGAATGATTCAAGCATGCGAATCTATGAAAGATTCCAATACTGGAGAACTACAGTTACAGGTAAGTAACTTATTTTCATCCACCCAGCCCTGCAACACATGCGTGGCAGGGCTAAGGTAACTAAAACTCGTGCTCTCGACATGCACTGCTAATTACCCCAGATATTACAGCTCTCATGACAACTTTTATAATGTCAATAAAAATATCAATTAAACATTAGAAAAATATTTTAAATATTTTTAATCATAAAAATATTGAAGAAAAAAACTGTGCCTGGCGGGGGCACGAATTATAGCTACTTAAGACTGCAAGTTCAACTTCCTTGATATAACTCTTTAACTCCTGAATTTCAGTGGTTTTGTATCAGTGAACTCTGTGCCTAAATATAAATTCCTTGTATCCTTTTTTTTTTTGGTGAATTTCTAAGATTTTTTTAATTCTATTTCCTAGCTATAACATCCCTGTAACCTTTTTTTTTCGTTTTGTGTGTGTGTGTGTGTGTGTGTGTGTGTGTGTACACACACACACAAACACACACACACACACACCTAGTTTCTATATAAAAAATATTTTTTTCCCCAAAAATTTGCCAGTCCCATCAGCTGCTGCCTGGAAAGTTTTAAGGTGATCCATCCAGGGGAGCAGAGGCAGAAAGGGGGGACCAAAACACGTTTTCCCCATTCATTTGTCCATAGGGGTTTTAAACAACGATAGAGCAAAAACTACTGGACGGAATTACACTAAATATGGCAGGAAGGTAGGTCCTGGTCCAGAAAGAGGGCTTTTTTTGTTTTGGTGTTATTCAGTTCAGTAGTTTTTGAGAAATTAAGGGTAAAACAAATTTGTATATCTAGGGACGCAAAGGATTTGCGACCCCCTAATGATCTTGTGCCGAGATCTGATTGGTTGATAACACTTCAATAACAGAAGCTGTTGAAGTGTTGTCAGTCATTTTGGGACTCTGCTTCAGCCAAGTCCTAAAATAAAAGTAAACAGAAAAAATAAAAGGTGCCAGGGTACGGACACCCGGACCCCTTAGCTCTGGTGGTGGGATCCCAAAGGGACTCCCCCATGGCTAAAAAGCTTTTTTTTAAAAAAAAAATGTACAAGCAGAGATGTGGATCAGTGAATTCGCTCATAAAAAGAAAAAAACAAAGCGTTTGTTTAATGCTCCCGGGTGGGCCAAGTCCTGGGGGCTTTAAAAAAAAAAAAAAAAAAAAAGCAGGGGGGACCTCCTGGCAGCCTCCCGATACCACGGGGATTACCTTCTCCCCAGGGCTCTAATGTAATATGGGGGGCATATGGCCCCCCTCCCGTCGCCCTGGTGACCCCCAAGCAAAATGTATTTTATTTGCGGGGTGACCGGACCAAGACCTTCCGGATTGGAGGCAGTGTCTCCATTTTATGACAGGCTTTGTGAGAAATATGCTTGGGGTGAAACTGAGCATCCTTGTGGTTACCCTTGGCCAAGGATAATGTATACTAGTGGTCTAGACACCTCACCAGACACTAGACTGGTCTCTCCTCCTAGTGTAACCACAGAGGAAGAGACTTTCTTTGCTTTTGCGGAGGGTGGCAGAGCATCTGGACCTTATGCTGCCCTCAGTGGAGGTCTAGACCAATGTGTTGACAGAGGTGGTTCAACCTGTGGTGTTCCACGAGTACTTCTCCTCCCCTCACTGATGTCCTGCTCGAGGCCTGGGCCAAGCTCTGCACAGGCATGGCTATACACAGGACACTTGCCCATTGCCAGCGCCCACCCCCTGAGGATCTAGATTTTCTAACCCTGCACCCCGCCCCAGAGAGACTGGTCATTCAGGCCTCCACGTTCGAAGTTAACCCTGGAGTGTTCCTTACTGCACTACTGGATAAGAAATCCAAGAGGCTGGACACCTTTAGCAAGACGGTTTTCACTTCAACCAGTCTTGCACTGCGGTCAGTGAACACTGTATGCCTCTTGTGCCAGTATACCCACACAGTATGGGACTCAGTTGCACAAGTGCTGCCCATGGTGTCGAAGGAGGTACAACCCATCCTGACCCAAGCTATTGCTGATGGCAGAGATGCAGCACAGTTCATTATGCGCCACGGACTGAGTACTATAGACTAACAAAGTAGAGCAATTGCTTTGTCGCCACACCTGACTGAGGTCAACTTATGGACATGCCCTTTGGCAGCACTCGCCGGTTCGGTGAAAAGGCAGATTCAGTACTTGAGAGCCCCAAAGACAGTAGAGTACCACCAGATCGTTGAGCCCCATGCCAGCCTCACTTTGCCTTCTACTCCTTCCTTGGCTGTGGTAGGGGCTACCAGCTGTGTCCATTTCCACCCAGAAACCACCACCAACAAGCTCCCTAGTCCTTTCATGACAATGGATGCAGCTCCCTGAAGGCTCATGTGTTACAAAGCTAAAGGTCTGCCCAGTCCACCACCACCCCACCCCCAATGCAGCTGCAGCCTCCAAACCTCTTTAATACACCCTCGCAACATCACAAGCTACCGGTTGGCGGGAGGAACATGCACCACTTTACCCACTGCAAGTCACAACTTCTGACAAGCTGGTGCTCCGAAGTGTTCAGTGGGGTTATGCCCATCCATTCACAGAACCCTCCACTGTGGTGCAGGTACCAATGCGGTACTAGGGCCCGATTGATCATGGTGGAAAAACAACCTGCTGTGGAACAGGAACCTTTGTTCTAGGATCACATGAATTATGATGCAAGTGCATGAAAGCTCACAATACTAATGTGCTATAACACCTGTGATCATTGTGTTTAACCCAGTGGCAGATCCTGTGCAGTAGTGAAGAAGCATTGCCCCACTGGCTGAGCCAGCAGCTGGAAAATAAAACAATATCGTTTTTTTTTTTCAGCTGCCGAGTCAGTCAGCAGGTGCGAGGAGGGGTGGGGCTGATCCATCAGAGGGGGGAGGAAGGGGAGTGGAGTCAGTGTACCTAAATGCGCCTGTTAGTTTGGCTGGCTGCCTTAGGCCGGTCAAACTGACATCCACACTTGAGTGTCTCCAACTCGGCTGTGTAACACAGCCGGGTTGGAGAAACTGCACAGACCCCAGTGCACTTTCTGAGTGGCAAACCAAGCTGCTCAGACCAATCCTGACTCTCCTCTCATGTGATTTCCCCCCCCCCCCCCCAAATATTATTTTATTATCCCCCCATATCCCCGCTCCCTCCCGTTGAGATTTGCGGAGGCCGCCGCTGGTTCAGGTGCAGCATCCTTTGCTGCACTTATATGCTAGGTCTCCCTGGAACTCTAGGCCCAACCCCCACTGCAGTGTAGTAAGGATCACTGTAGTAACGCACTATGACCACCCCCCCCCCCCCCCCCCTGGAATGTTCATTACCAACCAATTTCTTCAATGCAGGAACCATGTCTGTGCACTTGTGCTAGTGCTATGGCTCATTGTGTACTACCCCCAGCTTTTATCCAGGTTTCCTGCCAGGGCCCTTTCAATCACCCACCAGAGTATCAGCAGACATCAAAGGCTTATTTTTACACTGAGGTGCTTTCTGGAAGGGAGAAGCTAGTTTGGGGGTTACAGAAATAATTAATCACAATTGCAACTCAGAAAACAAAATATACCGAAGTTCCAAATACCACTATCTGTAAGATTTTTTTTTTTTTTAAGTTAAAATATTGTTAATAGAAAAATGGATTAGGATGTTGGAAAGGGTAATTAATCTTTTTACCATTTTACACTAAAGACAATAGGAACTAAGGGTAATAGGGAATCCTGGAGGGGAAACTTTTCATCTATTAGAAAGGAACGTGATTGACAGACATAACAGAGGGGGTTCATTTATGGTTTGGTGGGGCGGGAGCTCCACCATAAATTGGCAAATTGTCCGAACCGGAGGTTCTCTCATCCTATTTAGAGGGAATGGAATAGCCAGGTGTTCAACTTAAAGACTGCAGCCAGCTTCACCATAGGAAACCCTTGATCTGGATTCATGCCCATTTGTTCATTGATTCTTGGTGCCTGGGACCGACATGCGAAGCAGCCTCTACATGGGCAAAAAATAACAAAAATGCCCCTAATGCACATCGAGCAAAAATACTCTTCAGAAATAAACCACCAGTTTGGGGCTTACTTCTTAAAAGAATGCCAAGCGGACTCCAACAAAATGGCAGCCTGCGACCGACATGGAAGGCATGCTCTACATGGGCAGGAAATGACGAAAATGCCCCAATGCGCATGGAGAAAAATACTTTTCAGCAACAAACTGCCATTTTGGGGCTTACTTCTGAAAAGAATGTAAAGCAGACTGCAACAAAATGCAGACCACTCAGTATTTATATTTAACAAATGTGCATCTGCTGCCAGCATCAATGCTCCTTCAGCAAAAGAATTCCCACCACAAAGGTGTTGATTTCTGTATATGATAGCGGTCTTCTGCTGGGAATTGGAAGTGAGAGCCTCCACTGGAATAGTGGCCCAACTCTTGCATCGGATTTAACCCAGAAGTTCCGGTTTGAGACTTTTAGATGAAACAAGTCTACTGGCATGGCCAGACCATGAGTACATGAGGTTAGCCTCATATTGGAATTTGTGCTTAGCATGTTACCTTGCATCTTTTTTGTTAAAGAAGAAAATAACTTCAAGTGGGTGCTACTCCGCAGGCAGAGGTCAAGCAGGGTTCCGCAACCCTAGACGGCTCCAGCGCAATTCTTCAGAAAAAGGTGAAACGCTGCAGCTGCCTTTTTGTACTCAATGATCAAGCTAGGCGTGCTGGATTATGATGTGTTTTTTAGCAGTGGAATGAAAATAGGTCCAGAAGCAGTTGTCCAAAAAGTTAAGCCGAACGGCACTCTCTTTACCAACATAGATATGGTAGCATGTGATTTACAATTACATGTGGTCCACGGGTACTGTGAAACAGATGGATGATTTTGCTTTTCCTGGTTTTTTAGATGGTGCTCAAGAAAAGCGTGGTCTTTTTTGGCCTGATTCCTTCACTTAATACCAAAGTTTTCAGTCATCAGTTTCGCAACCTCGGTTCTTAAGAGAAATAAATATTCCCAAGGTTAGCTCCAGCTGGCTAGGGCCCAGAAATATGTCCTTTAGACATAGTGAAGTGTTGTATTCTGGGCTTTGCTGAGCAGTACTCTTCTTTAACACACAAATACCAAACCCATTCAGGAACTTCTTGTAGGTCCCAGGCAGGGCAGCCAGTGTTGACTCAGGTCGTGCACAGAAGTAGTAGAGGCTCTCTATCTCAGCCCTGGCAGAAAGGCTTTTGGTGAGAAGGCTGTTGGGGAGGTTACCTGCAGGCTGGCAAAACGGTTCCAAGATCAGCGCCTTTAATGTGTGTGGAAAGTCTTTGTGGGATTAAATGTTTTACCATGCTGGGATTTAACCCCTTTTGCTCTTCTTCAGCAAGATAGTGATGACGCAAGGGTACATTGTGTAGTGCTGTGTGAAAAATGTAATAATCTCTGGACACTTTATAGGACTGTACTGATGCACATTTCACACACTACTGACTGGTACCTTGCAAGTTTTTCCACTTGAATAGAGAATAGCATGAATAATTTGGTGCTTACTGTACCGAAATACCCATGTCCCAGTATTTACTAAGCATTTTTTTCCAGATACATTTTGGCATGGGTGGCCTACAGATATTTATCACAAAAGTCATAATTCCTATGTAGAGGGTAGTGGGAGTTAATTGGTCAACTCATAATGTGAGGGCATTAGTGGATACTAAATAGCCAAGATGGCTTTCAAGTGTCTCTCCTGAATAGATGTTCCTTTTGGCTGAACTGCAGACCTGCAATTGTTAAAGAATCTGTTGTTACAGGTTGAAAGGAGAGGGGCTTCGGGGGGCATCAGACCTCTTTGTAGGATCTTTGCCTTGTCTATTGAGCTTTCATTAGCTGGACCTCTCATCATGAGATGTTCAACTTATTTTAGTTATCTCCACCCAGGAGAAGTATTGTCTTTGAGATGGACCCAAAAGTTCTTGGCTATTGGGAGACTCTACCGAGAAATAGCCAAGCTAGTTTTACTTGTATATTCCTTAACCAGGTTGCCAAATACAAAAATAAAAACTTAATGATACAATGTCCATTTTATAAATGAAAATATGCAGCTAGTTTTACTTGTATATTCCTTAACCAGGTTGCCAAATACAAAAATAAAAGCTTAATGATAAAATGTCCATTTTATAAATGAAACTATGCAAAGTGATTTTTGGGAAAGCAATGTAAAAACCTCTAAACATAATTATTCATCTTAGATACAAGTCCACGTGGGAAGAAATGAGGTCTGCTGACTTTGAAACATGGGAATCTTGCTGAATTCTGTCCATTAACTCATTGTCCTCTGATTCTGTAAATCACCTAATCTCTCCCTGTTGCTACAAAAAGGTGTAGCGTCTGTTTTTTTGTAAAGTGTACCAAGTTTGCACTGTAAAAAAAAAAGTGCAAAACAATATGCTAGGGATACCAGCCACGAGAGGCGTACTTTGCTGCCTCCAAATGCTTGTTTGAGTTGTTTGGTTATTTAATATAGACATTAATGTTAGGTGACCCCTTCTCTCCAGGTCATTACTGAAATTGTCTCTTGTCCTTAACTTTTCATCTGCAAATCATTAATTTCAGGAGTGTTAGTCTAATTAGCTCAGTGGGAGAAAAAACTATTTTTTTCAGGTTGCATTAGTCTATATTATAAAAGTCCTGAATTGGCAGCAGTGTCCGTAGTGACCTGGAGGGAAGTGGGCACTCAGTGGAATGTCACATCATTGAATAAATGCTTTGTAAGCTGTTTTTCAATGCTATACCAAGTTTGGGACCTAACTCTAGTAACTTTCCAGTGGCAATAAAAACTACCAGAGTAGGATCACTATCACGATACAGGGATCAAAGGTAACTTTAAAATAATTTAGAAACCCTTAATCACATTGATTTATGATTTTAATTTTTTGGGGCAATCCTTTAGCTTGCAGGGTCAGCATCTACTGAAAAATAAAGCAGACATTTTTGGAGCAGCAAAGCTTTTGAAACAATTTGGACTTTCAACAATCAGTTTGTGCATGTCTAAAATATCAAAATGTCTAGGGTAGGCTTGCAGCTCAGCTGAGATCGAAACGTCGCAGAAGTGAGAACATCTTTCTTGATTACAGTTGAGCAGATCGGATCCTTACAAACCACCATCTCCGTACTAGTAACTAGGGTCCTCTGTCTCATTGTGTTTCATCTAGAGGTGGGTGAATTCTTGTGAAGCAAGATAAACACTGGTATTCCCCTTGTGTCTTTTCTGTCCACAGATTAGAATTAGTTGTGATCTGCTCCATGGGTGGATAAAAGAATATAAAAAGCACAGTTGATTTTAAAATCAAAGGATTTATCTTAATTCTGGCTGCATTACAGGAAACACAGACAGCACAAGAAAGCATTGTTCTTGGATTCCTCAGTGCCCGTAATGAGGATTTCTTGTATTTCCAGGAATGTTACCTGCAGTCCTTACTTTTTTCTATCCAGGCCAGGCGGATCTGGAAAATCCGGTATTTGCCAAAGTGCTGCATTCTTTCTTACCATGGAGTAACATTTTTTAATTTTGCTAAAGCCCCACTACTGTACTAATGTCCGAGGGCCACTTGTTTGAATTTGTCCAGCCATCTCCTGTGCTACTGTGAGCCGTCACCAACAGTCTTCTCCTCTTCTACAGTACCATTCACTGTAATAATCATCAGTACCGTGGGTCAGGATGTCCAGCCTCCTGCCTTGTTTTACCTTTCACTGTATTAGTGTACTTGGCACCACTAGGCTATTGTGCCCACCTTCCTGTGTTAGTGTAATCAGGACCACTGAGTTATTGTGCCCAGCTTCCTGCTTTGTGACAACTGCAGTAGATTTGCAAATGTACTTGGATCCAGTTAGATTTTGTGTCGGCCCCTGCCCTGCTGCCAGACCTATCACAGTACTACAGTACTATGGACCACTGGGTTATTAAATCCAGCACCCTACTCTGCTGTTGGACCTATCACGGCACCAGTGTAATCTGGACCACTGGGTTATTGTGTCCAACTTCCTGCACTAGTATACTTTAGTCCGCTGGGTTATTGGGTTCAGCTTGCTGCACTAGTGTCAATCAATCAGGGAGTTCTTGTAACGTGTGAGCTTGTCACCCTGGCGGTGGAGGGGGGGAGAAGGAGGGGGGAGGAATGGGGGGGGGGTGCTGTGGTGGTGTTGCAAGTCTGGCCCAGTGGGAGATGGTGGTCTAAGAGCCAGGTCTTGAGCTGCTTTCTGAAGTCCCCCAGAGTAGGTGAATTGGGAGGTCATTCCAGGACTTGGCGAGGAGGTAGAAGGAGTGCCCTCTGAGTCGTTCGTGGCAGATTTTGGGGTATGTGGGCCAGGGCTAGGGTGGCTGATCGGAGTGCTGGTCGGTGGAAGGTGAGGTGGTTGCTGAAATAGTTTGGTCCGGCATTGTGGAGGGCCTTGTAGGTGTGGATGAGGAGAGTGAAGAGACGTCTGTGCTGTACTGGGAGCCAGTGGAGGGCCCTGAGGTGGGGAGTGATGCTGGTTCTTCTGGGGAGTTTGAGGATGAGTCCTGCTACTGCAGTTTGGATGGTCTGGAGGAGGTTGATGTGCTGCTTCATGGTTCCAGTGTATGGTGCATTATTGTAGTCGAAGCGGCTGCATATGAGGGCCTGGGTGATTGTTTTCCCGATGGAGAGGGGTATACAAGTGAAGATCTTGTGGAGTGTGTGGAAGCAGGTGGAGGAGGCAGAATTGATCTGTTGTTCCATGGTGAGTTGAGTGTCCAGGATTAATCCGAGGTTGCATGCGTGGCTTGAGGGTGTGGGAGGGGGGCAGAGGGCAGCAGACCACTATGAGTCGTTCCAGGGGGATGGCTTGTTTCCGAAGACGAGGATATCCGTTTTGTCTGAGTTAATCTTGAGGCAGTTTGTCTTCATCCAGGAGGCGATGTCGGTCATAGTGTTTTGCAATTTGGAGCGTATGGAGGTGGTGTCGTCGGTGAGGGAGAGGATGACCTCAATGTCGTCAGCATAGGAGACAATGTTGAGTCTGTGGGTACGTGCAAGGTCAGCTAAAGGGGTCATATAGGCCTTGAAGAGGGTGGCGCTGAGGGAGGAGCCCCATCACTCTCACACTGTCTGCCTCTCCATCACTTTCGCCCCACCATCACTCTGGCCACATCTGTCTCTCCATCACTCTCTCCCCATCTGCCCCACCATCACTCTCGCCACAGCTGTCTCTCCATCACTCTCTCCCCATCTGCCTCTCCGTCACTCTCGCCCCACCATCATTCTCACCCTATCTACCTCCAACACTCTCACCCCATCTGCCTGCCTCTCCATCACTCTCGCCCCATCTGCCTCTCCATCACTCTCGCCCCACCATCATTCTCACCCTATCTACCTCTCCATCACTCTCAGCCTCTCTGCCTCTCCATTACTCTCGCCCCATCTGCCTGCCTCTCCATCACTCTCTCCCCATCTGCCTGCCTCTCCATCACTCTCTCCCCATCTGCCTGCCTCTCCATCACTCTCGCCCCATTTGCCTGCCTCTCCATCACTCTCGCTCCATCTGCCTCTCCATCACTCTCGCTCCATCTGCCTCTCCATCACTCTCGCCCCATCTGCCTGCCTCTCCATCACTCTCGCCCCATCTTCCTGCCTCTCCATTACTCTCGCTCCATCTACCTGCCTCTCCATAACTCTCGCCCCATCTTCCTGCCTCTCAATCACTCTCGCCCCATCTTCCTGCCTCTCAATCACTCTCACCCCCTCTTCCTGCCTCTCCATCACTCTTGCCCCATCGGCCTGCCTCTCCATCACTCTCGCCCTGTCTTCCTTCCTCTCCATCACTCTTGCCCCATCTTCCTGCCTCTCCATCACTCTTGCCCCATCTTCCTGCCTCTCCATCACTCTTGCCCCATCATCATTCTCACCCTATCTGCCTCTCCATCGCTCTCGCCCCATCTGCCTGCCTCTCCATCACTCTTGCCCCATCGGCCTGCCTCTCCATCACTCTCGCCCTGTCTTCCTTCCTCTCCATCACTCTTGCCCCATCTTCCTACCTCTCCATCACTCTTGCCCCATCTTCCTGCCTCTCCATCACTCTTGCCCCATCTTCCTGCCTCTCCATCACTCTTGCCCCATCTTCCTGCCCCTCCATCACTCTCGCCCCATCATCATTCTCACCCTATCTTCCTCTCCATCACTCTCACCCTATCTGCCTCTCCATCGCTCTCGCCCCATCTGCCTGCCTCTCCATCACTCTTGCCCCATCTTCCTGCCTCTCCATCACTCTTGCCCCATCTTCCTGCCTCTCCATCACTCTTGCCCCATCTTCCTGCCCCTCCATCACTCTCGCCCCATCATCATTCTCACCCTATCTTCCTCTCCATCACTCTCACCCTATCTGCCTCTCCATCGCTCTCGCCCCATCTGCCTGCCTCTCCATCACTCTTGCCCCACCCGCGTGCCTCTCCATCACTCTCACCCCACCTGCGTGCCTCTCCATCACTCTTGCCCCCTTTTCCTGCCTCTCCATCACTCTTGCCCCCTTTTCCTGCCTCTTCATCACTCTTGCCCCCTTTTCCTGCCTCTTCATCACTCTTGCCCCCTTTTCCTGCCTCTCCATCACTCTCGCCCCATCTGCCTGCCTCTCCCATCACTCTCGCCCCATCTGCCTGCCTCTCCATCACTTTCGTCCCATCTTCCTGCCTCTCCATCACTCTCGTCCCATCTTCCTGCCTCTCCATCACTCTCGTCCCATCTTCCTGCCCCTCCATCACTCTTGTTCCATCTGCCTCTCCATCCTTCTTGCACCACCGCCCTCCCTCTCTTTCTCACTATCCCTTCTCTCTTAACCCACCACCTCTCCTCCCTCTTGACTCACTGCCTCCTCATTTTCACTCGCTTCTCGTGTTCAGTCTTTTCCTCACTCACCTGCTTGAATCCTCCCTCCACCCTTCTCAGTCCCTTTCCCTGCATATCTCGTTCCTCCTTTCCTCTCTTCCATCCCATTTCTCCCTGCTCCCTCCTCATGCCATCTTCCCCCGCACATCTTTATCCATGCATCCCACCTGTCCCATTTTTCACCCTATCAATCATTTGTCGCTTCAGTCCAATCCATTTTTAACTCATAAATAATTTCCTCTGCCTCGCAATAAGGCTGGCCCCTTCCACCTGTTTCTGCCCACCTCCTTTTAAGTCTAACGCTCCGTGCTTTACGTCGTTCACAGGCGCCACCTCATCTCCCCCCAAAAAGCTACAAGCTCTACTTCCGCCCAGACACGAGGTCTGACGTCCTCAAAGGCCCGAGGCTCGTAATTAGAAGAGATTAGTGCTAATGGACGGGCGGGAAGTGCTGGTGCCCGGCGTCCTGTGATTACCGGAGAGGGACCTGGCTGGTCTTTACTGGCCAAACGCCACTTTCCGCTAGTCGACCAGTTGGCACCATGCCACTGCCTTCCACCCTTCTTTGCACTGGCAGAGCACAGGCCAAACGGAGGTCCTTTCACTGAGTATTTAGTGAACTTCCAGTTCACAAGGAGACCCTTTGTGTCACCATCATCACCCCTTTGTCCTCAAATTGTTGGAGGCCGTGAGGCTGCTATATTACCATAAGGACCAGATGCAGACTGACCTGAAGGGAAATTAGGTTATCCCTTGACAGATGGTTGCCTCTGAATTGGCATTTGTGTAGTCCTGACAGGCGACTTGCTCATTCATGAGACACACATTATTCAAAGATCACCAAATAGATGATAGATCTTATTTCAGGCAGTGGTCTGGATAGGATGCCAGGTGCCCTAATGCAAGCAAGAAAATTGACTCTTCACCCATAATTGAGGTGCAGAAGGCCCCTTAAACTTCTAGGCTCTGGCGCTAGAGCAGCTGCTGCTCCTTGGCTGGCTTATACCTCTGACGCATTCCGGGACTCAAAATGCACATTGATAATAAAGAACCACTTGTAAACCACCTTTTAAGACCTGTTAGCCCCTAAAGTGATAGGCACTGCTACTTGGATAAACTGAGTCATCTGTGCCGTGGACCTGCAGGCCACACCCAGATTATCTACAATTAATGTGATGTCACTTTTTGTGAATACACAGTGAGAAGTGCCAACGGAGAACAGAATTAGGCAGTAATAATGTGAGTGTAAAGACCGGGAGACCGAACCAGAGACCATGCTCATCTCGCTATGTTGTAATAAGTAGCTGCATGGTAGAAAGTTAAATTTTTGCCTCTCATCCAGTGTCAACGCGGGTCTGGTTTTTATAGATGTCTCCCATGGAGTTGCTCTTCTTATTGAGGAAACTCAGAGGCTTCCAGTATACTGGTAATTAAATAGACCTCTATGGGCAAGGTCTAAGGTCTGTTAAAGAACTGACTTATAGAATCCCCCTGAGGGGTGACCAGAAGAAGGTTCCTCAGTGAGATAGTCAGGTCTACCACGTACACGGGGGTTGTGGAGGGATTCCTTTAGTTTATGCTTTTTGTGCTCACCAACAGATTTGTGAGGCGAATAGAGCAAGATTTTGCAGAAGAAAACATAGGGTCACCATTTACAAAACTAAAAAGGTCACTTGTAACATCCTGGGTGCTATTAACCCATTTCCATGAGTTTGGATTGATGTCAAATGGGTGGTCGTAGTAGCTCAGATTGGTCCCCTTGAGCACTGAAAATCCATTAATAGGATAGGCAGCATTGATCAAAGAGACTAGTGTGTGAGACTTCAGATTGTTTTCTTGTGGCTAGGTGGCTTCCCTGCTTAAGACAGTGTATTGGGCTGTGTTGCTTCTGCCTTAACTCTCTTATCAGGGCTGTGGAAGATGGCATGCAGATCCTACTGGACATTAGAGACTCTGGTTCTGGACGCTGAACTGTTCCCAACAGGGTCAGGCTATAGTTACTTGAGATCCGAGGAGTCGAGACAGTGGTGCCAGACACAAGGAGAGGGGTAGAGCAGAATACTGCAAAATTCATAGTGTGGTCTCAAGAGGAGCTCAGCAGGTGAACTATCCAGCATCAAGGAACCAAATTTGAGGCAGTTTCTACTTCCAACTCAAAATTAGAGTGGCTGAAGATGTCTTCTAAGATCCAAGACACACATATTTAAATGTTCACAAAGATACAAGGAGAAGACGTTCCTAAAGACCAACTTTTTCAAATGTTCATCAGAGGGAGAAGGTCCACACCATTGATCCAGAGAATGAGCAACCTTGTCAACCTCGAATCCTTCTTCAGAACGTTTGCTGGTCTACAGAAATTCTTGAGTATGAGCTTGTGTACACCTCATTTGATCCTGTGGAGAGCTCATTTTATGAAGCTTTGAAACAACCACCAGTGAACTTGTAGCGAATCCTATCTTGTTTTAATGAGAAGCAGGAGTTAGCTTATCCTTCTGGCTTGCAGACCTGTGCCCCTGTCGTCCAGTGACTTTTACCCTACGTAGCTTGCTCTGTTTTAGAGCAATTATTTAATTATATCTTTCCAAGATGGCTGCATTGTTTTTAGTTGGAACAATGTTTTAGTTTCCTGGTATCAGTGCCACTCTGCTAAGGCGTCGGTATCGGCGCCAGAAGATAGATAAGATGTAGGTATTCACATTAGGGACTTTCCCTCTTTGTGCTTTCAAGAAATTGTTTATGTAATTGCTGCCCCAAGCATGTCTTGTTTTCTGTTTGGGAAGAAGCCTACGTCAGGAGTCTGAGCAGATCTGTATAAATGCACCTCACATGGACAGATAGTTAGAGTGATTCCTACCAGATGCCATCAATGCTATACCTGCTACACGTCGCCTTGATGCTGACCCAGTCTCTGTGTCTCTACGGAGTCAGAGCTAGAGCCCTCATTCTAAGGTAACAAGGGTTTGGGGGGCTCTTCACATGGACATGGCATTGGCAGATTACGTTTAACGAACACCTAGCTCTCTTTAGGTTATAGATTAGGTTCATCATTCTAGGGAATTAGGACATATTTCATATCTCATGTCATTTTATGTTACTGCAAGATGGTGGGAGTATTTGTATTAATGACTCTTCTGTTCACAATTCCGTTTCTTACATTATTCATTATCCTTATCATTGCAGCCCAGGCAACTTATTGTAGATTGCAGTTTTGTTAATAAAACCTATTGAAAACTTTACTGTATCTCCTTCCTTGCCTGTGTTTGATTGATAAATGTTGTTCATGTGAGAAAGGGGTAATCTCCGTTCAACCATGACACTCCCCGAGATGTCGCACTCTTGAGTCCATGCGTAAAGGTTGCTACAAGTCACCCTTTACTGTTTGGGTTTTTGGTGAGGTGCTGCTTGTGAACCAGGAGGGTTGGGACAACAGTTGCGATTTGTTGTAGGACTGGCATAGTTGCCTACAAACATAAGTACTCTCATCCTTAAGCCAGCAGTCTTGCCTAGAGCAAGAGTCAAATTACGACGTGGCGCCACCAAAGATGGTGTTTAGGCACTGATTTACGGATACCCTGACTATCACTGTCTCACGTACAACAGGAACCCTAAGTACCATTATATAGAGATGTCTGTCGTCTTAGGGAAGATCCTTTTCAGCTCAACAGGGATCACCTAATTAGGCTGTAGGTTGTTCAAGCACGAACCATTAAAAGGACTTTTCTCCGCACTTGGTGTTCCATCTCTTTACTCACTCACATTATGTCTAAAGCCATAGACATTCCTGAGAATGCTAGATAAGCATTAACATTACACCTAGTAGGGCATGGCTTAACAGACGAGGACGGGGATGTCACATTCATAGTAATAGCTAGTGAAGCTTACCAAATAGAAATATTCTACTCTTGGGTCACCTTTCCTGAGGCAGACCAAAGATCATTCACATGCCACACATACAGAACTGCAATCGTACCTCAAAGGTACCAAGCATACCAGTATCTTGAAATCGCGATTACTTATCAAGAACATCAGAACTGGTTTAATGGCACCCTACCACACGTAATACAACCAGTGAGATCAAGTCCCTTAGGTAATGAAGGACCAACATGGCCTATGTTTGCCACATACACACCTCACCCAGGTATACAAACCATGCAGGCAGCAGATCTGCGCAATCTATACATTGAGCTAGTGACACTATATAGACGACTTGTTCAGTTCGTAATGCAAACTCTGAACACTACACCAGCGCGTCCAGCATCTGCTGGATACCAGTTGGCTACTACTGGGATTAATACACAAACAGTACATTCTGTCATGGTTAAAGTACCCACTGAATGAGAGAAAATTCAGTTCTGGATAGGCCATAAAACAAATCAGCTGGAAGCGGTGTTTCCCCATACAGGACCACAGGAGAAACATACAGTTCTCACAATGTGCTTGCCCTTCGGGATGGTTCCCTCAGTGGATGACTATGCCGCATGGGGTACAGTCTTCGCTGCACTTTACAGTGCCACACCTGGTACCCAAACACTTGCCAATTTACCTGAAGTGTTAAAACAAATTTAGAATGAGCATGGGGCTGCTCCAGCCCTAGATTTGGGGATGAAATTCATGCGTAACTTTGACGCAGTCTCCTCAGTCATACTCAGTAACATTAAAGGGGAAGCAGTAGCACTGGCTATATGCCAGCGCCTCCGAGAGATTCCACATTTGAACCAGGAGAAAGAGCTACCAAAAATAATTTCCAACACCTAAACCAGTAAAGGGTGGGATAGTTTGGGAGCCAAGCCGAAAAAGCACGAAATACAGAGTACCATCCTTAAAGAAGGTACTAAACAAGCACAGGAGGGTTCTAAAAAGTGCTGGGATAAACAAAAGCAATTTAAAGACAGACGAAATTAGAGAGCAGATTCTTCACACCCGGAGAACTCCGACAGGAGGTATACTCTGAGAAATAGAGAAAATATAAAAGCTCCTGACAGATATACTGATTCACGTCCCTCTCGCTCCTTTCAGGACGCACCGGATAGACGTAGCAAGAGAATGGCCTGGTCAGAGCGAAGTCCTGACTACGTGAAACAGAAGAAAGACTCACCAAAGTCTTTACACAAAATCCTATCTTTTTTAAATGGGAAGCAGGAGTTAGCTTAGCCTTCTGGCTTGCAGACATGTGCCCCCGTCACCCAGTGACTTTTAGCCTATTTAATTTGCTCTGCTTTAGTTAGGACAATGTTTTAGTTTCCTGATATCAGTGCCACTCTGCTAAGGCGTCACTATCAGCGCCAGTAGATAGATAAGATGTAGGTATTCACATTAGGTACTTTCCCACTTTATGCTTTCAAGGAATTGTTTTTGTAATTGCCGCCCCAAGTATTTCTTATTATCTATTGTTTGCTAACAAGCCTACGTCAAGAGTCTGATCAGATCTTTATAAATGCACCTCACATAGATGGATAGTTAGAGGGATTCCTACCAGATGCCATTGACACTACCCATGCTGCACGTCGCCTTGACGCTGACCCAGTCTTCATGTCCCTACGGAGTCTGAGCTGGAGACTTCATTCCAAGGTAACGAGGGTTGGGGGCTCTTCTCATGTACATAGCATTAGCAGATTAGGTTTAACACACCTAGCTCTCTTTAGGTTATAGATTAGGTTCATCATTCTAGGGTATTAGGACATATTTCATATCTCATGTCATTTTATGTTATTGCAAGATGGTGGGGGTATGTGTATTAATGACTCTTGTGTTCACAATTCTGTTTCTTACATTATTCATTATCCTTATCATTGCAGCCCATGCACTTATTGTAGATTGCAGTTTTGTTAATAAAACCTATTGAAAACTTTAAGACATCTCCTTCCTTGCCTGTGTTTGATTGAGAGATGTTGTTCATGTGAGAAAGGGGTAATCTCCATTTAACCACGACACTCCCTGAGATGTCGCACTCTTGAATCCATGTGTAACGGCTGCCATGAATCATCTTTTACTGTTTGGGTTTTGGTGACATGCTGCTTGTGAGCCGGGAGGATTGGGACGACAGTTGCAACTTGTTGTAGGACTGGCTTAGTCACCTTCAAACATACGTACTGTCATCCTTAAACCAGCAGTCTTGCCTAGAGCAAGAGTCAAACTACGACAAACTAGCCTCGGCTTCCTCTGAGAGACATTGTGTGAAGGTGATGTTTTTGATCAGCCCAAAACTCCATAAGATCTTCCCCTTTTTAATATATTTTTTTAATAAATACCCAAGTTTATCAATTGTATTTCTTGAGCTTTTCTGTAAATTTTCCTTTAACTTGTAAGTAATGTAGCTTGTTGATATCAGCCAACCACCAGCACATAACCTAATCCACACCCCTCAGCACCACTGCAGAGTGACTTCACTGGATACGAGCTTTGTGTATCTAAGTTAAAAATCGGCCACTCTCTCCTCTGCCTTGCAGGTGTGTTTTGTTCAGTCCTATCAGATATTTCCTGTTACTACATAAGAATAGATTGCCTTTGTCCTAGAAGGAGGGCCTTAACGTCACAGACAGATATGGCTTGCGTACAATAGACAAGGATTGCCCATGTTATAGACGCAAGTTGTTTCTGGAGTCCTACACTGGAGTGGCAGTTGTATCATGGTTGAGGATTGCTTATGGTTTAAAACTGGATAGGTCTTGTGATATCATAGAACAAATACTATGTTTCTATCAATAAGGATTGTGTGTGATATCAAAGATGTCTTAGTTGTGATGTCATCTACCAAGATTGCATGTGGTATCTTACTGAGGGATTTCCACTAATTTAAACAGCACTGATAGTTTGTATTGTATCGTAGGCAGTAAGTGCTTGCTTCATAGAAAAAGGTGGCTTCTGTCATTAGCTATAATAGATTCTTTGGATGGTACTATAAACTAGTTTCTTTGATTGTCATGTTTCAAATAGAGATTGCTTGTGTCAAAAAAAGGGATTGCTTGTGATGCCACATATAATGATTGCTTGGGGTGTCACATAGTGCTGTTGTTGCATGGCTTGCATGTAGTCTCCGTTTTAGCTTCAACTCCTTAAGTTGACATCTCCTTTCCATGGTAACCTTTTCCACACTTTATCGTGTCAGTGTGCTGTATGTGCCTTTCTGATAGGCACTGATGCAATGCATTCTAAACTGCTGGGTCCAGGGTCATACTATTCAGAACTTGATGCCATTGTTTTGCTTTTGTGCTGTGCTCATTAGGAGACTTTTTTTAGCTAAATGAAACAAATGAGCTGCCCTGTGTCTCTCTCTCAGTGCGATAAGAATGCTACTTTATTATATAAACAACTTCCGTGCTATGGCTCAATGAGAGGGGCACTTCTGTGCTAGGATTATCACAGAATCTCTGCAGCTGTGACTGCAGACTCTGACCTCCATTCTGCCAAAGCAGACAACCTTTACTGGCTTCCTGACTCATAACACCAAGGTATGAGGGTTATACTATCCCAACTGATTTGGCAGATGGTACTCCTGCTGTGCTCATTTTACTATAGTGTTAGATGCAGATAGGAGTAAGCAAGCATTAGCAACAAATACCATGGTTGAATTGTTCATATTGTTCACCTTTCTAACAATGCTGATTACAGTGGTGTGCCTCATCTTTCTAATAATCAAGGCACATGCTTTCTATACAAGAATTCAATCATTCCAGTAAATGTTTTTAAAAAGCTTTTCATTTCTTTCTTGTGTTTACCTTGGGCGTACAAAAGTGACCACAAACAGGGCTAGATCTATTTACACTGATTCCTTGGGAATCAGAGTGCCATTTTCGAGGTTGTCAACAACATCTTTCCCTGGTCTGTTTGGGGGTTGGATGTGGTACTTTCAACTAGCTGAGATACACCAGCAATTATCAATGGTATAAGTGGGCTGAGACTCTGTATTGTGAAGTTGGTGTTGGTCTAATACACAGTCCTGCTATATTCGTAGGAACTGTATAACAGTGTGTGGTCTCACAGTTTGTGATTGCTTGTGCTGCTGTTGACCAGGATTGCCTATGGTGCTCATAGTGATTTTGTCATAGTCTGTAATTAATCATGCTGTTACAGACATATATTGTTATGTAATTGCCATTGCTTGTGGTGTCACAGGCAGGGTTTGCTTTTATTATCGACCAGAATTGATTGGGCTGTCATAAACAGATAATGCTTGGGCATAGATTAGGATTTCTTGTGGTGCTGTGATCTAGGATTCCCTAGCTGTCATAGTCAGGTATTTATGTTATTATAGACCAGGGCTGATTGTGCTGTCATAGACAGATATTGCTTGGGTCATAGATTAGGATGGCTTGTGGTGCTGTGACCTAGACTAGGCTGTGCTGACACAGATTTATTTTGTCACAGACTTCTATTGAATGTCCTGTTATAGGCTAACAGTGCTTACTCCAGTTTTGGAACGTCCATAGACTCACATGCTTGAATCATTCCCGTCATTGAGATGAGAGTCCCCCGGTTCCTTATAAATAGCAATGTAATATAAAACATAAAGCATTTAGGCCTTGAGGCCTTCACTGTTGTAACATGTCTCAGTCTAATTAAATAAAGAGACCAAAGACAAGTTTCAGCCAATCAGGTTGTCCCTCCCTTTAAAATAATCCTATGAGAAGCTCCAGTCCCTGAGATTTTCTACTGCACATCGTGCTAGGGAGTCTCCACTGAGCTCTGCTCAGTAGTACCTCAGAGTTACTTCTGGGAATATATTCCACAATTTTCTATTTCTTATAGCTAATGTTTCCTACTCAGTAGTATTGTTTTGGTGTTTATATGATTTTTTTCCTTCACCAGCCATGTCAGATAAGGAGAAAAAGACTAGACCTGTGGCAAGAAAAGACTTCATTTAGAGGATCCACATAAGGATTGCATATATTGCCTTTACCCAGACCATTCAGCAAAGGACTATAAGGCACGTCAAACATTTTCTAGTAAAACTCTGAAGGACAGAGAAGGGAGACTGTTAATTTGGCTCCAGAAATTGAATTCGAGAAAGAAGCCTGCGTCTGACTCGGACAGTGAGGAATCATCTACATTCTCAAGGAGGTCACACAACGGAAACAGATCCCCTCACTCGCGTGCCTCTAGCGAGCAGCCTCAAAAAAGACCAGTCGGGTCTTTTGAAGGTCGCAGTCCTTGAGGTTCTTCTTGCAGGCGATTATCATCTTCGCACAAGGAGAAAAAATAACATTCTCCTTCTTCAGAAAGATTTCAGAAGGCTTCTTTTGAACCCCTTACACAACCTCGGAGGGTTCAACACTTTCAAAAAGCCACCTTCTGTACTACTGTCTGAGAAGATGCCGATGAGAACCGCAGCATGGTCGAGACCCCCCGTCGTCCACATTGTAGACAACAAAAACATCTGCGGCATCATCGACTATAAGTACCACAACCACTGTCTCCACTGTGTGCAGTACTTCAACATATCAGACGACAGTGACGTCTTCAGTGAGACAGTCAACATTAGACATATCTGTATCTGCACCACCAACGACAATGAGGACAATTCCATTGTTGGTCACTCTACTGCCATCGACGGCCCACTTGTCGCTGGGTTCGTCTACATCGCTGCAGATCACGCTGTCGACGCTTTTGACAAAGGAAAAAAGTTTAAAAAACAGGACACTGTCCCACACGTCTCCCAGCAAGATATCTCTGATTCCTGCATATCTCCTGTAAGAAGACAATTCAGGTGTTGAAGGTCCATTTGTTGTGGCACACGGCCCATCTGAATTACAAGTAAAATGCCAGGATGAGGAAGACGAATAGGACGAATACGAGTCTAAAGGGTATGATCCACAAGCATTTTATAACCTTCAAGAGCAATTCTTAGATCAGAAAGAAATGGTTCCTGTGCCTGGATCTCTAATATCAGACTTACAGTTAATGCTGGTGGATTACAGGAAGCTATTTCCACCTACATCTACAGCTGCACAGCAGTTACCTGCTCCACCAGAGTCACCAACACCGTCTTCAAAAACTGTACAGACAAAGTTACCGCTATTTGAAGTTGGCAGGCATACACCTCTAACAGCTTTTATTGAAGACCCAGGAACCTCTGATAGTGACAGGGAGGAAGGAGAGTTGATGTGTCAATACAGAGTGGGATGATTATCTCATACCCACACAGCCTTTGCCTTTTCCTGTTCCAGTGGATTCCCCAACTAGAGGAGATTTGAGAATTCCATAATCTGTTATAAAGAGCTGCATTGATCAAAGAATCCCCCAGCCCCAATTTCTGCACCCCCGGACAAAGAGGAGAGGAGGCTATACAACATTGGAAAATGTTTTCCCTCAATGTCGGCTCTTACTGTCAGAGTGTCAAATTCCTTGGCTGTTATGGGCAGTATGATAGACAGCTATGGGGGGACGTCGCTCCCTACTTAGATCAGCTACCAGAGGAGGCCAAAGCAGAGGCTACAAAAATCTAACCAGAGGGTAAACGCACCTCAGCAGAAGTTATTGACTGTGCGATGGACATCCCTACTACAGCTTTGGACAATTGGCAGGAGCTGCCGTACTTAGAAGACAAGATCGGCTTCAAGCAACTTAGTTCAGGCCTGAGGTCCAAAACATGATTCTGGTTCTACCATTAAATGGGAAAGCCCTGTTTGAAAAACATGTGGACGACACCTTGCAGGCTACTAAAACTGACTTGGCCAAGTCCCTAGGTACCCTTCAATTCAGAAAACAGCCTTTTCGTGGCATCAGAGGGAGGAGCTTTCCTTCCTACCGAGGAAATTTCCAGCAGTATGGATACCCCGCTTACTCCTCTTCTTACTAGTCATTTCGACCAAAGTATACGCAGAGACAGCCTCCACGGGCTGCCTATAGCAAACCCATGCAGAAGGGTAGAGCAGAGCATCAGGGAAAGGATGCATTCCGTAGACAATGACTTTACCCAAACTTCGGCTACCATTACCCTCCTCGATACCAAAGCTAGGAGGAAGGATTACCCATTATTATTGGATTTGGCAAGACATCACTTTGGATCAATGGGTCCTAAACCTTACACAAATTGGTCACACCCTGGAGTTCATGCACATTTTACCAACAAGACCTCCTCTTGCACATATTCAAAAGTACTTCCATCTCCTCAAAAGAAGATTTTTGACAATGTTCCAGAAGGGAGCAATGGAAAAAGTTCCTGTTTCAGACAGAAGGAAAGGGTTCTACTTCCGTTTCTTTCTTGTCCACAAGAAGTGGAAGGATTGGAGTCCAATTCTGCACCTCAGGGATTTTAACACCTTTCTCAAGAAGTTGTCATTCCGTATGATAACTCTACAGGATATCCTCTCGCTTATAAATTCCAGGGATATGTCCCCTCTCGTCCTCCAGGATGCATACCTTTAAATCCCAATCCCAATTCATCTGTCCCACAGAAAATTTCTCCGATTTATGGTACTTGGAAGTCACTTTCAATTCAAGCTCCTCCCATTTGGCCTGAAGTTGCCCCGGGATATTCACCAAATGTTTAGCTCCATCTGCAGCATTCCCAAGGAAATACAAACATCAGGTATTCCCATATTTGGATGACTGGCTAATCAAGGCCCCGTCCAGGGCACAGGCGCAGACATCAATATCAGCCTGCACAGATCTGTTCAAAGAATTGGGTCTCACAATCAACAACAAAAAATCATATTTTCAGTCCTCAAAAAACATCAGCTTCGTGGGGCAATACTGGACACATCACTTAACAAAGCTTTTCCTACAAAGGAAAGACAGCTAAGAATGATAACCTTAGCAAAACCAGTTCAAAGAAAAAAGTATTTCAGTATGCCTCGTCAATTTGCTAATAGGCAGGGATGTGGAATTCCTATCGCCCGACGCCCGGGACATCTTGTTTGGGGTCAAGGGCAACAAGTTTTTATGTTTACTTTGTCCTTGGGACAAGTAGGCCCAACCCTCTGCAGCACAAACCCTTTGGCTGACTGTTTACAGAGAGTGGAACTCTCTGCAGTTGAGGTAATGTGTTTCCAAGAGATAATGCTGTTCGAACTTGTATTTATGGTTCATTATTTGAAATCCTTCATTATTAGGGTGAGTGCTGTAAATAAATGTTTTAAGGTCACACTTCACTACTGATGTTGGTTCCAGTACAAAAAAAAAAACGTGTATACACGTTTGAAAAGTTTAGGCTATGAGGCTAAGTATAATGCTCCCAGAATGCTCTCTGATTAGATGCAAATGAAGTGTCATTTAGTAAAATGTGTTGGTGCATGCTAGTATTTCCCAAAAATATTTCTAATGGAAAATCAGTGTAACCATTTTCAACACGATTATGGCAAGCATGAAAATAAACAAACACTGACAAAGCCAACTGATCTGACATATTTTTATAAGTCTTTTAGTTTCATCAATGCGTGTCTTGTTTTGACATGGCTTTTGTAACACTTTATTGTTGTGGGAGCTATCAGGCCCTCAACACTGTAACAAACACTGGCAAAAAAAAAAAAAAACATTTTTGAACTCTAAAAGCACACGTTGCCACCAGTGGCATAACAAAGGCCCCGCAGCCGCCCTCCTGGGGGCCCCTTCAGCACAGCACCTGGCCTGAGTGAGTCTGGAGAGGGGGCTCCTCCATGTTCTTTGCAAAGGGGCACCCTCCAGTTTCGTTACGTCAATGATTGCCACTGTAGTTCCTGACACTGAACAAAACTACTTTGTGTGCCAATATGCTCCTTGTGGAAGAGCAGAATGCGATCGCTCAAAGTAAAGCCAGCCGAAAGAGAGAGAAATAGAAGTTTAATAAAAACAAAATGTTTTGTTAACACCAGACCTAATTAGGGACCAAGACCCACATGTAGGTAGCTTTTTGCATGTCGCAAACAGCGACTTTCGCTGTTTGCGGCGTGCAAAAAGCACATTGCGATGCACAAACCCAGTGTTGCCATTCGGTAACCTGGTTACCGAATCGCAAAACGGGTTTGCGACTCGCAATTAGGAAGGGGTGTTCCCTTCCTAATTGCGACTCGCAGTGCAATGTAGGATTGTTTTGTGACCGCGGGCGCAAACCAATCGCAGTTTTCACCCATTTCAAATGGGTGCTAACACTTTCGCTAAAGGGAAGGGGTCCCTATGGGACCCCTTCCCCATTGTGAATGTCACTGTAAACATTTTTCAGAGCAGGCAGTGGTCCTGCGGAACACTGCCTGCTCTGAAAAAATGAACCGAAAACGTTTCATTTTTCGTTTTTGTAATGCATCTCGTTTTCCTTTAAGGAAAACGGACTGCATTACAAAAAAAAAAAAAAAAAAAAAACAGCTTTATTAAAAAGCAGTCACAGACATGTTGGTCTGCTGTCTCCATTCGCAAGGGGGTCGCAAATTGCGACCCACCTCATGATTATTCATGAGGTGGGCATTTGCGAAGCCCTTGCGAATCACAGATGGTGCCATCCTACATTCGGATTTGCGACTCGCAAATTGCGAGTCTCTCTGACTCGTAATTTGCGGGTCGCAAATCTGAACCTACTGACATGTGGCCCCAAATTCTTAAAGAAAGTCACAAAAGTGCACCCATGGTATATGTCGTACCCCTATAAAATATTTGTGAACTGTATTTTAGCATGGGTAAATACGATGTGTAGATTTGCTCGTGTGAAAATCTATTGAGCATTTGCAAGTTCATTTTCCCTCCAGCCACTTTCTTCCCAACCCTGGAAGAAGTTCTAATTCTGCCATTGTCAGGAGTAAATGTCCAACCTTTCTTATTATGGGAAAATATTAGAGAGAAGCTGGTGAAAATCTTTAAAACATGCAGGTTAGTAGGTTTGCAGACTCAAATGCATTTCAGCCCTGGAACTATTGCTTACTGCTTCCTCCAGCCCCAGTATGCAGATCTGCAGAAAGGTGGAAAAATAAGGAAATTGCTACAGTAGGGTTTGAAACTGCAAGTATTCAAGCCCTACTAAGGTAGTAGCCCTGGCATAATCAGAGAGGCTATTATCAGAGCTCTTACATAATGAGATTGCTGCCATAATTTGTCGCCACACTACATGGCACCAAAGGGACAAGTAGATCTTTTTACAGGACAAGTAGATTTGAGAAGCAACCTGTCCCCTGGACAAGTAGATATTTTAATAAATTCCACACCCCTGAATAGGAGTTATGTCATCTTGTATACCTCTCATTCCATTCTGCCATCTCAAAATGCAACCCCTTCAATAAGAGCTGGACTGCCAGTGGGCGCAGTCCACAGGTTCCTTCAACTATGCCGTCATGATTATAAACACTATGATCACAGCACTATACTGGTGGACCTAGTTCTCCCATCTATCAGTCAGTCTCTCATTCCTCACTCCACCATCTTTGTGGGTCATCAATACCAATGCTTCACTGGAGGGATGGGATGCCTCTCTACAGGATTTATATGTCAGTGGCAAGTGGGAAAAGCCACACAAAATCTTCCACATCAATCTTCTTGAGCTCAAAGCGGTTCCTGTAGTCTTTCAGGCTTTCCTTCCAAGGATACAAAACTCCCTAGTCCTCAAATGTATGGACAACACTACAACGATGCACTATACCAACAAACAGGGAGGGACAAGATCTATCTTATCTTATCTCAAGTATAACAACATACCTGGAATTGGTCCATCCTTCATGGAGGGCATCTACGCGCCGAGCATGTGCCAGTAAAGCAGAATGTGTTAGCAGACACTCTTAGCAGTTTGAGAACATTCAACCACAAATGTGAATTAGATCAAGAAGTGCTGGACCACATCTTCTATTGGTGCGGCAAACCGAACCTAAATCTGTTTGCCACTCCCCAGAATGCAAAATGACTATTCTTCGCAAGTCAGGATCATCATCCAGGGTCATTGGGAAATGCATTTTTGATGGCATGATCCGGAATATATGCTTTTTCACCCCTTCCCCTCATTCCAAGAGAACTAGCCAAGATCAAGGCTGAATGCTGCAAAATACTCCTGATAGCTCCAGCATGGCCGCACCAACATTGGTTTACAGAGCTGCTTCTTCTCTCAGAGAGTCTCAACATCTCATTACCAATAACTCCGTTGCTGTTGACAATGAACAGGGGTCAAGTGCTGCACCTGGATCCAGCATCTCGTCACTTGACGGCCTGGCTCCTGAATACAATGAAGTTGCTCACTTGAACATTTCTCCTGACTGTAGGGATATTCTCGCCAGAGCGGACAGTACAAACAAAACTTACCTTCTTAAATGGAAAAGATTTTGCATATTGTGCAAGCAAGCTCAGGTGCATCAATTGTCATAATCACCTGAACAGGTTTTTCCATACCTCCTGCATTTTGCACAAACTGGATTGTCTAATGCTTCAATTTAGGTTCTCCTAGCTGCGATATCCCGCTACAGACGGTCGGAAAACTAACCATCTTAATGGTCTACTAGAATTGTCAAGCACTTCCTCAAAGGTCTGATTCGAGTTTTTCCATTAGTCAGGCAACCTCCTCCATCATGGCAGCTGAACATCGTATTATCTCATCTGATGAAACATCCATTCCAACCCATTCACAAGGCAGAGTGAAAATTCCTTTTGTGCAAGGTCGCTGTTCTCTTGGCCCTTTCCTCAGCAAGGAGAGTAAGCGAAATCCAAGCTTTCATCATAGAGGATCGTTTCTTATAGTTTAAAGAGGCTAGAGTAATCCATTGAACAAATCCAGAGTTCATACAAAAGGCCCCTTCAGACTTTCACATTAATAAGCCAGTTGTTTTAAAATTGTTCTTTCCAAATCCTACAAGATCTGCAAAACAAGCTCTTCACTCTTTGGACATCAAAACGTGTCTCAATTTTTTTTCTGGATAATACCAAAAGCTTTAGAAAATCCAACCAACTGTTAGTGACATTTAGTGCCCTTAGAAAAGGTCAACCGCTTTCCAAGCAAGATATTGCTAGGTGGATATCTATCACAATTCATTTCTGCCATGGAGCTGCAGGAAATCCTCTGTAGAGACCAACACATGCCCATTCTCAAGAGCTGTAGTGGCCTCAACGGTGCTGTTTGTTGATGTGCCCATCCAGGACATTTGCAGAGCAGCCACCTGGAGGAACGTGCATACTTTTACAAAGCACTACTGTTTAGAGTCCATGCCAGGTGGTGCTGAGGCATCTGTTCCAGTAGTGGTGAGCTTTCATGTTCTTCCTTTTCCCTCCGTCACAGTTTCTGTTCAGCACATTGTCTACTTTTCATGGTGCTTTATGATAATCACATGTATTCATATAAGGTTCAAAACTAATTGGATAGATTTTCAATGTTCTTTACACAATGATATTTGTATATGCTAACAGTTATAATTGGTATGCTTAAAATTACAATGTGCTTCACTACTGCTTGCTGCTCTGATTCAAGCATGTGAATATATGAAAGTTTCAATTTTGGAGTAAGAAAGAGTTAGTTACCTTTAACTGTAGTTATCCAGTATTGGAATCTTTCATAGATTCACATGCGACCCTCCCTCCTCCCCTGAGAGGCTCATAATTCCCTCTTTATTTTCTTTCTTTACCATTGGTTCACCAGCACTCGTGCCTAGGAAAATCTGAGGGTCTAGAGCATACTGCTTATTACAGGGGCTGCTTGTACATCAAGAGGGTATTTGCCTGTGATTTCATACAGGAATCCCTGTGGTGACAGCGATTATGTTTGGTGTCACTGAAAGGAATTGTTTGTGGTGCTATGGTCTAGATTTGCTTGTTGTATGATGAACAGAGATTGCTTGTTTCTTAGACAGTGATGGTGTCGCAGACCGGGATTGCTTGTGCGGCTGTTGGCCAGGATTGCCTGTGGTGTCTATAGGCAGGAGCTGATTTTGTCATACAAACAAAAGAGGGCTAGGTAGATTGACCCGTCCAGTGTACAGCCTTCCAATTCAAATAGTCAACACATCAAAATACACTGCTCCATTTTAGGGGGGCTCAGTCTGTTCCTTCTTTTAATCACAGATCGATGGGCACATATAAGGAAACAGGAACCCTCACACAAATAGATATAATGCTTCATCATAGGGTCTGCTACACATTGGGCCGGCTCTGCAATGCCCAACTGGCCCCTCCAAAGGGATCTTCCCCTGAGATCTTTTAATCAGTGCTTTTGAAAAGTGCAGAAAAACCTTTATTCCGCTGAAAAGGAAGTAATGGACTGAAAAAAGTGTATTAAAATTAACTATAGGCCCTAAACATTATTGCTTATAGGTTTAACTACATTCTACCAGGAAGGACATATTGTGGCTTTCCTGAGCAGTGAGCTAAATGACCCGGTGTTTCTTTTGTAAAATAAGCTTATTTTAGGAGGCAGAGGTAAACGAGGACAGCACTGGAATAATCCAAAACAAATGTCAGAGACATGGAAGGAGATGGGAATGCTGCAATAAAACGCAGGCAGCTACCAGCGTAAACACCCACAGTGATAGGGGAGCACCAAAGATAGAACAAAAATAGTCCATCACAGTAACAGATAAAGCAACCAAAGTGGAATAATACAGTAGTTGGTCCCTGCTCTGAAACGGAAAAAGGAGAGAGAAAAGGGCAGAACTGACCACTAGCGACAAATAATTTTTAAAGGACACTGCAGCCAACAAATGAAATCGCCTTAAGTCATAAGAAGTATACTAAAAGTATACACGAGGTCGAACATTTACACTCAACCTAATAACTAAATCCCTGCCTTGTGTGATGTGAAGTTTGCTGCGCTGACGTGCGTCAAAAAGGGGCCACTTCACAACATCTGCTGAATTATAGCATTTGACACTCAGGTATACTTAATAAATGTCTCGCAAGGCAGCGCAGCAACCAGAGCTTCTGTGTTGCGTGAGATGGTAAAAGCAGGTCAACACCATATCTACTGACATATGGCGCTGTCCTGCTCTCTCTCCAGCGCTGCGTCACAATCAGGGTGCAAGCACCAACCACAGACCTTTGGACTATAGTGCAGAAGTGCCTGTGCCATATCCAGCTTGGAATTTGCAGTAGTTTAGTGTGGGTTTTGTACTAGAAAGTATCCTGGAGTACACAATACTGTGCTTAGACTAACTTTTAATGTTTTCTTACTGTGTGTGTTGTACAGTACAACAAACATGCAAAGTCAGAAAAGATTGTAGAACTAAAATCATTTCTTCAAGAATAGCAGTGTCAAAGCAGCATTACTTTTGAGGGAAAACCCTGTATACTTTTTTAGTAGATCGCTGTTTGCATCTGAAACCATAGGTAGCTGCATGGGAATGCCCACGCACCACCTATGGACCCATGACACACAGTGATTGAAAGCAGCACTAGGCACTGCTTTCTATTACTTCCAGGTGACAATCCAGCACACAGCAAGTTTTGCACTGATTGTAAATTTCAAATAAGCACTTTTGTGACATGCAAAATGTAAATAAATATACCCCTCAGTTACCAAACCACCGCACTCACACAATCTCTCGAGTGGAAATTTGGTCTCCAAATTACCCATCTCCCAACATTTTTTTTAATTTGTTTGTCTTTGTTTATTTGTGCAGTTCCATATCGGGTGAAATAGGCATTTTAGGGCTTTACAAGGACAAAGGGCAGAGTTACGAGATAAATAATACAACCACACCATCACCAAGAAAAGCATTTGCACAATAAGCAATTGCACCTTGAAGGAAGTCAGAAATGAGTGTGAAAGAGAGAAAGCTGGACAGCGGCATATCTATAGACATATGACACTGCCCTGCTCTCTCCCCTGTGCTGCCACATGATCAGGCCGCAAGCACCAACCACCCTTTTTTGCACCGTAGTGCAAACGTACCTGTGTAATGTCCAGAATGGGGTTTGCACTGGTTTAGTGTGGATTTTGTACTGGAAAGTATCCTAGCAGTACACACTACTGTGCTTAGACTAACCTTTAAAGTTTTCTTACTGTGTGTGTTGTACAGTACAACACACATACAAAGTTGGAAAAGATTGTAGAACTACAACCTTTTCTCCTACAATAGCAGTCAACACAGCGCTATGTTTTAATGGAAATCCCTGTCTACTTTTTAGTAGATTGGTGTTTGCATGAGAAACCATAGGTGGTTGCATCGGAACGCTCATGCACCACCTATAGAATGCCCCCATGACGCAAAGTGATGGAAAGCAACACCAGGCACTGCTTTGCTTTACTTCCAGGTGACATTCCAGCTTACAACATGTTTTGCTCTGGATGATAAATTTCAAGTAAACCAATTTGTGGTACTTTTGTGATGGTGCAAAATGTTAGTGAATATACCTCTCAGCTACCAAATCACTGCACTCAATCTCTGGAGTGGAAATGTGGGCTTCAAATTACCCAACTTGCATCATTTTATTTGTTTGTTTTTATTTGTGCAGTTTCATATGGGGCGGTACAACCCAAGGGCATTATAGAGCCTTACAAGGACAAGGGCAGAGTTACAAGATAAATAATACAACCACACCTTAATCAAGAAACGCATTTACACAATAAACAATTGCACCTCGAAGGAAGTCAGAAAGGGGTATGTACAAGATTTGACGTAAGCAAACACAAGGTAGCAGCCAGATGCGTCTTGTGGCATTAAATAACAGAGGATATCAACAAGAAAGGGAATTTGGAAAATAGACCATGAGAGACATTGAAGAGACAAAAGAACAGACCAAGGTATTGATGAGGGTGGGGAATGAAAGTATTCATTCCAAGTACTTAAAGAGTCAAGACAAGGGGGCTGGAGGTTAAAGAACACTGTGGAGCTAAGCACCTGAGCAACAAATCTAGTTGTTGCAGACATGCAGTGTCCCTGGACAAAAAGTTTCAGGCCCTTCTTGAAGATTTCCAATACGGGTGTGGTGAGAAGATTATGAAACCGAGAATTCCAGCATCTTGTTTCACTCACAAGACTTATTGTGCCATTGTATGCTTCTTTTTGAAACCTAGATGTTCTAAGAGAAATGTATCTGATAGAGTCTTCTAGCTATTGAAATCTTACCTTATTCTCCAAACGTCAGACTGAATCTGGAAAGTCCACACTACGCTGGTAGGTGGCATCGTTCAGCTCCATGCCAGCATAGTCCACGCCGGAAGTGACATGCGCAGTGCCTACATGGGCACTGACCCACTGCACTGACATTGGTTCTTTTCTTTTTGCGCCATCACAGCCGATCTGGATGAGCTATACCTCAGTCCTTTTTTTAGACTACCTTTTTCAGCCTTTTGTTGAAATTATTTTTTAGCTTCAGTCCGTATGTCCTCTAGAGATGTCTCTAAAAATATGTGTGGTTTAAACCCTGCAAATACTATCACAGGCAGATGTCTGTGAGAGACCCTCTCCCCCCCCCCCCCCCCCCAAAAAAAAACCTCCCCCTCTGGGTTTGCGTGTGGTGTCTGGAGCAGGGCCACGGCTCCAAGTCATGCCTGGTATATCTAGTGATGAACCCCAAGGTGGTTGAGGAACATGCATGAAACTCTTAGTCGCTCAATACCTGACGACTCCGCATGGCTCCAGGTGCTGGTTGCAAGGAAGGTCTCTGGCCCATTCTCTGAGGCGTTCCCACCGGTCATCATTGCATTCAAAATCCTCAGTGGGTGAGTCCCACGAGAAAAAGTAATACAAGAAGGTGAAGCTTTCTTCAACTTCACCCTGCCAGGCCAAGTCACCTGACGGGGCACTGGAACAAAGCCACAAATCTAGGCCCGCTCCCACACTACGCCCTCTGAACTACTTTTTGAAAAAGGAGAAATTCTAAATGCTCACATTGGTTCTGGTCCCGTCTGTCTTGGATCCTGGAGATTCTATGGTGGTGCTGACCTTGCAGGGCGCATATTTCCAGATACCCGTCCTGCCGGTCCACAGGCTTTACCTGTAGTTCACATTGGGCCAAGAGCTCTTTCAGCTTGCTGTACTTCCTTTTGGTCTTACCACCATCCCTCGGGTATTCACAAAGGTGATAGCTGTGGTTGCAACCCACTTGTGTAAGTCAGGGGTTTCCTGTCTACCCCTACATGGATAACTGGTTGTTGAAAGCGGGCTCACCCCAGGCAGTCATTGGCCACCTTCTACTATGATGGACCTATTGCATTCGCTGGGGTTCACTATAAATGTGCCAAAGTCACACCTACCTCTGTCTCAGATACTCTCTTTTGCCTCAGCCATTCTGGACGTAGTGCAGTTTTATGCCTGCCCTCCAGAGCGGTGAGTCAAGGATATTCTGGCTGTGATTCCAAAGTTTCAGACTCTATTCTGGATTTTGATGCGCTGACTCAAAGGCTACTGGGTCTCATGGCCTCCTCAATCCTGCTTGTAAAGCATTCCCAGCAGCATGTGCCGGTTCTGCAATTGAAACGGAAATCCCAGTGGGTGCAGCAGCAGGAAAATCTCTCAGACTTGCTCCAGATATCGAAGGGTGCTGAAAAAGATCTTCAGGGGTGGCTGAGAAACTGCGATTGGGCCAGCGGCAGACCCCTCTTCCTCCCCCACCCAGACCTCACAGTGATGACAGATGAGTCCCTTCTGGGTTGGGGAGGTCATCCGGGACAGGTGAGTATCAGAGGACTCTGGTTACTGGTAGAGTCTCAGCATCACATCAGATTGTTGAAGTTTAGAGCTATCCGCTTGGCTTTGAAGGCCTCCCTACCTTTCATCAAGGGGAGGCTAGTTATGGTGTTGATGGACAACACCATTGCAATGTGGTACTGCAACAAGCAGGGCTGGGAGGGGTCATGGACTCTTTGCCGAGAGGCTCGGCATGTCTGGACGTGGTGAAATGTCCGGGCATATTCTTGGTTGTACTACACCTGGCGGGTTGCTGAATGTCAGACCAAGTAGACTCAGCCGTCAATGCCTTACAGATCACAAATAGCGTCACCATCCATTGGTGTTGCTAGGTCTTTTCAACAACTGGGGTGAACCTTGGTTAGATCTATTCACAACTGCTGAGAATGGGCAATGTCTTCACTTCTGCGCATTGGAGTTTCCAAGGCAACTCTCCGTCAGAGAAGCATTTCTTCTCCAGTGGGGCTCAGCACTGCTGTACCCTTCCCTCTGATACCCCTTTTGCCTTGAGTTCTGAAGAAACTCACGATGGACGTGAGCCCAAGGCATCGTTGTGGCTCTGTAGTGGGAATGGAGAGTATGGTATCCTGAACTCCTGAGCATGAGCATTGGTCCAGTGGTTAGGCTGCCCCTTCGAGAAGATCTCCTGTCACAGCAACAGGGCAGGGTTCTACACCCAAACATGCGCACACTCCGCCATCATGCATGGTGATTAATCTGCAGCAGTTGACAGGTTTTTGTCCCTCAGAAGTTTGAGACGTCACCTTGATAGCTAGGCATCCATCAATAAAGGCCGTACATGCCTGTCGTTGGGACATGTTTGTGACTTTGTGCGTTGAAAAGCATGTTGATGCACCTTTGCCTGAGGTATTATGTTTGTTTTAGCATTAGCCCAGCAGGGCATTGCTTTGGGCACAGTTAAAGGGTATATTGTGGCCATTTGGGCTTTCTTATTGTTGGCCGGATCAACCATCACTGTTTAAGTCACTTCTTGTGACTCATTTCCTTAAAGGTTGTTTCCCCAGCCCTTTATTATGCTCCAATGGAAATTAATTTGGTTTTAATCTTCTTCATGTGTTCGCCCTTCAAGCCCATGCATAGCGTCCCTCAACCTTTCTTGGTTAAAGAAAAAGTCCTCATGATGGCTATTACTTCGGCCAAGAGGGTTAGCGAGCTACAGGCATTCTCTGTACCCCTTCCATACACCAGCTTCTTCCCTTCTTCCCAGGCAAACCGGTTCTGTTCACCTGTGCCTCTTTTCTGCAAAAGGTTGTCACACCTTTCCACAACAGCCAAAGCATCACCCGTTGACCTGCTTTGCTCTACCTTAACCTTCTAAGACGGAGGAGAGACTCCATCGGCTTAACCCAAAAAAGAGTGTTGTTGTTTTACATTGATAGCACAGGAGAACACTAGGTAGATGTTCAACTCTTTGTTGGGCTTGCCGGAGTGGAAAAAAGGTAAGCTGTGTAGAAACTGTCCATCTTCAGAAGGATTGTGCTCTGCATTAAGATCTGCTATGCACTGACCAAGAAGCATCCAACTGAGGGTGTGTGGGTTCATTCCACCACAGCTAAGGCCCAAGCCACTGTGTTGGCTCACAGAGTCCCTATCCTGGACATTTGTCAGGCTGCTGTATTGTCATCTCTGCTCACATTTACAAAACACTACAGGCTTGACAGTCAGGTCTGTCATGACTGGCACTTTGCCCGTTTGGTCCTCCAGTACTTTTTTGTTCATAGTCCGCTCACAGACCCACCACTGATGAGCTATTTCTTTGGTATCTATTCTAAGGTAAGGAATTCTTGGCTAGACATCTACTATCAGAAGAACAAGTTGCTTACCTTCAGTAATTCGTAGAGACTTTGTCTAGCCGCAAATTCCTTACCAACCCTTCCAAACTCCCCGCTTCTATGAACCAGTTTTTTATGCTTAAAGTTCCCTGTAGGTCCATAGTAGCTGCACACAGGTCCATCAGCCTTCCGATGTCATTCTGTTCTTCTGGCACAGAAAAGTCACAGAAGGAAACTGATGTCAGCTCCTTAGGGTCACATCACTTCCAGCACTAATCAACGTAACCTGCCAGCATGCAGAGGTACTGCTCAAGATTTTCCAGATCCAGTCGGATGCCTGGGGAATATTCTAAGGTAAGGTATCTGCAGGCAGATAGTGTCTTAATGGATACGGCATTACTGGGGGTGAGTAACTTGTTTTTCACATCTACAGAGAGATTTCAGACTATCTGACACCATCAGCTTCAAAGGCAGGTATGGGGGCCTTTAAGTGTGTAGGACCCTCTTCATAGTGCAGGCTGTCTTATGTAATGCTGTCACTTCTATGAGAAGTGACATTTTGATTGATCATATTGGTGTAATAGGGTCTAATGTTTTGGTGCAGTAAAGTAACCTGCCACATCATGTTGTGCTGGTTTTAAAGGAGGAAGAAGCGCTTTAGAATGTCCTTTCAGGATTGCGTTACCTTAGTCAATAATTGATTAGTACCAAAAATTGGACTAGCAGCTTCAGGTCTTGTTCTGGCATAAGATGGCAAATCCTCCAAAGAAGTCTCAGTTGGAACCATGCACTCTAGGACATTATATTAATTTGTGTTGGAAGGTTGGATCACTTATCGGAGGCGGGTGGTAATTTGCCTGAGTGGGAGAGTGGGCAGGTCACATGCTTACACACATACTCTCACTCATCTACATGCAATCTCATTCACATACATCCATTCACAAGCATGCACACATACACGAACCATTTACAATCATATATGTGAGATTTGGAGAAAGGTCTGTGCAAAATTAGAGCGCAGTTGGAGGAAATCGTATAACTGCAATGCCAAGACTCTCTATAAAGAGGTGCTTAGGAGCATCCTTAAAAATACATGCAACGCTATGAAAGAATACTTTGACCATCATATCAAGATGGTGGCTAATTCTTCCAAGGAAGTGTTTAAAATAGTGAATTCATTTGTCTTCCCCAAAGGGGCCAAATCTGCTATCATCCACTCAGACGAACTCTGCGAAAATCTGTCTGTCTTCTTTGATGAGAAGATTCAAAACGTATATTCCTCCTTTCCAGAGACACCGATGAAGGGTTTAGCTTCAAGTTCAGTTATTGCAGGGAAGGCTGAAACCACCCCTGTGCTCCCTTATGATTCAAGCCGTCCTTCTCTGACTCTGCCCTTATTTCAGATAAATGCTCCTTGAACGAGATATTAAAATGCAGGTCCGACTCCCTGGATGAGGTTTGCCCCCTGCATATTTTCAGACTTATGGCTCAGCACTTTCACCTTCCTCTCAATAAAATATAGAATGCCTTGCTAATGTCTGATGTTTTCCCTCATCTCTTCTCTCGCTCCTTAAAAAGCTGAATGCTGACAAAGGTGTTCTGAGCAATTACGGGCCCATATCTCTCATCCCAGCTCCTGCAAAATTTTGGAGAAATTAGCTAATCATTAACTGTCCTCTTTTGTAGAGGCCAAATCCATCCTCCACTAATCGCAGTTGGGCTTCTTTGCAGGACCCAGCATGGATGCAGCTCTCCTGGAGTTAGCAGAGTTTGTCATGGTGAATCTGGACAAGGGCATACCTGTTATGGTGCTGCTTCTTGATTTTTCGGCGGCTTTGACACAGTATGTGGTGCCTTGCAGGGTTCTGCCCCAAACCTGATCTTGTTCAGCCTTTCCCTTCCGTCTTGGCGGATCTTATTGAGACCTTGAGTGTTAAGTTAGTGTCGTACCTCGATGACACCCAATTGCTTTTTTTCCTTCCAAGACCACTCGGAGGCAGCTTTTAACAATTTTAAGGAGTGCCTCTGAGGAGACGCGGTTTGGATACAGGCAAATTGCCTGAAACTAAATTCCAATAAAACTGAAGTCTTGGTTTCAGTCAAAGTGGGACCCCCACGGCCCTCTGTTTGTTAGCCTGCTAAACTTGACGCTCCTTCAAATCCAACCTCTTTGGCCAAAAATATTGGCATAGTTTTCAATTCCACACTCTCCTTTGCCACTCAGATTAAACAAATCTCGTTGGTCTGCTTCATGAAGATAAAAATCCTAAAGACGTTTCTTCATCTGGTACCTGAGGAGAAAAACTGTAGTTCATTCTTTAGTCACCTTTCGCCTGGGCTACTTGAACAGTCTCCTTCGTCTCCCTGCTTATCAGATACAGACTTCAGTTAATGCAGAACGCAGGGGCCAGACTAATTAAGAGAGTCCCTAGTCGCAATCACATCGTTCCACATTTTAGACGTCTGCACTGGCTCCCGGTGGAACAGGGCATTAAATTCAAAGCTCTGACGCTGGCTTTCAGAGCTCTCCACGGTGATGCCCCTTGCTACTTGTCGAACAGACTGACCATGTATCCTCAAGAGAGAGCACTCATATCCAACAACAGCGGCTTCTTGCGGATCCCAAACTTTTCAAAGTCACACCATGAAGGTAGCTCCTTCACTTTTACTACAGCTAAATTATGGAACATCCTTCATCTAATCTGCATTCGGCAACCTTCAAAAGCAACTCAAACCTGGCTATTTGACACTGCTTAGCTTTGATGATATATAACCTAGCCTTACATTGTCGGCTTGACTGTAAGGACGCTTCTGTTTGAAACAGCTGTGCGCTTTATCAGATGATGAGATAAGTAAACATGGACTCAGGCATCAAAGTTAAGGATGCAAATACATGTTATGTTAGCTTCCTTGAAGATCAATAATTTTAATGTGGCTCAACCACTAGCCTACTCAAAGAAATAATTGCGCGAGTTGAGTCAGTTGGACTCAGGCGAAAGGGATTTTCATTATTGTGGCTTAAGCCTTCTACTCTAGATTTTTGTGAACCTTGGCATTCTAATGTTCCCTTTCCATAATTACAAGAACTGATTAATCCCCAGATGTGCAGCGCTATTTTTAAATTTAGAATATGACTTCAATCACTTATTGAACACTCACTAGGGATTTCGTCATTTACGGACTCAGACGGGGTCTCTGGATGTGGGTTGTGGACTCACTGTACGAAAGTTCATGTCTTAGCTTGTTGATATTTTTTTTAATTCCACAGCAGAAAATGTTAAAACCCATTTCTTTTAAAATATAATATAAGGTCTAGAAAAGAGCTTTCTATTTCAAATGCAGTCTTTGGCTGTAACTTGTGCCTTGGTGAGATTTTTTATGATTTCAAAACATCTTGCACCTTGATTGTGTATTATCATGTTTGTACTGAGGGATTTTTATAGTTTTAAATTCTGTTTTTGGCAAGGGAAATCCTATTTTGTTGTTTTATTGAGAGCTTGTTGTTCAAACGTATTATTGATTGACTGGCACACACAAATCCATATACATTCATACATAAACATGCACATACAAAATGAAAAAACAAAAACGTACCGTGCTGCGGCGGTGATATCGGGTGGCAGGAGGGAAGCCTCTCCCTGGCAGACCTTTTCATGTATCACCTAATGAGAAGAGGAACCTTGCTTACTTGTCACAGAATGGGATGGGGTCAGTGAGACTTGCTGACCCCACCCCACTCTGTGACGAGACATCACTGACGGACTGCCGACCCTGTGCACTTCATAATTTAAATCTGAAAAACCTAGGTATGGGTCTATCAGTGATATGCCCCGTGCCATGAGGCAGAGACCTTGCAGTGTCTAGACAGGCCGAGAAAGTCAAAGTCACACGCACAGGGTTGTGAAATCTTCAGCCCAGCAAAGTTCGTCTCAGGCAGCCAGACACCTGCGCATTTAGTGCATGTACAACGCCTGGCTGCTTTACTTGAAGAGTGCTTGTCAGGCTGACATTAGCTCAACCTGACAGACACTCTTCTTCATGTTTGGAAAAAGGTGAGGGGCAGGGCCCCTCCACTCTTTATGGCAGGCTGCGCCTGCCGCTTATCAATAATGACACTTAAGGATATGGTGTACCGTTCCATAGCTGAATGTATGAAGCTCATATTTGGGTTCGAAACACCTCACTCACAAAATGTTTGAAATAGCCATTTGGGCTCCAAAGCTCAACAGTAAAAGAATGGTTGGAGATAAAACTAAGTTGTCAAAGCGTCCTTTCACAGAAAGTTTAACAGCAGCATTTAAATTCTACTTCCCCTACTCACAAAATACATGAAGCAACCACTTGGGCTCAAGAACACCACACTCACAAGAAGGTTGACTCTTGACACTTTAGAATCAAGCAACTAACAGAATATATGAAAGTGAAACTGGTGCACCAAAATCCCCACTCACGGGGCGAATTAAGCTGACACCTGTCCTCCAGTTACCCCACATACAGAATGAATGTAGAAACCTGGGTTCCAAACACCCCCTTGTAGAATGAGTGTAGTATATACATGACACCAAACCCCTCAACTAAAGAATGCCTGAATATGAAATTTGGAGACCAGTTGCCCCACTCACAGAACTTATGAACCCGACACTTCTGCTCCAAACACCCAAATCACAGAGTGAATTAATCTGGCTTTTGGAATCAGAACACCCCAATCCCAGAATGCATTAATCTGACACCTGTGCTGCAAACATCCCTCTCACAGTATGAAGATAGCTGACACTTGTGCTCCAAAGCCCCATCCACAGCATGCTTGAATCTAACACTTGCGCTCCAAAGACCCCACCTGCAGAATGAAAGAATCTGACACTTGCGCTCCAAAACCCTACTTGTCGAATTAAGTAATCTGAGACTTGAGAGCCAAATACCCCACTTGCAGAATTAGTGAACTGACATCTGAGCATCAAGCACCCACTCACAGATTATTAAAGCTGACAATTATACTCCAAGACAAAACACAGTGTTTGAAACAGATTGTTTCTGACCAGTCCCATTAATCCGGGGGTTACTCATAGGAAGACTGAATCTAACACCTCTCTGCAAAACCAGCCTACTTGCTGAAAGTATGAAGCTGCAAGTCGGGTTACAAACACCTTGCTCACAGAACAAATTAAATTGACTCTTGGGCTCCAGTCACCCCACTCACAGAATGAATGAATGAAGTTGACACTGCCTCCAAACACCCTACTCACAGAGTAAATTAAGCTGAGTCTTGGGCTCCAAATCAGTCAATTAAGGATTTGTGCAGTGCGGCTAATCACCCATAGGATCTCAAGATGCTAAATGTAGGTGTGCTGCTCAGTCGAAGAGCCAGATCTTGAGGTCTTTCCTGAACTGCTTCAGTGATGTGGTCTGCCTGAGTTTGATCGGAAGTGTGTTCCATTTCTGGACTGCTAGGTATGAGAAGGATCTTCCTCCTGCTGTACTTTTCTGGATCTTGGGGACGCCTGCAAGCACAAGCTGGGAGGAACAGAGACATCTTTTGGATATGTAGAAGGTGAGGCGGTGGTTGAGGTATGCTGGTCTTATGTTGTGCAGTGCCTTGAAGGTGTGGATCAGGAGTTTGTATGTGATGCGCCTGTTGACTGGGAGCCAGTGTAGGTCTCTGAGGTGGGAGGAGATTCAGCTGTGTCATGGGATGTTCAGGATGAGTCTAGCTGCTACATTCTGGACTCATTGTAGTCTTGATTGAAGCTTCTAGGTAATGCCAGCATATGGTGCATTGCCGTAATCCAGTTTAAAGGTGATGAGTGCATGTATGACTGTCTTCCTCATGTCGGGAGTGAATCCATTTGAAGAGACGGAGGGTGTGGAAGGTTGATAAGGAGACAGTGTTAAACCCACTCACAGGATAAATAAAGTTTACTCTTGGGCTCAAAACACCCCACTCATAGAATGAATAAAGCTGACTCTTGGGCTCCAAACACCATGGCTACAGAACGAATGAAGGAGTTGGGCTCTCAACACCAATTTACAGATCGAATGAAGGGGACACTTTGGCTGAAACTAAAGCACTCACAAATGTTTTATGCAAATCGTTTTTGACCAGTCCTTTAAACCTAGAGTCCAATCTGCTCAGGATGTGCTGAGTGTGAAAGGTATTCTGTTACTTGTCGTACTTGTAGTATGTAACACTGCAGCATGGGTGAAATTAAGTGCGGTTGGTAAAACAACATATGAAACATGAATTACACTGGTACAATCTGTACCGTATTGCTACGCTATTTTCTTAAATAATAAATGTCAGTACACGAAACTGGGTTTCTCTATTTGCCTATGCTTCTGGCAGGAAGGGGCGAGTTACACGCTCATTCCTGTGTAGTTTGGGCTGGTTCTACCTGAGGCAGTACTGGGGTTCAGATATTACCTCGAGGGCTGTCACAGGCAGATTTAAGTAAAACGACCTAAATTTGACAGCAGTTTCAGCAGATGGATAGCACACAAATTTTCTGCGTCTGTTAATTTGATGGGCCTAAACTCCATTTGTTATGTTGTATGTATTTGTAAAGCACACTTTCACCCGCGAGCGTATCGGGGCACTGAGTTGGCGTGTGTGCTTAGCCCTGGCTGTGGTACCTCTGTTAATTGAAAAGCCAGGTTTTCAACTCCTTGCAGAAGAGAGGAAGGGAGGCTCTGATATTTGGTGTTAGGGCGTACCATGTTTTAAGAGCTAGGTAAGAGAATGCCTGTCCACCTGATCTGGGGCCAGATGCAGGAAACCATTTGTGAGTCGCAAACGGCAAAAATTGCCGTTTGCGACTCGCAAATCGCATTTTCCTATGCAGAAATGCATATTGCGAGTCGGGACCGACTCGCAATATGCATTTCAGAATCGCAAATAGGAAGGGGTGTTCCCTTCCTATTTGCGATTCGGAGTGGTATGCAATACCATTTGCGACCGCATATGTGGTCGCAAAGGGTGTCGCAGTTACCATCCACTTCAAGTGGATGGTAACCCACTTGCAAATTGGAAGGGGTCCCCATGGGACCCCTTCCCCTTTGCGAATGGACCCAATACTATTTTTTCAGGGCAGGTAGTGGTCCAAGGGACCACTGCCTGCCCTGAAAAAATACCGAAACTAAAGGTTTCGTTTTTTTTTTTAAGTGCAGCTCGTTTTCCTTTAAGGAAAACGTGCTACACTTAAAAATAAAAAAAACTGCTTTATTTAAAAGCAGTCACGAACATGAAGGTCTGCTGACTACAGCAGGCCTCCATGTTTGCGAGTGCCCATAGTCGGTATGGGGCCGCAATTTGCGACCCACCTCATTAATATTAATGAGGTGGGTCTCTGCGACCCCATAGCGACTCGCAGACGGTGTCTGAGACACTGTTCTGCTTTGGAAATTGCAAGTCGCAATTTCCAAGTTTGCTACATCTGGCCCTTAGTTCGGAGTGTGCGTGGGATGGGTGCGGGTAGGAGTGCTGCGGAGCGGAGATGTCTGGGTGGTTGGTGGAAGGAGATGTGACTGTTCAGGTAAATGGTACCTAAATTATGTAGTGCCTTGTAGACATCTGTATGTCATTCACAGGGCAGAGACTGCCATTCATTCTTCCACAGTTGATATGAATGGCATTGGGAATAGGACCAACACCTAATACTGAAGCAGAGTTGGTGCTACATTGTCACTCATGCAGCTGCCTTCTTGGGAACAAGTAGGCACCAGAAGCAAATGTTGTCAAAGAATGCGTTTTTACTGACAGAAAGGGAGCGCCCACTCGACAAAATGTATTTTTCCATGGGGCTCCGAAAATCCTCACACTGGTAGGAGCAGTATTGAGGAAGCGCAAGCGGACTGTTTGGTTTGCGGTGTACACTCTAAAATCTGTCAACCTTATTGGAACACTTTATTTGAAGGAGAGTTTGTTTTGCGGGACTGAGTCATCGTCTCGCAGCTGAGTCCTTGCAAGGGATGTGCCGTGAACCCTTCACGAGGCACCGGGGACTCATGTTAACAGAGGCATTGGACGCCAGCCCTGGCGCTGCTATGACTCCTATGTTTCTCTCATTATCTTGTTGTGCTTTAAATATGTTTATAATTTGATTTGGCCTCCTTGGAGCATTTCTTCATTCCTCCTTCAGTGGGTCACGGCGTGTACACAAACACATTTCACTCTCTCTCCCCCGGGGAGGCTCTGCGTAGCTGCTCCTCTGTTCCCTGTGAAGCAGGGAGGTTGGGGGCGCAGAGAGAGAGGGCGGGGGCGCACTTAAGTTCCGCAGGTGGCGGCAGCTCTGATTCAGAGCAGTGCTGTGCATGTCACCATGGATAAAATACTTGGAGGTCTTGGGGTCGCTTGCCTTTCGATTCCTATGATGAAGCGATAATGTTTACATCCCGACTCTACGTCCGACTACTTCCCAATAGAACCAAACCCCCAAACCACAAGTAGTGGACGAGAACTGAAGATAGGCCTTTCCTGCTCCAGGACTGGGTGCTTGAGGCCTAAAGACCTGAGGGTCTTAGGATACAGACCGCTCACTGTCGGTGGCCAGATATGAGGGATACAAGCACTTCACCCTTTGTGGCTAGATATCTGAGGGATATGAGCACTTCACCCTTTGTGGCTAGATATCTGAGGGATATGAGCACTTCACCCTTTGTGGCTAGATATCTGAGGGATATGAGCACTTCACCCTTTGTGGCTAGATATCGCAGGGATACAAACACTCCACAGACTGTGGCTAGATATCTGAGGGATACAAACACTTCACCCTCTGTGGCTAGATATCTGAGGGAATCAAACACTTCACCCTCTATTGCTGGATATCTGCATACCATACACCCTCTGTGGCCAGTTATCTGAGATATACCAATCTTTCACCCTCTATGGCCAGATATCCTAGGGATTAAAACACATCACCCTTTGTGGCTAGTTATCGCAGGGATACAAACACTTCACAGTCTGTGGCTAGATATCTGCATACCATACACCCTTTGTGGCCAGTTATCTGTGATATACCAATCTTTCACCCTCTATGGCCAGATATCTGAGGGATTCAAACACTTCACCGTCTGTGGCTATATATCTGAGGCAGGGTCGGCTTTAGGACTTGTGGCGCCCTGTGCGACAGTTTATTGTGGCGCCCCCCCGCCCCATGACCTCCTCCTCGGTTTCACTCACTACCACCCGGCAAATTTGCCCCTCATCATTCCATCGCTCCCCTTTCACATACATTCATGTGTTTTAAAGCACTTGTAAAGGCTGGCTTTACTAATCCACTCAGCTAGCCACTTAAAATATAGGGGCATATTTAAGAGCCCCTAGCACCATTCTAACTCCACATTAGTGTCATTTTTTTCACGCTAATATGGTGTTAGAAGGCCAAAAATGCCGTGCCATATTTACAAAGTGGCGCAATGCATGCATTGCGCGAATTTAAATCCCTTTGTGCTACTTTATGCCTGCAAAACACCGGACTAGCGTAAAAACTTCTGACACTAGTCCCCTAACTACCACCATGTTGCACTGTATTTTAAATATGATGCACACATGGGGGCGTTAGGGGAGCTCTAAGGGGTGCAAGAAAAGTGGTGCTGTACTGTGTGCAGTGCCACTTTTCCTAAATATGCCCCATAGTTCTGTTTTTTTGCAGCAGGCATATTAACCCTCTATGCTACTTTATGTTGAGTCAAAGCTGCCGCTAGCAAAACTCCCATCTCTCTCTCAAGCAGGAACATTTATCACAAGAGGTATCTTGACATTTTAATTGTTTCTTGAAGGCTAAATGCATAAGTATCTTTTCAGCAGGTGCTTTTAAATCGCAAGTTTCGGACGTTATTGCTAAACACAACGCCCCCCCGGAGGTCAGCGCCTGGTGCGGTCGCACCGCTAGCACCGCCCAAAAACCGGCCCTGATCTGAGGGATATGAACACTTCACCCTCTGTGGCTAGATATCTGAGAGAATCAAACACTTCACCCTCTGTTGCTGGATATCTGCTTACCAAACACCCTCTGTGGCCATTTATCTGAGAGATACCAATCTTTCACCCTCTATGGTCAGATATCTGAGGGATACAAACACCTCACTATCTGTGGCTAGATACCTGAGGGATATCAATACTTCACCTTTTGTTGCGGGATATCTGAGGGATACATACAAAATACCTTCTGTGGCAAGATATCTGAAGGATCTAAACACTACACCTTCTGCGGCCATTATTCTAGGGGATTCAAACACCTCACCCTCTATGGCCAGGTCTCTGAGGGATACAAATCCTTCACCCTCTGTGACCATATATCCGAGGGATACATACCATATGCAACTAGATGTATGAGGGATACAAACATTTCACCGTCTGTGGCCAGATATCCGAGGGATACAAACCCTTCACCATCTGTAGCCAATTATAGGAGGGATAGAAACCTGTCACCCTCTGTGGCTAGATATCTGAGGGATATAAACACCTCACCCTCGGTTGCTTGATATCTGCTTACCATACACCCTCTGTGACCAGTTATCTGAGAGATACCGATCTTTCACCCTCTATGGCCAGAAATCTGAGGGATTAAAACACTTCACAGTTTGTGGCTAGATATCGGAGGGATATAAACACTCCTCGGTCTGTGGCTAGATATCTGCATACCATATACCCTCTGTGACCAGTTATCCGAGGGATTCAAACACTTCAAAGTCTGTGGCTAGATATCTGCCTACCGTACACCCTCTCCGGCCAGGTATCTGAGAGAAACAAGTCGTTCACCCTCTATGGCCAGATATCTGAGGGATTCAAACACTTTACCCTCTTTTGCTGGATATCTGCATACCATACACCTTTTGTGGCAAGTTATCTGAGAGATACCAATCTTTCACCCTCTATGGCCAGGTATCTGAGGGACATAAACGCTTCACCCTTTGTCACCATATATCCGAGGGATACATACCATATGCCATCTCTGACTAGGTATGTGAGGGTTACAAACATTTCACCCTCTGTGTTCATATATCAGACGGACACATGCCATATGTGGCCAGATATCCGAGGGATACAAACCCTTCACCATCTGTAGCCAATTATATTGGGGGCAAAAATCTGTCACCCTCTGTGGCTAGATATCTGCAGGATGTTGACCATACACACTCTGTGGCAATATATCTTAGGGATACAAAGCCTTCGCCCTCGAGGGATGGATGTCCTAATGACCCAGAGCCTTTATCATCCAGTGCTAGATATCTTACGCATACTAGCCCTCCACCTTCAAGGTCTGGATATTTGTAGGATACCTCTGTGGATTGATATCTTAGGGACACAATGTATTTACCATCTAGGTTTGGATATTGTAGGGATACAAACCTTTCACCTACTAGAGTTGGATAGCTACATTTTTCCATATAGTCTATATTTGTACAAGGTTACGGTTGTTTTTAGTTCTCCATCATTTCACATCACTCAGTATGTTCATTTATTAGCATCAGTCACTTACCACTCCTCTACTGTCTATCTCACTCTGCACTCTTGTCTGCTCAGTTTCTGATTGCATGCACTTGTTCTTTCTGAGTAACGGGTAGTTTAGAGTAAGGTGGTATATGACCTGACGAGAAAAATACTGGAGTATGTGGTCTATAAAAACTGGCCATATCTCACCCCTACACATTACTGGAGAGTAGGTCTTCCTCCCTCCCATGAATCCACTCATCAGCTCCTTCCCAGTGATATCGGAAAAGCCTGTGGGAGGCACATTGGCTTGGTTTGACAAGTGGGTCCGTGGAGCTTCTATGTTTGTATCATTTTATGTTGGTAATCGGCCCTCACATACTTTACATCCTTATTACCCAATCGATGTACCGCTGCTACAAATGTCTTTTCCACCTTAATCTTTGCATCTGTGGTCATCAAAATAATCTTTATAGTGCCTGGCAAGGCAACCGCCACTAGGATACAGGTTCACACACTCTATATTTCCTCCTACTCTCCAGCCACCCACATCTCCAGGTGACATTATTGCTACACATTGTCTTCGAGGATGTTTTTTTGTCCCTGCCACATTATACACATCAAGTTTCTGGGTTCTACCTGATCGAGTAACAATGAATTACACTGACATATCATCTGGTCCAATCAAAATAGAGTCAAACTGGTCTCACCAAAGAGAGGATAGACGAGGAAAGCAACCCAGCAGTCTTTTGGGGTTCCTGAGTGCTAATAGTTCCAAAAATATTTAAAAGGGAGATAATGGTTTCTCCGTACCTGGCGAAGTACAGCTTCTATAAAGAGTTGTTATAATAGCTGAAGTCATGTCCAAAGTGCTTCAGGTCCTGTAGTTTAGTAGGTGTCTACTCAAGCCATCGGAAACATTATTTCCCAAAATGGAAAATTGACAACTCCAATGTGGTCACTATTGACCCTCTCCATCACTCTGCTCTATGACAGAGGTTTTCTTCCTAATTTTCGCAGTGCTTCTTCTTATTACAGCTCTTCCAGGTGAGATGTAGCGGGTAGTTCCCCTCTTGGTTCCTGCATTTTATGGCTGTGAGTTTTCACTCAGCAATGCCGGGCTCGAGCAGTGAGCAGGGCATCTCTTCTCTGTTTCCAGCTTTAAATGGATGGGCATCCCAGCTTTGGGGTTTGCTTTGTGCAGGGAGGATCATAAGTAACCCAGGCTATATGTACCAGTGGGTGGAAGTGTCTTCCCCCACCTCCGTCCTACCTCTAATACTGGGCATGGTTACGCACTCTTAGCTTCAATATGATTTTTTAAAAGCAGTGTGTAGAATACAAACCCAAACAGTGGGGCCCTGAATGTAGCACATAGAATAATTTTATAAAAGTATTTCAGAGCTGTGTAATATACAAAGTACGATGTGCATAGAAGATAGCAGCTTACGTGCAGAGAAGATGAATAAGCATCGTAAAGGAAAGCACTAGTTACAGTTTAGAGAAATGAGTCATCAGAGCTGGGCTGAAAGGGTCCACAGGTTACTGCGTTAATCTTGAAAGCAGAGTACCGGCATTGCTAAGCTTTGATGCAATAATTTAAATGACAGAGGAGCTGATATTTATTGGGTATATCCACATGTAGTTACTAAAGAAGGTGAACAGAAGGAGTGCCAGAGAAAAAGTAGACCCGATACACCTCTTACATGCACCACAACCACCCAACTCTAATCCTAGAACTGTGCAAAAATGAGGGTGGCCCAGCATTATCCACACCTCGATCAGCTTCTCTTGTATTAACTGTTTTCCATGTCTTCTTTCCCAACAGAGAGGATCCAACTATGGCTCCTTGCTGACCACAGAAGGGCAGTTTCAAGTCTACGCCAAGACTGCATATTACAGGGTAGGTGACTGTGTGCATACAGGTGTGTCTGCTCTTCTTCCTATCTTCTATCGCCGTGAAGCCACATCCTTATCCCTCATGATACCCAAGTGCCATACGCCACTGTTATCCTCATATGTTGTGATGGACGATGTCTTGGTTAACTCTAATTCCTTGTCACCTGTCTCATCTCCGAGTAAAAATATCCTGATTCTGCCCCTAAAACTTGTTTCATTGAAATGTTCTAACCCATTTCCCTTTGCACGCAAATACCTTTTCTTAACTATTGGGAATTTCTCTGCTAGCACTTTATTTCTTTGTTTTTAGCTCCTCTAATCTATGACAGAAAGGAGACCACCATATGCAGCTACATCTTTTGCACCCCAGAGCAAAAATCCAGTGTTTTCCGTGTATTGCTACAGTTGCCCTACGGCTTCCCCTTGAAATACATTTTGGGTATGAGAAAATGGAAAGTGTTCAGGGAAAAGCCACTTGTTTCTTCCTGGGTTTTAGTTCGAACGGAGAGCCACAGTTCTGCCACTTAAACTGAAATTATTGCCCCTGGATCTGCTCTTCTTAAATTTGGAAATAATGACATATCACAAGGTAGGAGAGCAGGGTCGTCTCCCTGGTTGGTGTAGCCAAATTCATTCCACCAGGAATGGAGGGCTAAAGCTGATTGATTAATGATGCCAAGGGTTTAAATTCATTCCATGCTCAAACTGGCAGATGACTATGGAATTCTTTATGCATTGTGGGCCAGATGTACCAAAGGATTTTACCCATTCTGTGTCTATGGGAAAATGCTTGAGTACATATGGCCCTTAGTTCTTTGCCTCTAGGACTAGACCAGTCAGTGAGATCCATGACATCAGGCTGAGTGTTTGGTGAACAAGTTGCTATAGGAGCATCAGCAGGGCATAAGGAGTAGAGTGGCCGCTTTGATTTTGCTCACCAAAACCTACTGAATTACTTGTTATGCTCTATCTTACTTTAATTATTTTTAACTTGAAGAATGATGAAAGGCTTTCTCAGCGTACTGAAGTCGCATTGGGGGCATTTTTTACAGCTTCTGCATTAGTTGTATCCTGAAAGTTAAGTATCTCCTCTGAGTGATTGCTTGGATGATTAATGTAGTTGGTGTAGTTTACCTTTTTTATCATTTTATTCTTTTTAGTGCTCATTTATATGATTCCCTTTACACGCCTTTCTTTGTTTATGATTTTTGACGGGTACTCCTCAGTCCAGTATTTTATTATGCTGCCACAGAGGTTATCTAGGAATTCTTCGTACCATTTACATTTGTTGCATCACTGAATCTGTTCTGAAAGTGGTCTTATTTACTCTATCAAGTTGTCTTACCCAGATATGCAGTGCAAGAGATGGAAAGTAATCAGAGAGTTCTCACAGCATGTTTGAGAATTATCAAGTTTGCCACCTTTTAATTTACAATTGAAAATTAGGTCCAATCAATCCAAGCCATGTGAACAGACTCATTAACTAGTTGGTTGAGTTTTAAAGCTTCCATATTCTCTATGCAGTAAACTCCGAGTTTATTATCAGGGGATCTCTACCTACTTGTTTGAATCTACCAACAGTATGATTTCTTAAATAATGGACAGCTCCAGGATTTGGTAAAAAAGCAATTTTAATATCTTAATCCAGTGGTTCCCAACCTGTGGTCCGGGGACCCCTGGGGTTCTGTGAAGCCTCCTCAGGGGGTCTGTGACTGCTCAGATTATAAAGTGTATATAAATAAAGTGGTTAATTGTACAACTGGAAATTTTAAAACATACTGTAAATGTCAAGGAATGTGAAATTAGAGGCTAAAAATGTAATTAGTAACCTCAGATTGATTTGTGGGAGCAGTACAGGTGCATCAAATAGAATGTAGTATGGAGAGAGTGTGGCTTCAATTAAATTTAGAAAAACTCAAACCTTCCTATTAAAATTTGCATTTTTCATTTGTATTGCAAATTAAATAAAATGTGTTATTATTTGTGTATGTGTGTGATGGAATGCTTGTTTCTGTATTGTTTGTGTATTGTTTTGCTGTTCAAACCATCAACAGTATTTAGGCTGGCGTCCCCGCTTCCAGTTGTGACTCAGTGGGGGGATCACCAGATTCCAATAATAATTAAGTGGGGGGGGGTCCGCAGGTTCCAATAATGACAAAGTGGGGTCCACAGAAGTCAAAAGGTTGGGGACCACTGTCGTAATCTATAAAAATTTATTGGGGGTGCTGATAAAAGATGTGGTTGTATCCACTGTGCATCTTGTAGCTAGGACCTCAGTAGAATTGTATAACATTATCGAGATCGCAATGCATTAGAGTTCCTTGGTGGATACTGCATACCCACTTTACCTCCCTTCTCTTCAGGGCACCCATTTTTCAGGATTGATATATCACCTTGTAGGAGCTATTTATCAATAATGGCTACTGGATAATCTGCAAGCCATGTTTCTAAAAAAAAAAACCATGGTGTTATACATTCCCCTTATTTAGTTCCACTTGATCAATTTGCGTGTGTCAAATGAGTGCTTTTTGATTAAAAATAGTTCTAATATGGTTTTCTGTTTCGGCTTCAAAGATACAGGTTTTCTGTGGCTTGTCTACCAGAAGTTGTGGTGCATTCCTGATCTTGAATGTCATCTGTGTAGTGTAATCTGTCTCCCTCCCTTTCTTCTGGGTTAGTTTGAGATTTGGGTGTTTGGCAGAAGTGTTTCATATTAGGTCTTTGTGCTTAGCTGTTAGTGGACTTTATGTAATTTTTGGTTCATTGCATGATTATGGTTGCAGTTTGATCGCTGGGATTGACGCTGCTAATAGGAGATGTATTTGTTGTATACATGATGGGTTTCTATATCATTCTGATAACTTGTTGTTCTAAAATTAACTCCTTATGGAATTATGTAGGCATTTGCTGTTGCAGGAATGTTAAATTAAAACAACAAAGGATAACAACAATCACAAAATAAATAAAGTATAACTGAAACTTGGTGCAGCCCCTCATAGTTAAAATTACAGTCAAAATGGAGGCAAAATGGAAGTGAGAGGAAATCTTGGTGGTTTAATTATGCTGCAGCTGTAATCGCATTAAAGGCAATTGACAATTGTTATAACTAATAGATTTAAGTGTGCTAAGCAAGTTTTTTTTTTTAAGGATTTCTTTTAGTCCTACACCGTGGCACATCGCTAAAGGCAGGATGTGGGGTAAATCAAAATTGATGGGATGGGGCTGCAAGTAAAACAGAAAATCGAAACCTATTGTGTCGATAATCAATGTGTCGGAATGGTCAGAGTGAGGAAGGATTTTTTAGGAGAAACTGAGGAAGGAAAGGCAACAAGCTTTCAGATTGTGCTTTGTGGTTTTAGGTTCCTCACTATCTAAAAGTCAGGATTTAGAATTAAGAGCCTTTACATGGCATCAGCTGAGCCAACCATTTCGGGAGCCCGAGGGACTGGATGCCATGGTGTTAGAAATGGCATTTCTGGTTGGCTAGGGTGTACACTTCACCCAGGCCAAACCCACCACCCTTGTCATGAAAAGTCAGATAAACACCCTAAATTAAACTGTGCTCACCCTCTGGTAGTTTGGCGCAGAACAGTCAGGCTTAACTTAAGAGGCAATGTATAAAGTATTTGTGCGGTAATCAAGCCAGAAATTACAGTGAAGACACCCCATAGGGATAATACTCCAGGCAGGGGTATAGTAAAAAATGTACACATTTTATGAGCTTTCAATATAATCGCAAAAGACAATATCAGAACATAAATAAAAGCAATATTTTAGGGTTAAGCATTTGCTGGGAAGTCTTCAGGCTGTTAGGTATGTTATCAAGGTGCTTTTAGATAAAGAAGTGTTACTGACAGGTCTCACACTATTTTCGTTGCACGAGGCATGCAAGGAGGGTATTCCAGGAAATTCACCGGCACCACTATCGAGGTGCTTGCAAGCAAAACAGCGTTATGGGCGGGCCTCATAGTATCTCCATAGCGCAAGGTGAGCATTGAAGATGTTCCTAAAAATCCACGTGTGCATGAGAATTATGGCCCTGCCCTAAAGCTTTGTAGAGCAGCAGCAGCAGCTCCCTTGATGGGGTGGAAGGTTCCAAGTTTGTTGGAGGCACCTTGCTTCGATTAGGACACATGGGGAGATCGCAAACCCTTGGGGTGCAGTCCTGGTCACAGAGGTATCGTAGGGCAAATGTGGTGGCCCCTCCCAGGGTTTCGCAGAGAGGAACGTGGACCTCACACGGCAGGGTTGCACAGAGGGGCAGGTATGAGCGGGGTTCTCCTGCACTCGAACACGGTCCTTCCCAGGGGGTTGGGGGAGGTGGATACAGTACCAACAACGACAGGAGGTGGTGTCCTGCGGCCACACTCCGAGTTGGAAGATACGCAGTGTGGCACGCACCTCGGCAAGTTCTTCCGGCAATGGTGTGCTGGACGAGGAAGCTTATTGCAGTCCCAAGCGCGGTGTTTCTCCTGAGACTAGACACGCGCAGGAGTTAGGTAGTGAACCCCTGGAGTTGGCTTGGGGGTTCCTTAGGCTGGGCAGGGCAGCGGTCCCTGAGGACAGTCGGGCAAAGCGAAGTAGCAATCCTTCTGGGCAGCAGGGTTTACTCCAGCAGAGTTTCCTCTTGATCAAGGAGTGAGCTGTCTGAGTGGATCAAGAGAACCAGTACTAATACGAGAAAGTGCATTTGATGTGGGGGATGACCACAAAAGAATCCTTGTGAAGGGCACAGTTCCCCCTTTCAGGTCGGTCTTTGCTCCAGACAGTCAGTCGGAGGTAATCAGCCCTTTTGTGTGAACCCTAGTCCTTACCGTTTGAGGTGTAAGTGTGAGCCCTTCCCAACCTCCTTCCCAGGAAGCCCATCAGTATGCAGATGTGGCTGAGTAGCCTATTTTGTGTTGTCTGAGGGGAATGTACAAGTGGAGCTCGCACCTAGCCCAAGCCAGACGTTCCAGAGTGCAGAGAACTGTCCACATTCTAAAAAGTGGCATTTCTAAAATAGTAATGATAAATCCAACATCAAAGAGGATTTATTATTCCCATTCCAGTGGTACTAAACATAATGCAGCTCCTCCTTTCAGAAAAGGAATTACACATTTATAGATCATATAAGAAATTCCTAATGCTGGCCCATGAGAGGGGCAGACCTCACCGGAATGAAAAATTACTTTTAGGAGCTTGTCATTACTAGGATATGAAAAACTTAAAGGTACATGTCCTACCTTTTGCTAACATTGCACCCTGCCCTATGGGCTACCTAAGGCCTACCTTGGGGGTGACTTACATGTAAGAAAAGGGGAGTTCTGGACTTGGAAAGAGGATTTGGACGCCAAGTTGGAGTGGCAATGAGACTGCATACGTGGGTTCTGTGATGGCAGGCCTGAGACTTGTTTACAGGGTTACTTAAGTGGGTGGCACAATCAGTGCTGCAGACCCACTAGTAGCATCCAGTTTACAGGCCCTTGGTATGTGGCATACCACTCTACAGGTAAATTAAATATGCCAATTGTTGTTACACCAAGGGTACCATGATGCAGGGGACAAGCACATGCACTTGAGCACTGATTAGCAGTGTTAAAGTGCTCAGAGTCCTATGGCCAACAAAAAGATACAGAAACAAAACAGGAGGTAATGGCAAAAAGTCTAATGTAAGGCCATCATAAGGTCGCCAGGTCTAATACATGCCCCCCCCCTCCCCCCCCCAAAACCCTCCTAGGTCTCCTGTGCTTTCTCTGCCACAGCCTCCGCTTCCCCAGCAGGTTGTGGTGCTCTAACCAAACCTTATGTCTAATGCAGATCTTCTGAGCCCGGGCAAGCGGATCTCTGCTGTCAGCAAAGCCTGGCTTGTTAATGCAATTTAAGTCCAGCATGCTGCCTGCTGTTCTTTGACACAATCCGTGTTTACCAACAGCATGCTCACTCGGACTGTCCTTTCTCCTCTCCCGGAAGTGTGGACACGTTCAAGCCACCTTGCAAAGCAGCATTGTCTAAACCACTTTCCCTCTCAGAAGTGAAGTTTATCAAAGACATAGTGTAGGAAGCTGGCTCGTTATATAGTGGACCAAAATGAGGTACACTGTGCAAAGAGTTCAGACAAACACCAGAGGTAGCACAAATTACATCCCAAATGCTCTCTTTTGTGGTAGTGTGATCGAGCAGTTGGGCATAGTAGAAGGTAGTGCTAAGCATGTAAGGCATACACTTATCTACAGTAAGTGAGACACACACCCAGTAAAGAAAGCCAACACCAGTTTATAAAACAAAAAACATATTCTTTTGTATAACCTTCAATACTAAGATCATCAGAATCAGGTCAGTAAATTTGAGATATGGATTCTTAAAGTTTTTAAAAATTGACAATGCAATTTTTGTGTGCAGTAATGTTATCCTATGAGGGAAATACGTACTGCATTTGGACACTTCACAGTGCCTTACGGGACTGTTCTCCAGGACTTACGGTGAGTATGGGGCAGAGTCCAAGGCCATAACAACAGGTCACATTGGGAGACTCTGGGACGTCCGGGTGCAGAGGTGTGTTAAGGCGTCGGGTGTCCCATTCACTTCTCCCCTTTGGTTACTGCCTTTTCCATCTCCTTTTTATCAGTTTTTGTCTTTCACTTCTTTCCTCAGCTACCCTCTGCATTTTTGCTTCATCACTCTATCCCCTCCTGTCTCTCTTCAGCTACCACGTCTCCTTTCTCGGTTACCATTAAACACTCTAACCTACTATTTTCCCCTGCCTCTGTGCTTATTGTCTCCCAACTTCCATCACCCACTTTTTGTCCATCTCTAGTGATATTCACGAAGCCTGTGCCCTTATTTGTCCTTTCATGTACTCTTTCATCTATTACACATTTCCATTCTCTCCTCAGCCACTCTTTTTAACCCGTCTCCTGTCACACCATTTTCCCTTCTCAGTTACACTTTTTTCCCTTCACTTCACAGGGGGTCTCGACCACTGAGGTCCTTGGGCACGTGGGGATACCGTTGGACCACTTCTCCTGGGCTATGTGGCATGGATGCAGTGGTGTCTTCTGGCGTTTGGTCTGTTGCTGGAGTTCCTCCTGGTTGTAGGGGGGCCTGCAGGAACAGTTTGCAGGTGTGGACTGGGAGTCCAGTGAGACCAAGCCTACAAGTGGATTCAGGTCTCACGAGGCTGTGAGACATGGGGATATCCTTGGATCTCTTCTCCCCAGTCCAGGACTGATGGGTGCAGAGATGTCTTGAGTCGTTGGTTTCTGTCTTGTGGTCACTCGCAGTTGTAGGGGTATCTGCAGAAACAGGCTGCAGATGCCATCTCGAAGTCCACAGTGGGTGAACTCAGAGTCGGCTTTGTCTCTCAAGGCCCTGGGGACAACGCTGACACAGGAGTCCCACTTTAGCACGGGCTAGGCGGCTCAGGTCTATGTTCTTCTTGGAGATGTGTGAATAACTGGCAGCTCTCCCAGTTTCTTGGATGCTGCAGCGGCAGGACAGGTCAGTTGCTCCTCGACGGTCAGGTGAAGCAGGCCGGCAGGGTGGGCACCATGTCAGTCGTGCTCTTCAGTTCTCGGGTTCAGCAGGTTTCTTGTCCACTCCTTCATTTGTGTCCAGCAAAGAGCTGAGGATCTGGTATCAGGGAGTTTCCTAAATACTCAATTTAGACTGCGTTAAGGAGACTGAAGGGTATTAGCCAATGGGCTGCTTACCCTGGGGTCACTACACTCCCTAGATTACCACTTTCTGTGAAGAGCGGGCATCACCCTGTCCACAGGTCCTAAATTCCACCACAGTTAAGATGGTGGAATTCCTGAGGCTGTGCCCACAACAGGCTGGCCACGCTAGGGGTATGTCCAGCCTGGGAATGCATCACGTCTCCAACATAGCCTATTTTCCCGCCTGTCCAGGTGCCAGATGGGCCCTGAGACAAGGGGCTTGGCATCTTCCTCTGAGGAAGGCCAGCTCTGCAAGCCAAAGGTGGTGAGCTTCTTTAAAGCTCCAGCCTTGGAATGTAGATTTGTGGGTTATCCTGTTGGGAGGGGTGTGTCAACACCCTGGCCAGAGCAGGCTTTGTTACTGACCTCCAGAGAGCAGAGGCTCTCACCCCTGGAGGTCATATTTTCATCTGTTGGCAAACTGGCTAGAACTGGTGTAGGAAGTTGGCTCTGTATATACTATTTCAAAGTAAGAAATAGTGTGCACAGAGTCCAAGGGTTCCCCTTAGAGGTAAGATAGTGGCAAAAGTAGATAATTCGAATGCTCTATTTTGTGGTAGGGTGGTCGAGCAGTAGGCTTATCAGAGGGTAGTGTTAAGCATTTGTTGTACACACACAGGGAATACATGAGGAACACACACTCAAAGACTTAATCCAGGCCAATAGGTTTTTATATTGAAAAATATCTTGTCTTAGTTTATTTTAAGAACTGCAGGTTCAATATTTACATTAAACACTTTAAATGGAAGGTACTTCACTTAGTTACTTTAGGAACTTTGAATGAAAACAATATCATGTACAGTCTTTGTAAAAATGGCAATAAGCTATTTTTAAAGTGGACACTGTGCAAAAATCAACAGTTCCTGGGGGAGGAAGTAAAGGTTAGATTAGGAGGTAAGTACAACACTTACAAGTCTCAGTCCTGGGGCATAGGCAGCCAACCGTCAGGGGTTCGAAGCAACCCCAAAGTTACCACACCAGCAGCTCGGGGCTGGTCAGGTGCAGAGGTCAAAGAGGTGCCCAAAACATATAGACGCCTATGGAGAACAGGGGTGCTCCGGTTCCAGTCTGCCAGCAGGTAAGTACCTGTGTCTTTGGGGGCAGACCAGGTGGGTTTTGTAGAGCACTGGGGGGGGACACAAGTAGGCACACAAAACACACCCTCAGTGGCACAGGCGCCGGCCGGGTGCAGTGTGCAAAGCATGTGTTGGGTTTCTGATAGGAAACAATGGAGGGACCCGGGGGTCACTCTAGCGGTGCAGGCAGGTACAGGGGGGGCTCCTTGGGGCAGCCACCACCTGGGCTAGGCAGAGGTTCGCCTGGGGGTCACTCCTGCGTCGAAGTTCGGTTCCTTCAGGTCCTGGGGGCTGCGGGTGCAGTGTTACTTCTCCAGGCGTCAGGTCCCTTGTTACAAGCAGTCGCGGTCAGGGGGAGCCTCTGGATTCTCTCTGCAGGCATCGCTGTGGGGCTCAGGGGGGTCTTCTCTGGTTACTCACGGGCTCGCTGTCACCGGGGAGTCCTCCCTGTGGTGTTTGTTCTCTGGATCTCGAGCCGGGGGCATCGGGTGCAGTGTGTGAAGTCTCGCGCTTCCGGCAGGAAACGTGAAGGCTTTGAAAGTTGCTTCTTTGTTGCAAAGAAGTAGCTGGTTTTGAGCAGGGCCGCTGTTCACTGGAGTTTCTTGGTCCTTTAATCCAGGGCAGGCCTCTGAGGCTTCAGAGGTCGCTGGTCCCTGTCGGATGCGTCGCTGGAGCAGGTTTTCGAAGTTGGAGACAGGCCGGTAGAGCTGAGGCCAAGGCAGTCTTTGTCCTCTTCCTTCTCTGCAGGCTTGTAGGTCAGCAGTCCTTCTTGTTTCTTCAGGTTGCAGGAATCTGATTTCCCGGGATCCGGGGTGCCCCTAAATACTGAATTTAGGGGTGTGTTTAGATCCGGGAGGGCAGTAGCCAATGACTACTGTCCTTGAGGGTGGCTACACCCTCTTTGTGCCTCCTCCCTGTGGGGAGGGGGCACATCCCTAATCCTATTGGGGGAATCCTCCAAAATCAAGATGGAGGATTTTTAAAGGCAGGGGTCACCTAAGGGGCTGTCCTGACTGGTGGGTGACTCCTCCTTGTTTTTCTCACTATCTCCCCTGGACTTGCCGCCAAAAGTGGGGGCTGTGTCCAGGGGGCAGGCATCTCTACTAGCTGGAGTACCCTGGGGCATTGTAACACAAAGCTTGAGACTTTGAGGCTCACTGCTAGGTGTTACAGTTCCTGCAGGGGGGAGGTGTTAAGCATCTCCACCCAGTGGAGACTTTGTTTCTGGCCTCATAGAGCACAAAGGTTCTCAGCAGCAGGCTGGCACAGACCAGTCAGTCCTGCACTGAAGGATTGGGTAAAATACAGGTGGTATCTCTAAGATGCCCTCTGTGTGCATTTTTTAAAAATAAATCCAACACAGGCATCAGTGTGGGTTTATTATTCTGAGAAGTTTGATACCAAACTTCCCAGTATTCAGTGTAGCCATTATGGAGCTGTGGAGTTCGTTTTTGACAAACTCCCAGACCATATACTTAATATGGCTACACTGTACTTACAATGTCTAAGAATAGACTTAGGCCCTGAAGGGGCATATTGCTCATGCAGCTATGCCCTCACCGGTGGTATAGTGCACCCTGCCTTAGGGCTGTAAGGCCTGCTAGAGGGGTGACTTACCTATGCCACAGGCAGTATTTTGTGTGCATGGCATCCGGTCTGGGATGCCATGTCGACTTTGCCTTTTTCTCCCCACCAACACACACAATCTGCAATGGCAGTGTGCGTGTATTATGTGAGGGGTCCCTAAGGGTGGCACAACACATGCTGCAGCCCTTAGAGACCTTCCCTGGTCACAGGGCCCTTGGTACCACTTGTAACATTTACAAGGGATTTATCTGTGTGCCAGGGCTGTGCCAATTGTGGAAACAATGGTACATTTTAGGTGAAAGAACACTGGTGTTGGGGCCTGGTTAGCAGGGTCCCAGCACACTTCTCAGTCAAGTCAGAATCAGTATCAGGCAAAAAGTGGGGGGTAACTGCAACAGGGAGCCATTTTCCTACAACTGGTCAGTGAGCTCGCCAGCAGTTGGTAAGATTTCAGGGGTGCCCTTTGGGTACATGTATTAATAAACCTGTCAGTGGAATCAGTGAGGGTTTATCAATATGAGATGTTTGATACCAAACATCCTTAGTTTCAGTGAAGCCATCACGTAGCAGGGGAACTCGTATTGACCAGTTTCCAGCACATGTATTTAAAATGGCTTCACTGCACACTTAATATGTCTAAGAATCAACAAAGGCATAGCAGGGGCATATCTGCTCTTGCAGATATGCCCACACATGTAATATTATGCACTCTTCCTTAAGGCTGTAAGGCCTGCTGTAGTGGTGACTTACAAATATCACAGGCAATGTTTTAGGGGGCATGACCCATCTGGCACCTGGCACACACAGTGTGTACCATGCCGTGTTTTCACTTTTGGGAGCACCTTGTACTGCAGCCTGCAATGGCAGTCTGCATGATATTGGTGTTTGGTCCCTTAGAGTGGCACAAGTTTAGCTGCAGCTCTTAGAGGCCGTCTTCAGTACTCATACCCTAGGTACCAGGGGTACCATTTACTACGGACTTACAGAAGTACTAAAGGGTCTGCCCACTTGGGAATCAAGTGACTAGGTGTTTTGTTTTGGGGAAGGAACACTGGCACCGGGGACCTGGTTAGCAGGAACCCAGTGAGTGTCAGTCAATGTTGCACCAAAAACCAGGCAAAAAGTGTGCGGGTGCGTACTGCAACCAGAACCCAGCTTCCTACAGGTAGTCTTTAATTATTTTTATATTATAGAGACTTCTAGTTGCAGATTACTTAACTTAGAATTTCCCCCAGGCGTTAGACTGGATCCGGAGATTTTCCTTCGAGCAATACCCTTGCGCGTCAGTAGGTCGGTAGGTGGCGTCGGTCGACTCTGAGAGCATTATTGGCATTGTAGTCGCCGTGATGACGTCAGGAGTAGCACATAGACGCCGCCTCAGCGCAGTGACGTCAGTTCTTTTCTTTCCGCATCAGGTGCTGATCCGGAGAGAGCTACCCTGGTCTCTTTTTGACCGAATTAGACAGTTTTGTTCAGTTTTCTAGTGAGCTTTTGGTGTGTGAAGATGTCCCTGAAGACCGGTTTCAAGCCGTTTGAGGACTGTCACTGCATGATGTCAGTGACGGATCCGCATCAGGTTTGTTTGTGGTGTCTTGAGTGCGACCACAACCCAAAGTGGTGCTCTGAGTGCCGGGCTGGGCACCCGGAGGCCTTGAGGGGGAGGGGTACCTCAAACTCATGGCGGCCAGGCACTCAACTCCGTGTAGCTCCCGGTCTCGATCGAGAGGAAGGTCTCGAGACCGTTCGCAGAGACATCACCACTCGTCGTCCACAAAATCCTCGGGTACAGGTAAGAAGAAGAAGAAAAAATCGAACAGGTCTCATCGCTCTCCGACTTCGCCCCGTCACTCAGCTGACGTGACGCGGGAGGAGCGTCGACTCTAAAGGCCTCTGTCCTGGGAGCCTGCATCTGGGTCCGCTCAACACTTCCCTGAGTTTCCAGGAGCCGGAGTGACCCCCGCCCAACTTAAGGAATTCTATGAGGCCATGCGCCTCATCTTTTGGCGGACCGACCCCGATACGGTGTCTTCGGGCCAAGGGGTTCGGTTGAGGGGCCTTCGGCAGCAGCTTTGGCTCCGGCCACCAAGGTCCTCTCCATATCTGCACCAGGGGCCGTCGCACCGTTGAGACCTTCCCCGGCGCTGGGTCAATTGTCGACGCTCCCGATGTCGGTAGTGCCCACTATTGACGTCAACCCGATCCTTATCCCTGACGACTTGGAGTCGGGGCGGCGTCAGCCGCCACCCCCTTTCTCTTTGATGGGCCCTATTCACCCCAAGTCAGATTCAGACCCTTTTTCCTATGGGTACAAATTCGGGGAAGGATTGGAGGGGTCCCTGGACCTTTGTAAATACCAGGATGACCCATCCTTGGACTGGGCACAGTCTGCCCAGTGCACCTTTGCCCCCGCTGCAGCCTCCAAACCCTCCTAGTCCGTCCCCCCACTCTCTCCCAGTTGACGGCAGGATTCGCCATCACCTGCCCCACTGGGAATCCATCAGTACAGACAGATGGGTTTTGCAGATCATTCGGAAGGGTTACTCCCTCCCTTTCGAATCTGCCCCACCAGCCATGCCTCCATCACTCAGCCAAGTCCTGGAGGATCATTTGACACTTCTCTGCCAGGAAGTTATGGCTCTCTTGTCCAAGGGAGCTATAGAGAAGGTCCCTGTGCCTGAACAAGGTTGTGGTTGTTATTCCCACTACTTTCTGGTGCCAAAAAAGCACAAGGGCTTACGTCCTATCCTAGACCTTCGGGACCTAATCTACTTCCTCAAGAAGGAGAAATTCAAAATGCTCACCCTGGCTCAGTTTCTGTCTGCCTTAGACCCAGGAGACTGGATGGTTGCGTTGGACTTGCAGGATGCTTATTTCCACATCCCCATTCTGCCTGCCCACAGACTTTACCTACGATTCGTGGTAGGTCACAAGCACTTTCAGTTTACCGTGCTCCCCTTCAGCCTTACCAGCGCCCCTCGGGTGTTCACGAAAGTGATGGCGGTGGTTGCAGCTCATCTGCGCAGGATAGGAGTATCAGTCTCCCCCTAACTCGACGACTGGCTGTTGAAGGTGGAGTCGCCCCAAAAAGTCGTCACCCACCTTCAGACTACGGCGAGCCTCCTGTATACGCTGGGGTCCACTATAACATGCCGAAGTCACACCTGACTCCCTCTCAGACGCTCCCTTTCATCTGAGCTGTTCTGGACACAGTGCAGTTTCGGGCTTATCCTCCTGAAAAGCAAGTCCAAGATATTCAGGCTATGATTCCGATCTTTCAGCCTCTGTCTTGGGTTTCAGTGATGGCGTCCTGCATCCTGCTAGTGACACATGCCAGGTGGCATATGCAGGCTTTGCAGTGGGTCTTAAAGTTCCAGTGGGCGCAGCATCGGGCAAATCTCTCTGATATGGTCCAGATCTTGGAGGGGACTGCGAAAGACCTGCAGTGGTGGCTTTCGAATCCGCATTGGGTCCACGGCAGATCCCTCTCCCTTCCCCAACCAGATCTACCTATAGTGACAGATGCGTCACTTCTGTGTTGGGGCGGCCACATGGGAGAGGCGGAGATCAGAGGCCTCTGGTCTCTGGCAGAGTCTGGGCTTCATATCAATCTTCTGGAGCTCCGGGCGATCAGGCTTGCGCTGAAAGCATTTCTTCTCTCTCTCAAAGGGAAAGTAGTGCTGGTGTTCACGGACAATACTACTGCCATGCGGTACTGCAACAAACAAGGCGGAGTAGGGTCCTGGACCCTTTGTCAAGAGGCCCTACTTCTTTAGATATGGCTGGAACATCAGGGCATCACCCTGGTGGTTCCACATCTGGTGGGTTCTCTCAATGCCAGAGTGGCTGAACTCAGCCGTCGATGCACAGACGATCATGAATGGCGTCTCCATCCGGAGGTGGCGCAAGGTCTCTTTCAGCAGTGGAGAGATCCTTGATTAGATCTGTTCGCCTCTGGAGAGAACACGCAATATAAGCTATTTTGCGCATTGGAGTTTCCAAGGCGGCACTCGCTCAGAGGCACTTTTCATCTTGAGTGGAACTCTGGCCTCCTTTCCGCCTATACCGCTTCTGCCCAGAGTTCTCAAGAAGATCAGGAACGACCAGGCCCAAGTCTTCTTGGTGGCTTCGGACTGGGCAGGGAGAGTCTGGTATCCAGAGCTATTGAGCATGGCCATGGATCCTCCAGTCAGACTGCCTCTTCGGGCGGATCTTCTGTCACAGCAACAGGGTACGGTTCTCCACCCGAACCTGTCCAATCTCCGCCTTCATGAGTGGAGATTGAGCGATGACAGTTGACGACTTTTGATCTTCCACCTGAAGTCTGTGATATTATCTTGCCAGCCAGGTGTCACGCCACCACAACTGTATACACTTGTCGTTGGCATAAAGTTGTGGCATGGTGCACCAACAAATCTGTTGATCCCCTCTCTGCCCCTCTGTCCGAGGTGCTTTTGTTCATTCTTTCTTTAGCCCAACATAACTCTGCTTTGGGCACCCTTAAAGGATATTTATTTGCCATTTCGGCCTTTCTTAGGTTACCTGATCAGCCCTCACTCTTTAAATCCCCTATTGTGAGTAGGTTCCTAAAAGGTCTCACCCATTTATTTCCTCCCACTCCCTTTATCATGCCCTAGTTGGACCTCAGTCTTGTCCTTGCTTATTTAATGTGTACTCCCTTTGATCTGATACACAATTGTCCCTTACGGCTGCTCACCATCAAAACTATCTTTCTTGTTGCCATCAGCTCTGCTTGCAGTGTGAGTGAGCTTCAGGCCCTTTCGTCCAAGCCTCCATACTAGTCTGTGCACCCTAACAAAGTGGCATTGAGCACTAAGGCTTCCTTCCTTCCAAAGGTGGTTATGCCTTTTCATATAGGTCAGTCCATCACCCTGCCTACTTTCTTCACACACCCACATCCTTCCCATGAGAAGGATATCTATCTTAATCGTACAAAAGATTTCCGGGTGGACGATCAACTCTTTGTCCGGTAGGTGGGTGCGAAAAAAGCGAAGGCGGTGCAAAAACGTACCATCTCTCGGTGGGTGGTACTTTGCATCAAGATATGCCACGTTTTGGCCAAGAAGCCACCCCCTGAGAGCTTGCGTGCTCATTGCACCTGAGAAACTGCTGCTTCCACAGCGTTGGCAGGCAGAGTTCCTGTCCCGGATATCTGCCAGGCAGCTACTTGGGCGTCCCTGCGCACGTTTGCTAAACACTTTTGCCTGGACAGTCAGGTCCGTCTGGACGGCTACTTTGGTCGTTCGGTCCTGCAGGACGTCCTAGTATGATCTTGGTTCACAGCCCACCACTGAGGATGGCATTGCTTGGGTATCTATTCCAAGGTAAGGAATCTCTAACTAGAAGTCTCTATCAGATGTACAAGTTACTTCCCTTCGATAACGAAATATCTGTTAGAGACATATTCTAGTTGCAGATTCCTTACCGACCCACCCATCCTCCTGCTTGCGAACTGGTTTCTAGGGACAGGGATTCCCCCTTCAGGTCTTTAGCACTGGCGCACCAATCTCAGTGTTCTTAGCGGCTCTGTGATTTGGCATAGAAAGTCATTAAAAGAAACTGACTTCACTGCGCTGAGATGGCGTCTATGTACTACGCATGATGTCATCAATGCGACTACGACGCGAAGGACGCCCGCGGAGTCGACCGATGCCACCTACCGACGGGCAAGGGTATTGCTCAAAGAAAAATTTCCAGATCCAGTCTGACGCCTGGGAGAAATTCTAAGGTAAGGAATCTGCAACTAGAAAATGTCTCTACCAGATATGTTGTTACCGAAAGTAAGTAACTTGTACCTTGGTACCCACATTGACCTTGTTAAGTGGCTGCACAACACAGATTGCACTTGTGACTCATATTTGTTTTACATTTAGAGGCACTGCTGAGCTATTGTTTTAGAGATAGATTTTTACTTTCATGTGGTGTATGCTGTTGACTGTAGTGGTTTCCTAACTGCGGACATTTAGATTTAGGTAAAAGTTCTGATTTGTAAGAAGCCCATGTCCACTGAAATACAATTAGTCTGTGTAACTTCTGCAAGTTTACCTGGGGCTTTATTCTTCATTCTGTCTCAATATACCAGGATGCAGTTTTAGTACTTCAGTTCTATTAGTTCTCCTCTTTTTTTGTTGATGTTTTTATAAATCGCATTAACATGTTTGTTGGACCTGGCCCTTTTTTGCAGGGCCATCCCCAAAATATTTGCCTCCTTCCCCCTATTTCTTCTGACCTGGCTTTAGGACTCTGGGCATTTGGCCACTTGTAACCAGTGCTAAAGTGCATGTGCTCTCTGTCTAAACTGTATTAGTTTTTCCATGATTGGTTTAAGGAAATGCCTCCTTGGCATGGTTACCCTCTGACTTTTGCCTTTTGCTGATGCCATTTATGATTGAAAGTGTGCTGGGACCCCGCTAACCAGGCCCCAGCACCAGTGTTCTTTCCCTAAACTGTACCTTTGTTCCCACAATTGGCACAGCCCTGGCACCCAGATAAGTCCCTTCTAAATGGTACCCCTGATACCAAGGGCCCTGATGCCAGGGAAGGTCTCTAAGGGCTGCAGCATGTATTATGCCACCCTAGGGACCCCTCACTCAGCACATGCACACTGCCTCACAGCTTGTGTGTGCTGGTGGGGAGAAAATGACTAAGTCGACATGGCACTCCCCTCAAAGTGCCATGCCCACCTCACACTGCCTGTGGCATAGGTAAGTAACCTCTCTAGCAGGCCTTACAGCCCTAAGTCAGGGTGCACTATACCACAGGTGAGGGCATATGTGCATGAGCACTATGCCCCTACAGTGTCTAAGCAAAACCTTAGATATTGTAAGTGCAGGGTAGCCATAAAGAGTATATGGTCTTGGAGTTTGTCAAATACGAACTCCACAGTTGCATAATGGCTACACTGAAATCTGGGAAATTTGGTATCAAACTTCTCAGCACAATAAATGCACACTGATGCCAGTGTGGAATTTATTGTAAAATGCACCCAGAGGGCATCTTAGAGATGCCCCCTGAATACCAGTCAGACTCCCAGTGCTAGGCTGACGAGTTTCTGCCAGCCTGCCACAACCAGATGAGTTGCTGGTCACATAGGGAGAGTGCCTTTGTCACTCTGTGGCCAGGAACAAAGCCTGTACTGGGTGGAGGTGCTTCTCACCTCTCCCTGCAGGAACCATAACACCTGGCGGTGAGCCTCAAAGGCTCATGCCTTTTGTTACAGCACCCCAGGGCATCCCAGCTAGTTGAGATGCCCACCCCTCCGGCCACTGCCCCCACTTTTGGCGAAAAGGCTGGAGTAGATAATGAGAAAAACAAGGAGGAGTTACCCACCAGTCAGGACAGCCCCTAAGGTGTCCTGAGCTGATGTGACCCCTGTAAATCCTCCCTCTTGAGATTGGAGGATTCCCCCAATAGGATTAGGGATGTGCCCCCCCTCCCCTCAGGGAGGAGGCACAAAGAGGGTGTAGCCACCCTCCAGGACAGTAGCCATTGGCTACTGCCCTCCTGACCTAATCACGCCCCTAAATTCAGTATTTAGGGGCACCCCAGATCCCAGGAAATCAGATTCCTGCAACCTGAAACAAGAAAAAGGATGCTGACCTGAAAGCCCTGCAGAGACGACGGAGACGACAACTGCTTTGCCCCCAGCCCTACCGGCCTGTCTCCAGACTCAAAGAAAACTGCACAGCGATGCTTCCGACAGGGACCAGCAACCTCTGAAGCCTCAGAGGACTGCCCTGAAATCCAAAGGACCAAGAAACTCCAGAGAAGAGCGGCACTGTTCACCTACAGCAACATTTTTGGAATGTTCTAACAGCTTTTAAAGAACTTACTCTTCCTGCCGGAAGCGTGAGACTTCACCCTCTGCACCTGACGCACAAGGCTTGAGCTCCAGAGAACGAACACCACAGGGAGGACTCCCAGGCAACTGCGACCTCGTGAGTAGGCCGAGACGACCACCCCTGGCCACCCACAACGACGCATGCACAGAGAATCCAGAGGCTACCCCGACCGCGACTGCCTGTAACAAGGAACCCGACTCCTGGAACAAGCACTGCACCCGCAGTCCCCAGGACCATAAGGAACCAAACTCCAGTGCAGGAGTGACCCTCAGTCGACCCGCTGCCTAGCCCAGTCGGTGGCTGGCCCGAGAAGCACCCCTGTGTCCTGCCTGCACCGCTAGAGTGACCCCCGTGTCCCTCCATTGATTTCTATTACAGACCTGACGCCTGCTTTGCACACTGCACCCGGCCGCCCTTTTGCCGCTGAGGGTGTGTTTTGTGTGTCTACTTGTGTCCCCCCAGTGCTCTACAAAACTCCCCTGGTCTGCCCTCCGAAGACGGAGGTACTTACCTGTTGGCAGACCAGAACCGGAGCACCCCTGTTCTTCATAGGCGCCTATGTGTTTTGGGCCATCCGTCGACCTCTGCACCTGACTGGCCCTGTGTTGCTGGTGTAGTGACTTTGGGGTTGCCTTGAACCCCCAATGGTGGGCTGCCTATGCCCAGGAACTTGAACTTGTAAGTGCCTTACTTACCTGAAAAACTAACCATTACTTACCTCTCCCAGGAACTTTTGATTTTTGCACTCTGTCCACTTTTAAAATAGCTTATTGCCATTTTAACTAAAACTGTGTATGCTACTGCTCTTATTCAAAGTTCCTAACTTACCTGTGTGGAGTACCTTGCATTTTATGCATTTACTTCAAATCTTGAATCTTGTGGTTCTAAAATAAATTAAGAAAATATATTTTTCTATACCAAAACTGTTGGCTTGGAGTTAAGTCTTTGAGCGTGTGTTCCTCATTTATTGCCTGTGTGTGTACAACAAATGCTTAACACTACCTTCTGATAAGCCTACTGCTCGACCACACTATCACAAAATAGAGCATTAGAATTATCTACTTTTGCCACTATCTTACCTCTAAGAGGAACCCTTGGACTCTGTGCACACTATCTCTCACTTTGAGATAGTATATACAGACCCAACTTCTTACAATTGGCATATTTGATTTACTGGTAAGTCCCTAGTAAAGTGCACTGTGTGTGCCCAGGGCCTGTAAAGCAAATGCTACTAGTGGGCCTGCAGCACTGATTGTGCCTGTCTCAGACTTGCCACTGCAGTGTCTATGTTTGCAGTTTTCAAACTTAAAGTGTACCCACTGCCAAGCCCAAACCTTCCCTTTTACTATGTGTAAGTCATCCCTAAGATAGGCCCTAGGTAGGCCCATGGGCAGGATGCAGTGTATTTAGAAGGTAGGACATACACTGTTGTGTTTTACTTGTCCTCATAGTGAAATACTGCCAAATTTGTTTTTCACTATTGCAAGGCCTATCCCTCCCATAGGTTAACATGGGGATTGCTTTTAAATATCTTTTAAGTGCAGCTTCCCATTGGAGCAGATAGAGTTATGGAGTCCCTTTACTCACAATTTAAAAATACATCTTTTGGTAAAGTTGGTTTTAGACTGTCTGTTTGAAAATGGCAATTTTAGAAAGTGGGCGTTTTCCTGCTTAACCATTCTGTGCCTCCGCTTGGCTGCCGAATACACGTCTGGGACAGACTGACAGTTGGGCTGTTTGTAAATTCAATCTAGACAGTGACACAAAGAGAGTTGAGGTGTGTCCTGCATATCCTGATGAGTCTTCCTGGGCTAGAGTGGGAGGAAGGAGTTGGCACCTGTACTTGAAAGGGCTGTGCCTGCCCTCACACAATACAGAGTCTGACCCCCTGGTATGTGTCTGGGGCATGGCATGGAAGAGGAAGGGATTTGTGCACTGCAAAAACTTTCCTTTGAAGTTTGCCTACTTCAAAGGCAGAAATTAGTATTAGTATTGGACTGTTGACACCACAACTTTGGATTACTTCTGGATCAAGAAGAATCTCTGCCAAGGAGAAGAGCTTGATGCTTAAGGAGGACCCGCCACTCTGCCTGTTGCTTTGCTGTGCTGGCCTGCTGCCCTGCTCCTGCCTTGAGAGTGAAAGGACTGGACTTTTCTTTCTGAAATCCTGCATATAAAGTTTCTCCACAGGCTTGGACTAAGTGTGCCCCATGTTCTGAAGTCTCAGGGACATCAAAGACCTCATCTCCCAGTGCCTGGGCTCTTCTGCTTAGAGTCCTGACTTGCTAAGTGGTGCCAAATCCAGTCCTTGGGCCCTCAGAACTGGAAGCTGGTGACTTGCAAGGGGAAAATCACGCACCTCAGTGTGCGTGTCAGAAGAATCGGTGCAGCGGCTGTCCCGCGGCTGAAAAGTCGACGCAGCACCTGCCTCATGGCTGGTGAATTGACGCAGTGCCTGTTCTCAACCTGGACCCTTCGCACAGCGCATCAGAATTTTCCATGCATCGACCTTGGGCGTCAAAATCTTCAACATCACAGCACAGTCATGAGGCTGCTTGTCTGGAAATCGGTGCATCGCTTCCCACTCTGGAAAGAATTGATGCATTGCTTACCCTGCGAGGAGAGAATCGACGCATGGCCTCACTTGCACTTAAGAAATCAAGGCATCACTTGCTTTTTCGACACGCGCTTCCCGGTGCAGCTTTAATTTTTTGCGCATACCAGGTACTTTGTGGTAAAACATTGTATCCATTGATTTATATGGATGAAGCCGCTTTATAAATTAAAAATTCATATTTTTTCTTGTGTATGTTGGATGATTGTTGTTTTGGTCGTGTTTGTTTTAGATAAATATTGCCTTTTTGTCTAAACTGGTGAGGAGTCCCTTTGTTGTGTTTTCACTGTGTTACTGAGTGTGTCTGTACAAATACTTTACACATTGCCTCTGAGATGAGCCTGACTACTTATGCCAAGCTTCGAAGGGGGTGAGCAGGGGTTATCTGAGCTGTGTATCTCCCTTACCCTGACCGGAGTGGGGGTCCCTACTTGGACAAGGTGTAAACTGACTGCCAACTAAAGACCACATTTCTAACTATGTTCTAAAAGCTTACTGAGTATTTATTGTGCTGTTATAGTAGATATTTATTGTGTGCTATTTTTGTGGAAGGGCTTGGGTCTTGCGCTATCATCATCTTATCTACTGAGGCTTGTTTCTTTAATTACGTCAATCAGTTTTGAACTTGACTTCAAGGAACAATCCAACCGGAATTGCTTGGCCACCTCTCATGTGAAGGAGAATTGAAGCAACCTCAGGTCCATAAGACATATTGCTGCATCATCCCAGAGGTGGATCTTGTGTCCTTAAACCTAGCAACCAAGCTGGGCCCTACTCCTAACGAGTGACCCAACTGAGCCCTGAAACAGAACAAAACTCTGTTCTACATATCCCAACTCCTAGCCTTCTCATGCATGATCCGCTCACACAACCAATACTTTACATCCCGATAAAACAGATAGGCTGTAAATAAAGTAATTGAGTCCATCTACCAGCACTCCATTTTCTTAAAGGAGCATTGATTCACACATTGCCATCCATCACGTTTTGGGTATCTCTGCTACAGTTCTAACAGCCTTGATGGGTGTCTCCGGCTTAAAGTCTAGTGCTGTCCCTTTCTCCTCTACACCATTTACCAGTATTTCTCATTTATGTCCCCCATTGTTTCTTCCGGTAACAGATGGGTTTCCTAACCCATTGTTCTCTCTCTTAAGATACACTTGGTTACTCCAGTATTGGAACTTTCATAGATTCACATGCTTGAAACGTTCCCAGTCATCGAGATGGGAGTCCCCGGTGTCATACAAAAGCAATGCTCTTGTATATATATATACATTACAGGCCATAGGCTTTTAGCTTAGTAACATATCACAGTAATTTTGTAAAAAGGGCCAAGCTCTAGACTCCGCCAATAAGGCTACACCATCCTCTAGAACCCTCCTGTGATGTGCTGCTTTCCCTCAGATTTTCCACTGCACCTCGTGCTAAGGAGTCTCCTCTGAGCTCTGCTCAGTTTTGTCTCAGAAACAGTTATTCTGAGTTATTTTTGGCTTGAACTTTTAACCTTCTTCTCAGAAGCTGAATTCTCTTCAAGTTGGCGATACAAACTGACATACACCATGTCAGAGACACCCAAAAAGGGGCTTTTCAGACCTTGTGCTATCTGCATGAAGAGGCTTCAAAATGATGACCCACATACGGACTGCATATACTGTCTCTACCCAAACCATAAGACCATAGACTGCAGGGTATGTCGCAAACTTCCGACAAAGACATTAAAAGATCATAAGGGGAATCTCCTCTGGCTGCAGAAGCTAAAATCTAGAGACAATTCTGTCTCCAACGATGAAGGTGCCTCATCTTCCGTTTCAGTCACCAAGACACCAGTGAAGAGACATAGTGAGAGATATACATCGCCTGTCACTAAGGAACCTTCCAAAAAAAGACACTCAAGAAGTCATCTGAGGGCTCTTCAAAACTTCGCAGCCCTTCTAAGAAACATTCATTCAACTTAGACAAACAAAAACAGTCAGATTCCTTATCAAAATCAAAAAGGGAATCTCATTCTGAGCCCCCAACTCCGCCTCTGCAGGTTAAACACACTTAAAAAACAACCTCTTCACAGTGGACTGCAGCATCGTCAACATTATCCCCATCGACGGCACACGCGTCAATAATTTCATCCACTGTCTCTTCCATAACATCCACCGTCTTTTCCATAATATCCAGCGTCAACACTATCTCTGTGTCGACGGCAGTGTCAACTGAGTCCTTGTCAACGTTTTTTCCATCTTCATCAGCGGTGCGTCCTATTTCATCTCCGTTCATGCAGTCGCTGACGATGCGCACCTCGTTGACAATTCTCCCGTCATTGATACTCTTGTCGACTGAGCATCTGTCGACGACTCCGCCGACTACGCTACTGCTGTTGATGGCACCTCCATCGACGACACCTCCATCAACAATGAATCTGTTGACCACAATCGATCTTTCGTCGGCGACCATGTAAACACCAGCGACAGGGAAGAGACTATTAACACGGCCTCTTTTCTCGTTGACGGATCAGATAGAACTTAAAAAGATTAAAAAAGCTTGTTTGACCTCATCTCTCACATCTCCTAGCAAAGTTACTACACTTCTACCATCCCATCTTTTGGATTAGGATGATTCGGAAGAAGATGGACTATATGAGGTGGCTAGAAGCAGTTTACAGCTGCATGTAAAGTGTCAAGCAATATTTAGATGATGACTCATATTATGACCAACAGTATTATGACCAGCCACCTCAACAACTGCAGGAGATGGTATGCCTGCCTTCCAGCCTTATGTTGGACCTGAAAGCTATGTTGGCGGATTACAGGAAATGTTTCCCGCCAGTATCTATGTCTGTACAGCAGCCACCAATTTCCACAATCCCAGCAACCTCTCAACAACTTCCACAGTCACAGATGTTACCTCTGACGCAACCACGAGATTCTCCCCGGGGCTGTACCTGCGCAGAACCAAACTTCCCCGGAGGAAGAAGGGGAAAAGGGTGAGATCCACACCCACCAAGATGAATGGGATGAGTATAATATACCTGTACCTGCTTCTCCCTTACCACCTCAAGTAGAATCTCCTCCTGAGGATATAGGAGTTTTCACAACCTACTGGAAAGGGCAGCCACACACTTTGACGTACCATTACCAGCAACACAGCAGGATTGTTTCCTTTACAATTTCAAAGAGCCCCACAGGAAAACTGTCAGAGCTATTCCTATCATTGACTATGTTTTGGATCCAAGGCTTGAAAATTATGCGTAACCTGCAACAGTACCTGTGGTATTAACTAAATGTTAAACAGATGAAGCTCCTACCTGCCTAACGGGTCACCCAAAGCCAGACTCAGTTAGCTCACAGGCGATGCAACAACACTCTAGGAACCCCTCCTCATCTCTCACCACCAGATAAAGAGTGAAGGCTTGTAGGAGGCTGGACTGGCTTGTAGTGAGTACCAAGGGGTACTTGCACCTTGCACCAGGCCCAGTTATCCCTTATTAGTGTATAGGGTGTCTAGCAGCTTAGGCTGATAGATAATGGTAGCTTAGCAGAGCAGCTTAGGCTGAACTAGGAGACGTGTGAAGCTACTACAGTACCACTTAGTGTCATATGCACAATATCATAAGAAAACACAATACACAGTTATACTAAAAATAAAGGTACTTTATTTTTATGACAATATGCCAAAGTATCTTAGAGTGTACCCTCAGTGAGAGGATAGGAAATATACACAAGATATATATACACAATAGCAAAAATATGCAGTATAGTCTTAGAAAACAGTGCAAACAATGTATAGTTACAATAGGATGCAATGGGGAAACATAGGGATAGGGGCAACACAAACCATATACTCCAAAAGTGGAATGCGAACCACGAATGGACCCCAAACCTATGTGACCTTGTAGAGGGTCGCTGGGACTATTAGAAAATAGTGAGAGTTAGCAAAATAACCCTCCCCAAGACCCTGAAAAGTGAGTGCAAAGTGCACCAAAGTTCCCCTAAGGACAAAATAGTCGTGTTAGAGGGAAAATGCAAGGAAAACACAAATCAGCAATGCAACAACGATAGATTCCTGACTGAGGGTACCTGTGGAACAAGGGGACCAAGTCCAAAAGTCACAAGCAACTCGGAGATGGGCAGATGCCCAAGAAATGCCAGCGGTTGGTGCAAAGAAGCTCTTACTAGGCTGAAGAACTGTGAATACTGCAGGAACGACAAGGGCTAGAGACTTCCCCTTTGGAGGATGGATCCCCCACGCCTTGGAGAGTCGTGCAGAAGTGTTTTCCCGCCGGATGGACGCCAACAAGCCTTGCTACACGCAAATCGTGCGTTTGGCGTTTTTGGACGCTGCTGGGGCCCAGGAGGGACCAGGAGGTCGCAAATTGGACCTGCAGAGAGAGGGGACGTCGAGCAAGACAAAGAGCCCTCACTGAAGCAGGTAGCACCCGGAGAAGTGCCAGAAACAGGCACTACGAGGATGCGTGAAACGGTGCTCGCCGAAGTTGCACAAAGGAGTCCCACGTCGCCGGAGACCAACTTAGAAAGTCGTGCAATGCAGGTTAGAGTGCCGTGGACCCAGGCTTGGCTGTGCACGAAGGATTTCCGCCGGAAGTGCACAGGGGCCGGAGTAGCTTGCAAAGTCGCGGTTCCCAGCAATGCAGCCCAGCGAGGTGAGGCAAGGACTTACCTCCACCAAACTTGGGCTGAAGAGTCACTGGACTGTGGGGGTCACTTGGACGGTGTCGCTGGATTCGAGGGACCTCGCTCGTCGTGCTGAGAGGAGACCCAAGGGACCGGTAATGCAGCTTTTTGGTGCCTGCGGTTGCAGGGGGAAGATTCCGTCGACCCACGGGAGATTTCTTCGGAGCTTCTGGTGCAGAGAGGAGGCAGACTACCCCCACAGCATGCACAAGCAGGAAAACAGTCGAGAAGGCGGCAGGATCAGCGTTACAGAGTTGCAGTAGTCGTCTTTGCTACTATGTTGCAGGTTTGCAGGCTTCCAGCGCGGTCAGCGGTCGATTCCTTATCAGAAGGTGAAGAGGGAGATGCAGAGGAACTCGGCTGAGCTCATGCATTCGTTATCTCAAGTTTCCCCAGAGACAGAGACCCTAAATAGCCAGAAAAGAGGGTTTGGCTACCTAGGAGAGAGGAAAGGCTACTAACACCTGAAGGAGCCTATCACAAGGAGTCTCTGACGTCACCTGGTGGCACTGGCCACTCAGAGCAGTCCAGTGTGCCAGCAGCACCTCTGTTTCCAAGATGGCAGAGGTCTGGAGCACACTGGAGGAGCTCTGGACACCTCCCAGGGGAGGTGCAGGTCAGGGGAGTGGTCACTCCCCTTTCCTTTGTCCAGTTTCGCGCCAGAGCAGGGGCTAAGGGGTCCCTGAACCGGTGTAGACTGGCTTATGCAGAATTGGGCACATCTGTGCCCAACAAAGCATTTCCAGAGGCTGGGGGAGGCTACTCCTCCCCTGCCTTCACACCATTTTCCAAAGGGAGAGGGTGTCACACCCTCTCTCAGAGGAAGTTCTTTGTTCTGCCATCCTGGGCCAGGCCTGGCTGGACCCCAGGAGGGCAGCTGCCTGTCTGAGGGGTTGGCAGCAGCAGCAGCTGCAGAGAAACCCCAGGAAGGGCAGTCTGGCAGTACCAGGGTCTGTGCTACAGACCACTGGGATCATGGAATTGTACCAACAATGCCAGGATGGCATAGAGGGGGCAATTCCATGATCATAGACATGTTACATGGCCATATTCGGAGTTACCATGGTGAAGCTACATATAGGTAGTGACCTATATGTAGTGCACGCGTGTAATGGTGTCCCCGCACTCACAAAGTTCAGTGAATTGGCTCTGAACAATGTGGGGGCACCTTGGCTATTGCCAGGGTGCCCTCACACTAAGTAACTTTGCACCTAACCTTTACCAGGTAAAGGTTAGACATATAGGTGACTTATAAGTTACTTAAGTGCAGTGTAAAATGGCTGTGAAATAACGTGGACGTTATTTCACTCAGGCTGCAGTGGCAGGCCTGTGTAAGAATTGTCAGAGCTCCCTATGGGTGGCAAAAGAAATGCTGCAGCCCATAGGGATCTCCTGGAACCCCAATACCCTGGGTACCTCAGTACCATATACTAGGGGATTATAAGGGTGTTCCAGTAAGCCAATGTAAATTGGTAAAAATAGTCACTAGCCTGTCAGTGACAATTTGGAAAGAAATGAGAGAGCATAACCACTGAGGTTCTGATTAGCAGAGCCTCAGTGAGACAGTTAGTCACTACACAGGTAACACATTCAGGCACACTTATGAGCACTGGGGCCCTGGGTTACCAGGGTCCCAGTGACACATACAACTAAAACAACATATATACAGTGAAAAATGGGGGTAACATGCCAGGCAAGATGGTACTTTCCTACAAGGCTGCCTTGATAACATTGGCAAGCGCTTTCCTCAATGTCTGCCATTGTGGTATGGGCTTCAAATTCTCTGATGCTCCTTGGGAGATACAAAGGCACCTATGGTTAGATATTGCTCAATACTTAGAAGAGCTACTGGAGAACGCCAGAGGAGAAGCCAGGAAAGTACTGTTGGAAGGCCAACGTTGTTCTGTCGAAATTATTGACTGCACACTCAACATCGCCGCCATGGGTTTTAGACAGTTAGCTGGGGAAGCAGTACTAAGACGTCAAGGGTGGCTTAAGGTGACTAATTTGCAACCTGAGGTTCAGACAAAAATTTTGGATCTTCCCTATGATGGGGAAGCACTGTTTGGAAAGCACATTGATGATGCGCTTCAAGCTATAAAATCTGAAACAGACACCACCAGATCGCTGGGCACACTACAGTATAGGAAAATACCTTTTTGTGGAGTCAAAGGAAGAAGCCAGCCCTCATTTCATTGAGGATACTAACAGTATAGGTATCAAACATACTCCTACAGTATTCACGGTGCCATGCCTCAATATCAGCAAAGGCAACCACCTTCGGCAGCATACAGTAGACTTCCTCTGAGAGGAAAGTCCACAAGGCAGAGCAAGGAAGCCTCCTCTAGGCAATGACAGGATTCAAAGGCCGGCTACCTCTTATTCTTCCACATCATGGTTACCAGGAACACTGAAAGACTACCTCCATTGTTGGCATCTAATAACCAAGAACCAATGGGTCCTAGGCATAATTAATTTTGGCCACCTTCTTGAGTTTGTACAAATACCCCCATTGATACCACCTTCTCTAGTGCAGCAAAAACACCTGCATTTGCTCAAATTAGAAGTGGAGATCATGTTACGAAAAGGGGCAATAGAAGTCGTACCCTATTCTCAAAGAGGGAAGGGCTTTTACTCCTGCTTTTTCTTGATTTGAGAAAAATATTGTCTATGGAGACCAATACTAGACTTAAGAGAGCTCAACAAGTACCTGAAGAAGCAAACATTCTGCGTGCTCACATTACAAGACGTTTTACAGGTTCTCAACAGGGTGGACTACATGGCGTCCCTGGACATTCAAGATGCCTACTTTCACATACCCATTCACCCGAGTCACAGAAGGTTCCTGAGATTCACAATAGTCTGCAGGCATTTTCAATTTAAGGTCCTTCCCTTTGGGCTCAAGTCAGCTCCCCAGATCTTTACCAAATGACTAGCTCCAGTCGCAGACTACCTCAGGTGGAAATGGCACCAGGTTTTCCCCTACTTAGACAATTAGCTAGTAAAAGCTCCTAATATTTGATCAGCCAACTTAGCCATCAAAACTACCTTATGTCTTTTTAAGGACTTGGGCCTCACTCTCAATCAAGAGCAATTGGTGCTCCAGCCATCAAGAAGAATAACCTTCCTGGGGGCTATATTAGATATGGAACAAACCAAGGCATACCCAATGCTAGACAGACAAGAGAAGTTAACCACCATAGCAAAGTGAATACAAAGAAAAAGGTCTCTTTCAGTTTGACATTACAAATCTTTGATAGGAGTGATATAATCTTGTATCAATCTGATTCCCTACTGTCGCCTTCATATGCATCCACTCCAAGAGGAGCTAGACAAACAGTGGAAACAGGCGCAAGGGTCCTTCGAAGATGTAATCCAAGTAACTCCACTCATGATAACCTCTCTCAATTTGTGGAACGGTCCGTGCAAATGTCTGGGGAAGCCCACACTTCTTAGCTCAAATTCCCCCATTAACCATAACAACGGATGTGTGGCTGGAAGAATAGGTGAGCCTACTTGCAGGATCTTCAAGTAAGTGGCAAATGGCATCCCCCACACTGCACTCTTCACATCAACCTCCTTGAACTGAAAGCAGTGTATTTGGCGCTACATGCCTTCCTCCCAAGAATTTGCAGATCAACGGTGCTTGTCAGAACAGAAAACATATCGACAATGCACTACATCAACAAACAGTGAGGAACTCGCTCACATATACTGTCCCAGGAAGCACAACCATTTGGACTTGGTGGATTCAACATTCAATGCACGTAAAGTCAGAACACGTTCTGGGACATCAAAATGCCATTGCAGACTCTTTAAGCAGGCTGACGACAATTCCTCGTGAATGGGAATTCATGAGCCATTTCCACGTCCTGTGCATTGTTTGCAGGAGTATCATCACCGGACATCTGCTGAGTTGCAACGTGGAAAACTGCACATACCTCCACAAGACACTTCTGCCTAGATACAGAAACGCTCAGTGATGCAGCAGTTGGGCAGGCACTGCTGAGACATCTGTTCCAATAAAGGTGAGCCATTTGGTGTTCCCACCATCCACTTTTACAGTCTGATGCACATTTTCAACACATCTGTAAGTCTGCTTTTATCATATATTAAAAGTCTAAACATAACCAGTAAACAAAAAAATAGTAATACTATCTAATATATAGTAGAATATTTATATATGATCACCGAAAATGTGCTAATTACTGCTTGCTGTTATGATTCAAGCATGTGAATCCATGAAAGTTCTAATACTGGAGTAAGAAAATAAGTTACTTACCTGTAACTGTAGTTCTCCAGTATTAGAAACGTTTATAGATTCACATGCAACCCACCCACCTCCCCTGAGAAGCTCACCTTCATTTCTCTCAGTGTTATCCTTCTACCAGCACTACTGCTTGGAAAAACTGAGGGAAAGCAGCCTCTCACAGGAGGTTTCTAGAGAGTGCTGTAGCCTGGCTGATTGGTGGACTCTAAATTTTGGTCTTTTTTCTTTTTTTTAAAAAATATCTGTGATAAGTTACTAAGCTAAAGGGCTATGACCTGTAATGTATATGTATATTAGAGCATTACTTTGGTATGACACCCGGGACTCACATCTCGACGACTGGAAAGGATTCAAGCATGTGAATCTATGAAAGTTTCCAATACTGGAGAACTACAGTTTCAGGAAAGTAACTCATTTGTTTTTTTCACTTAGCCAGATTTCCCGTGCCTCTTCCCCTAGTTATTCGCCTTCCTCTTCTTACACGTATTTACTGATATCCCTTGTTTTGCTGCTTTCCTTCGGTCTCCCGGCCCATTTCATCTGTAGCTCTTCACACTTCTCTCCTAACCACCTGCTACACTTCTCAGTTACTCCCCACCCAATCTACTAATCTTCCTCTTTTTCCAGTTTTACCACCCGCTTTTGAATCAGTTATTCTGTTCCCTTTGGTTACTGCCTTTGCAGTTGGGCATAGTAGAGGGTAGTGCAAAGCATGTAAGGCATACACTCATACAGTAACTGAGACATACACCCAGTAAACAAATCTAACACCAGTTTATAAAACAAAAACCATATACTTTTATATAAACTTTGGTACTAAGATCACCAGACTCAGGTGAGTAAATTCAAGATATGGATTCTTAAAGTTTTTAAAGGTTGACAGTGCAGTTTTTGTGTGCGGTAATGTTATCCTATGAGGGTAAAACGTATTTCATTTGGACACTTCACAGCGACTTACGGGACTGTTCCTCAGGACTCAAGGTGAGTATGTGGCAGGGTCTAAGGCCACAACAACAAGTCACATTGGGAGACTCTGGAGCGTCCGGGTCCCGAGGTGTTTTAGGGCGTCGGGTGTCCCATTCACTTCTCCCCTTTGGTTACTGCCTTTCCATCTCTTTTTATTATCAGTTTCTGTCTTTCACCTCTTTCCTCAGCTACCCTCTGCATGTTTGCTTCATTACTCTATCTCCTCCAATCTCTCCTCACTACCACATCTCCTTTCTCAGTTACCATTTAACACCCTCACCTACTACTTTCACCTGCTTCTGTGGTTATTGTCTCCTAACTTTTCACTCACTTTTCCTCCATCTCTGGGGATGTTCTTTTAGCCTATGCCCTTATTTGTTATGTTGTGTACCGTCTTTCATCTATTATACATTTCCATTCTCTCCTCAGCCACTCTTTTTAACCTGTCTCCTGTCAGATCATTTTCCCATCTCAGTTACACTTAATCTCCCTCCTGCCTTGTGCCCTCACTCCTTTCCTTTCATCCCTTTCTTTTTCTCACTTCCCCACCCTATGCTCTCCTCAGTTAGCCTTTCTCCTCAGTTACTCCTTTCCCTGTATCCTTGGCTACTATCTTTACCATCATCTTAGTTACTCTTTCATTACCTCTCTCTCCTCAGTTACCATTCCCCATTTAACCTTGTCTCCACATGCCCTTAGTTACTCTTTGTGCCCTCTCTCCTCCTCTATTGTTTCCAGCCGCTTTCCTTAGCTTCTCTGCTACACTTTCTCCCCAACTGCCTTCTCAGTTATCCTATCCCCTCTACAGTAGAGCCACATCCCTCTCCCCTTATGGTGTCATTGCTTGGAAGGCAGTCATCTGGCTTCGTTTCTGTATTCTCCGTAATTCATCCTGTCCATGCTGGTCTCTGGGGCTGTATATTATATGTATTATTCTGTATGTGTGAGCAACTCACATAAATATTCTGAGTTTTTGGATGGGTCCAGGCCAACATCTGAAACCAGTTAGTAGGGGCATTGTGGGAGAAAAGGGGAATGGTGGTGTTCCTCAGGTCTGTTATTAAGGATATTTTGGAAGAGAAAATAAATGAGGTGGTCTCTAATCCTGCTCAGAAAACCTTTTGGGAGAGGGGTAGTTTAGACTTGCAAATCCTATTAGCCAGGGATAATGTGAGACAATAGGTATTGAAGTTCTCCATGTTGAATGCTGGACCACGTTGAAAGGAAACTGTATGACAGAGCCGGAGGTGCAGAAATGAAGATGTGCACACTGGATTTCTTTATCAGATTTGTTGCTGATGAGTGGTGAACAAGGGGTGGCCTGTCAATTTCGCTGTTTCAGGCAGTCTCCTAGGGTGCCTTAAGTGCGGCTCTCAAACCGCAAAAAATAAATTCCAAAAATCAAAATGAAAAAAACTTGTGTGTGTGCAGATTGCATCATTCTCAAACAAAGCCCCTCTTCAAAGCTAGTCCAGTATTCAGAGGCACTCCTTCATTGGAGCAGTATCTGTATTTCCTTGGGCCCAATAGCATGCCTCAAGAGCTTTCTTGGGGAAGTAAGCTATCACCTGAGAGATACGTAAAATTAACTAATGGGCCCATCTGGCTTAATCAAGTTAAATCACGCCTGGGATCTCCAGATCTAGAAGGGTCGATAATTTGCATTGGATTCTACAGTGCAGCTCCGGGCCCTTCAATATCACAACTGGTACTTGCAGTCTATCTCCACAGGACAGCAAGGCTTCAGAGATCCTCTAGGGCTCCGTCCATGAAGGTGAACACCATGAACAATCCTGAAACTTCAGATGGGTACTACTAACTGCAGAGTCCCCAAGCTCCGGACTAGATGCAGACTTTTTCACTGCTGTGCGCTCCAGCACCACTAAGGGGCATCATGTTGCTCTTTGTTGACCTCGTCCGCCCCAGTAGTGACAGAGTGGAACCTCATATAAGCGCCACCCCTGCACGCAGCAAAGACTTCCTTTCTTTCTGCACCTTCAAACATGAATATCGAGCTCCGTTCCCTTTTCATAACTTGATGAAGCCCTTTCAAAATCTTTTCCAGTGTACGAGTGAACAATGTCCCCACATGTCTACAGGATAAGACTGTGCCATGATTGTCGATAACAGGTGATGGACCCACATGAGATGGATCTCTTGTATTTGAGCTTGGGGTAGGAATCCAAGATGTGGGAAGAATGTGCCCTCATACACCCAAATGCAGTCTGGGACTGTGAAACAAAGCTGTATGTCACGAATACCAAATAAGTCACAGACCTTTTTTAAGTCCTGTAGGAAAGTGCCCTCTTTTTGGCATGGTTACTCCCACTTTTTGCCTGCTGTCAGTGTGTTTTGACTATTTTGACTGGGATCCTGCTAACCAGGACCCCAGTGATTGTACTCTCTCTCGCTAAATGTGGTTGCTTAGGACTTTGCACACACCCCCAATTGGCATACTGGTGCCCCCATATAGGTTTCTAGTACATTGTACAGGGCATTAGGGTTCCTCAGTGGCTGCTGCATTTATTGTGGGAGCCCATGCAAAATGTGTCTGCAGGCTTGCCATTGCAGCCTGCGTGAAAAGGTTCATGCACCCTTTCACTACAGGTCACCTCACCCGCCCCTGTAGCCTAGAGGGCAGGGTGCTACGAACTCCAGCTCCATTACACTGGAGTTAGTATGTGCGGGGAAGCCATTTTACCCATGTACTGGACACAGGTCACTCACTACCTGTGTCCAGCTACATAATGGGAACTCCGAACCTGGTCATGTTTGGTATCAAACATGTCGGAATCATACCCTAATACTGTTGCCATTAATGGTTGTATGATTCTGTGCACTCTAGGAGCTTCCCAGAGGACCCCCAGCATTGCTTCTACCAGCCTTTTGGGGTTTTCCAGACAGACTGCGCTGCTGCCATACCTCAAACAGCTTTCTGCCCACCTGCTGCTTGACCAGCTCAGGCAGAGGAAGGCAGAACAAAGGATTTCCTGTGTGAGAGGGATGTAACACCCTCTCCCTTGGAAATAGGTGTTACATGGCTTGGGAGGGATAGCCTCCCAAAGCCACCGGTATGCTTCAAAGGGCACATTTGGAGCCCTCCTTGCATAAACTGATTTGCACCAATACAGGCACCCCAGTCCCTGCTCTGGCATGAAACTGGACAAAGTAAAGGGGAGGGGAGTAACCACTCCCCTGTCGATCACCACCCCAAGGGTGGTGCCCAAAGCTCCTCCAGGTGGCCACTTGATTCTACCATCTTAAATCCAAGGTGGGCAGAGGCCCCTGGGAGAATCTGAGTGGCTAGTTCAGGTAGGTGATGTCACAGCCCCCTCCTGATATGTGGTCACCCTGCTAGGTGACCAGTCCCCCTTCTTGGGCTATTTAGGGTCTCCCTCTAGGATGGGTCCTCAGATTCGACGTGCAAGATTCCAGCAGGACTCCTCTGCATCGTTTACTTCATCTTCTGGCCCCTAGGACTGGACCCTCTAGAAACTGACAATTTGCAACTACAGTGACAACTCCGCTCGGCAACATTGTTTCTCCAACTTCTTCCAGCAGTTGCAACATTTCCCCAGCTGTGCATCCTCTGAGGGCGATGAGTATTCAGCCTGCACAAGAAATAAGAAGGAATCTCCCTTGGAGTGAAGAAGTCGATCCCCTGCATCCGCAGGCCCCAACTGCAACATCGACTGTCTGTGTGGATCTTCTCTCCTCTGGAGCTGCAGGGATCCTGCATCACAGGTTGTGGTCTGGAGTGGTCTCCTTGGTCCTCTCTACCAGCTGTCCAATTTGGGAGACGGTAAGGCAAGCCTTTCCTTGCAGGGCAGTACCCCTGTGCGCTGCAACTCTTGCAGCTACCAAGGCTTATTTGTTCCTCCTCCAAGGGATTTTCAGGCTCTGTGCTTTCCAGGAAGGAGTGCTGGGGCTACACAGTCTCCTGCCTGCTGCTCCAATGACTTGGGACTCCTCTTCAGGCGTGCTGAGTGAGCCTCACCGCGACTCCTGTGCCTGTTGCCAGTGGGTTGCCTGTGGGAGCTGTCTCGTCTTCTTGTGACTCTCACAGCTGCTGAGGGGCACCCCTCCTTGGGTTAAGTCCCCTGGACCTTACTTGTCGTCTTCAGCCTTGCAAAACCTTCTTCTCCGACTCTTGCATTTGACAAAGCTTTGTTGGTGTTTTTTCAGCACCACTGATCAACTGCATCTTGACCGCCAACGTGGGACATCACTTGCATCACTTCTGGGACTCGTCTTCGGCTCCTGTGCTGCACTGCTGACCTTCTTCGCCGACCTGGTCCTCCATCCCCAGAAGGGTGGGTAGTGGCTCCTGCCACAACCGGACACTCCAACTCGAACTGGACTTGGTCCCCTTCCTTTGTAGGTCCTGTTCCTTTCAGGATCCACCTTGGGGTTCTTCCAGTCTTATTTGGGTTTTGCACAATCCTTTGCCAAAGTCCTCCTGTTGGGTTTGGGGAAAACCAGGTACTTACCTCTCCTTTCGCTTGGGGAGGGGGGGGAAGGGGGGGGGGGACTCTGGTACTTACCTTTTGGGGTTCCCAGTTTCTCCAGCTCCCTTCTACTGATGTTACCTCCTTGGGTAGGGGACTGCCTTTCACATTCCACTTTTTTAGTATATGGTTTGGCCCTCCTCTAGGGCTCTCACTATTTGCTATTGCTTTTACCAATGCCTATTGCTTTCTATGCTATTTACTGATTGCTAATGTGTATATAATAGTGTGTGCCTCTACCTCCAGTTTTTGCCTTTTCAGTATTCTAGTATTTGTGTTACTCTAATAAAGTGCCTTTATTTTTGTAACACTGTGTGGTTCTTTCATGTGTGTAAGTGCTGTGTGACTATAGTGGTATTGCATAAGCTTTGCATGTCTCATTGATAAGTCTTCGCTGATCATCCACAGCTATCTCTAGAGAGCCCTGGCTTCCTAGACACTACGTACACTTCACTAATAGGGATACCTGGTATAAGGTGATAACACCGTAGGTGCTCACCACACACCAAGCCAGCTTCGTACAAGTCCCACTTCAAGTCAAGGGCGTGGACTCATGCCCGCTCCTGAGGCCACTGTAGCAACAGGTCTTCTTTGTGGTCAAGGTTGTCTGGTAATTTCAAGTCTTATTTTAAGAATAAGCTTAAGAAGTTAAAGTGGGACTCGTCTCAGACCCGCCACTCTCTGTCAAGCGTGCAATTGGGAGAATATCAGATGCCAATCCATCTTGCTTCCAATCCTTGTTTGCAGAGTGCCTGAACTTCCCAGGCTGTAGGCGATGCCGTAGCATGGCGAAGTCTTTGAGGATAGGCCATGCTGCATATTTTTGGCACTCTTCTGGTTCCCTATGGTGCTCCTTTGGGCCCCAAGAATCTACAAGGACTGCCAGTCAGATTATCACTGGCAGATCCATACACTGTTCCATCTTTGCTTCTAGAACCCGTCTTGGGTTCTGCACAACTTCATTGTCAACTTATATTCCAACTCCAAGATCTGCGACAGTCTAGAGTTTACTAAAGTCCTAACAGGCTAGAAAATGGGGAGAGCATGGAAGCCAGAGTGTGTGAGGTGTCAGTCCCCAGAAGGATAGCTATATCATATGCTCTGGTCCTCCACAACTATAGAACCTTACTGGCGGAAGGTCTGTGCGTCACTTGCTGAGATTTTACAGTTACACATGGTCATGGATGCCAAGGTAGCCCTACTGGGAATAATGAATGGCTTATTGGAGACAAGGGCTCATCAAGCTTTTGCAGGCATGGGCTTTGTAGTAGCTAAGTTGACATTGCCAGATATTGGCTGCAAGTGGGACCTCCATCTCTGCAGAAATGGTCTAGAGGCATGAACATTTATTCAAGGGCTGAAAGCTTTATTTGCAAGTAGAGGGGCTGCAAATGCAAATTTGATAAAGTGTAGGGCCGTGGGTGTCACAATAGAGGACATGAGATAGAGACTCAGACCACATTCTGTCTTGTATGTTCATTTACACAATCTCAATGTGCCACATACCCTGTATGCTTGGAAATGTGTACAGTCTGCCTTGTTTGGTGCTATAGCTCGTTGTCTGTGGATTGTGTGTATATCATGTTCTAAAACAATTAAAAAGAGTTATTTAAAAAAATAAAAAGTCACCACCAGTCTCTTCTGTACCAATGGCTATCCCACTTTTCCGAAGTCGAGTCTCTGCCAACTTTGGTCTATGACCTCAAGACAAATCTGCTTTGACCTTGCCCTAAGTTATGACTTAAGCGCATCCAGTCCCTGTACACTCTGGATCCAACAAAGCTCTTCTCCAACAATGGCTTTCTCAGAGGCTTAATCACCTTTTTTCATCAAATTCTGATTGACCTGACACTGATGGTGGAGATGATCTAACCCAACACTATGATGATGATGACAACATCTACATGGACTTGCAGGATGGTATTGGGCTGGATACTAACCCTAATACAGTGTTAGTTTCACACCTTGGTCCCCCAGAAAAAGTGAGTGTTGCATTTGCTGTAGTTTAGATAAGACACTGAGGTTCTGGACCTACATCTGCCTTCAGCTGAAGCCAAAACAAATATCCTTACTATAGTTTTGCACTCTGGAAAAGCTGCATCTGTGCCTTACTTCCCTTTAATAAAACCCTGAATGACACCCTGTTAGAAATGGGGTCTCTAGTTGGCAGTGGTTTTCACCCTGTCCAAGTAGGGACCCTCACTCTAGTCAGGGTAATGGAGTCACACAGCTAACATAACCCCTGCTCACCCCCTTCGTAGCTTGGCATGGGCAGTCAGGCTTATCTCAGAGGCAATGTGTAAAGTCTTTGTACACACGCACACACACACACACACACACACACACACACACACAACACACACACAGTAAAACAGTGAAAACACCACAGAAGTACTCCACACCAGTTTAGGGAAATAGCCAATATTTATCTGAGACCAAAATGACAAAAATACAACATACACAAGCTAAGATATGAATTTTAAAAGATTAAATCTTAGTATGGCGCTTAGAAACACAATAACTCCAACTGAGGCTATCATAACATCTTGACGGTGTCCTTCCCAATAGTTCAATGCCACTCGCGGGGGAATGCGGGCCGGTCATGGAGTTGCAAGGACCCCCTGGTTCAGTACACTGGAAAACGAGGAAATAAAGTTGTTGTGGGGAGTTGAGGCATGGAGCCAGTGTGGGGTCAGTTTCTTACTGCTACTGGGGACGTAAGGCGTTGGTTCCTTACTGCTGGGCAGGGGAGAGGAGGCGTCTGTTCCTTACGGTTGCAGGGGAGGTGATGCAGCGTCAGTGGTTATGCGTCAGTTCCTTACGATCCAGTGGGTTCCATGAGCCCAGCAGATCAAGACGTGAGGCGTCAAATTAGCGGTGTTGCAGTCACACCATGGGGTCACGGGTGCTGCGACGGAGTTGGGTGTTCTGGACATCGGGGACATGGCACTCGGGACTCATGCTGTGGTGAGACTTAAGAGGTGCTGCAGCAGGATGGATCTGCAGTGTCAGTCATGGTCATTGCACTCAGCGGGGACCACGGCTCCGGTGCAGGCAGCAGCGTGGAGTTAGCGTCGCTATTTCCGAAGTGGCTCTGGAGTCGATGTTTCTTCTTGGTTGCACCAAAGCTCACTCGTAAGTACCAGGGATTGGCACCACTTGGCAAGTCAGGACTCTCAGCAAGAGAGCCCTGGAAGATTAAGTCTTAGATGTCCCTGAGACTTTTAAAAGGAGGCAAGCTCAGATGAAGCCCTTGGAGAACCTTGGAAACCAGGATGTAGAAAGCAAAGTCCAGTCCTTTCACTCCCAAGATAGAAGCAGCAGGCCAGCACAGAAAAGCAACAGGCATAGTGCAGTCCCTCCTACAGAATCTAGCTCTTCTTCATGTCAGAATGTCTTGGTCCAGAAGGATTCTAAAGTTGTGGTCTCAGAGGTCCAATACTTATACTCATTTATGCCTTTGAAGTAGGTAAATTTCAAAGGAAAATCTTTGTAGTGCACAAAGCCCTGTCTTTCCTGCCCTGGCCCGAGACACACTGCAGGGGGTTGGAGACTGCTTTGTGTAAGGACATGCACAGTCCTTTTCAGGTGCAACTGTCAGCTCTTCCCACCACTCTAGCACAGGAAGACCCATCAGGATATGTAGGGCACACCTCAGCTCCCTTTATGTGACTGTCTAGAATGAATTCATAAACAGCCCAACTGTCATCCTGACTCAGACATGTATTCCACAGACAGGCAGAGGCACAGAATTGTTAAGCAAGAAAATGCCCACCTTCTGAAAGTGGCATTTTAAAACTTACAATTTAAAAACCAACTTCACCAAAAGATGTATTTTAAATTGTGAGTTCAGAGACCCCAAACTCCATATCTCAATCTGCTCCCCAGGGGAAATTACACGTAAAAGATATTTCAAGGCAATCCCTATGTTAACCTGTGGGAGAGGTGGGCCTTGCAATAATGAAAACCATATTGAGCATTATTTCACTATCGGGACATGAAAAACACACCAGTCCATGTCCTACCTTTTAAATGCACTGCATGCTGCCCATGGGGCTGCTTTGGGCCTACTTTAGGGGTGACATACATGTAGTAAAAGGAAAGATTCGGGCCTGCCAAGTTGGCGTACTGGCCAGGTTGACCTGGCAGTTAAAACAGCACATATAGATACTGCAGTGGCAGGTCTGATACATGGTTACAGGGCTACTCATGTGAGTGGCACAATCAGTGCTGAAGGCCCACTAGTAGCATTTGATTTAAAGGCCCTTGGCGCACACACAGTACACTTTACTATAGACTTAGCAGTAAGTCAAATATTGCAATCATGACTTACTGTGCTCGTCCTAGGAGGTGCTTATCTGCATTCAGAGGGTCGCGTTGTGCGGGGGAGCCGGAGAGTGAGGATTACCGAGCCCAGCAACACCAGCAGCAGGAGGGCAGTCCATAAGCTGCATTCACACCAGGAGGTACTTATCTGCAGTCAGAGGGTCCCTCTGTGCCGGGGAGCCAGAGGGCGAGGACTAACATGCCCGTCAATACGAGTAGCAGGAGGGCTGCCCACAAGCTGTGCTCACGCCAGGAGACGCTCATCTGCAGTCAGAGGTTCCTGATGTGTAGGGGAGCCAGAGAGTGAAAACTACCGAGCCCAGCAACACTAGCGGCAGGAGGGACACCCACAAGCTGTGCTCACACCAGGAGGGTCACCCACAAGCTGTGCTCACACCAGGAGGCGTTTATCTGCAGTCAAAGGGTCCCGCTGCGCTGGGGGCTAGAGGGCAAGGACTACCAAGCCCAACAGGAGTCCGCCCACAAACTGTGCTCACGCCAGGATGCACTTATCTGCAGTCAGAGGGTCCCACTGTGCGGGGGGCAGAGGGCAAGGACTACCAATCCAAGCAACACTAATGGCAGGAGGGTTGCTCACAAACCCTACTCAGGCCTGGAGGCACTTATCTGCATTCAGAGGGTCCCGCTGCGTGGGGGAGCCGGAGGGCGAGGACTACCAAACCCAGCAGCAGGAGGGCCACCCACAAGCTATGCTCGTGAAAGGGGGTGCTTATTTGTAGTCAGAGGGTCCTGTTGCGCTGTACGTGCCTGTGCTTGTCCAGGCAAAGATCGGAACAAGAGTGGGCCCGTCTGCGCCTAGATGAGGCTGGGCCCACTCTTTTGGTCCCGGAAGAAGTAGTGGGATGTTGAGATCTGGGCGGGCCACATCTATTTCTTATGTATGGTGAGTGACTCCGCTGTTTTCTTCCCTTCATAATCTCTTTTTATTTGTTAATAACCCTGATATGGGTAAGTGTAAGGCGTGTGTACACCCCTCACCATCTGCTTTAGCCCCCAATATGACAAGTATAGATGCTTTTTGTAACTCACGCCGTGGATATTTTTGATAAAGAGATAGCCCTGGCCGAATGCCTTCTCTCCCTATTTTCTCCATCTATTTCGGAGGTTGATTAAACTTCAGCTATTTCAGGCTTGGTAGTTGTCCCTGGTGTTGTGTCCTTAAAATGCGGTGGTGGTCACCCCCCATACCCCCACCAGGTTGAATCTGCAGAGGAAAAAGAAAAAGGGTGCAGGCTATCACTAAATCTAACGGAGCGAAGATCAGCACTTCCAAGCCCAAGCCTGGTATGAAAGGGCTACGTTAAGTGAGGGCTCACAACAGCAAGGCGCTGTCTTGGAGCCGATGGTATAATTGGTGCTCTAGACTCTAGATTAAGACCAATCTTGGATCGATTGGATGTTATTGAGCTGGCGCATACAAAACTTTCAAACATAAGGCGAAAGAATTGTGCGTGTGTAACGAATCTTATTGATAGACCTACCCCATCCTTTTGTATGTCGGGTTCTGTTACTACATGTTGGGAGGCAGGGCGTATTCAAGCTATTCCCCTATGCCCCCCAGGAAAGTGTCCCCTCCAGTCAGACTGCTGGGCAAATCTAGTAAATCCTGTCAAATCTGCAAATTCTACAAACTTGACAAATTCTCAGAATGGAAAGTCTTCCCTGATAAGAACCCCTTTGGTTTCCGCTGTATCTACTGGCTCAAATAGAGAGCAGGATGTTTCTAACCCACCTATACCACCTTGGAGGTCACGAGTCCCTGTGGATAAGAGAATGAGAAGGGAGCATGGCTCAGTGAGGGGAGGTCAAAATTATGAGATTTCTCTTCCATGTACTCACATTCAGCCTGAATGCATCCTGTGTGTATGGCTAATGTTCCTAAGGTTAATCATAGGTTTTCAGAGCAGCACACTACCCTAAGGAATAAGGTATTGCACTGGCTGGACTTGCATGTATATTGGCCTTACTTGCAATCTGGTAAAATAAATTGTTTCTACAAGGAAGGCTGCCTGGATTGGCAATTCTCTGAGATCCATCGATGGGGATTATGTGATAATTAAATTTAGAGATACTGGTGTTGTGCGGAGTACTTTGCAATCACTGGGTCCCTTTCCATATAAGCAGGATGGTATTAAAACTCTCCCTTTGGGTTTTTCCTACCCCCACCCCAAGGCTCAGAGGTTTTTGCCGGAGCAGGATACAGACTGTTCGGTGGCATGTGTAGCTGCAGATACACATGCTGTGCATAGTCCGCCGTCTGGTGTTGGGTCGAAGTGTTACAAGTTGTTTTTCTTCGAAGAAGTCTTTTCGAGTCACGAGACCGAGGGACTCCTCCTCCTTTGTTTCCATTGCGCATGGGCGTCGACTCCATCTTAGATTGTTTTTTTTCCGCCATCGGGTTCGGACGTGTTCCTTTTCGCTCCGTGTTTCGGGACGGAAAGATAGTCATAACTTCGGAAAACTACGTCGGTATTGTTTCGTTCGGTATCGGGTTAGATTAGAATCGACACCGAATCCTGAAGAGCTCCGGAAGCCCTTCGGGGTAATTTCGATCCCCGTCGGGGCCTGGTCGGCCCGACCGCGTGCAACATCGACACTGATGGAACGGACCCCGTTCCGATTCTGTCCTAAATGCCACAGTAAATATCCCTATACAGACCAACATTTGGTCTGTAACTTGTGCCTGTCACCCGAGCACAAGGAAGAAACGTGTGAGGCCTGTCGAGCGTTTCGGTCGAGAAAAACGCTCCGTGACCGAAGAGCCAGACGGTTGCAGATGGCGTCCACGCCGACAGGACAACAAGGGTTCGAGGAACAGGGAGAAGAAGAGGAAGCCTTCTCCATCCATGAATCGGACTCGGAAGAATTCGACGTCGAAGAAACCGTGAGTAAGACGTCGAAGCAAGCACCACACGGGAAAACAGACAAAGGCCATGGCTCAACCCATAAAGTAGGTGACCGTCCATCGGCACCGAAAAAAGGCGAACTGGTGCCAAGGTCGTCCGACTCGGGTCGAGACACAGGCACGCAGCCATCTCGGGACCGAGAAAGCGCTGCAGAAAAGGGTCGACACTGAGACAGCACCACCGAGGCTGCCCGGCACAGAGACAGCGGCACCGAAGATGGTCGACGCCGAGAAAGTTCGACACCGAAAAAGAGGAAAATCTCGTCGGGGCCGAAGACAACAAAAGACACGGTTTCGGTGCCTAAACGACCAGCAACCGAACCAACAGCCAGTTCGTACTCAGATGCGCAAACACAGGTTTGAGGAAGATTTACAAACCACAGATGTAGACCACACCCAAAAGCGGATCTTCATACAAAGTGGTACAGGGAAGATCAGCACTCTTCCCCCAATCAGGAGGAAACGGAAACTCGATTTCCAACCACAAGAAAAGACACCTCAAGCAAAAGTGGTAAAGAAGGTAACTCCACCACCCTCTCCACCACCGGTAACTCATACATCACCGGCACAGACACCGTCACATTCACCAGCTCATACCACTATGAGCCAAGATGACCAGGATGCGTGGGATCTCTATGACGCCCCAGTATCAGACAATAGCCCTGAGTCGTACCCTACTAAGCCCTCACCACCTGAAGACAGTACTGCGTATGCACAGGTGGTAGCTAGGGCAGCAGAGTTCCATAACGTGTCGTTACACTCAGAGACTGTCGAGGATGAATTCCTTTTCAACACCCTCTCCTCCACCCACAGCAATTATCAAAGCCTTCCTATGCTCCCGGGAATGCTAAGGCACGCTAAACAGATCTTTAAAGAACCTGTCAAAAGCAGAGCAATAACTCCAAGGGTGGAGAAGAAATATAAAGCACCGCCCACGGACCCTGCTTTTATCACATCACAACTGCCACCAGATTCAGTTGTCGTAGGAGCAGCTCGTAAAAGAGCCAACTCGCACACATCAGGCGACGCACCACCTCCAGACAAGGAGAGCCGCAAGTTCGACGCAGCTGGGAAAAGGGTTGCAGTACAAGCTGCAAACCAGTGGCGCATCGCTAACTCGCAGGCGCTCCTAGCGCGATATGACAGAGCCCATTGGGACGAGATGCAGCATCTCATCGAGCATCTACCCAAAGAATGACAAAAACGGGCAAAACAAGTGGTTGAGGAGGGACAAAATATCTCCAATAACCAAATACGTTCCTCTATGGATGCAGCGGATACAGCTGCAAGAACAATAAATACCGCGGTAACCATAAGGAGGCACGCATGGTTGCGCACATCCGGCTTCAAACCTGAGATACAACAGGCAGTACTCAATATGCCGTTCAATGAACAACAATTGTTTGGACCCGAAGTGGACACGGCAATTGAAAAATTGAAAAAAGATACTGACACAGCTAAGGCCATGGGCGCACTCTATTCCCCGCAGGGCAGAGGCACTTTTGGCACGTTTCGCAAAACAACCTTCAGAGGGGGGTTTCGAGGTCAAACCACACAAGCTAGTACCTCACAAACAACACCGTCTACCTACCAGGGACAGTACCAAAGGGGAGGCTTTCGGGGCCAATACAGAGGGGGACAGTTCCCTAGAAACCGGGGAAAATTTCAGGGTCCCAAAACCCCGCCAACCAAACAGTGACTCACAAGTCACTCAACCCCTTCACACAACACCAGTGGGGGGAAGACTAAGCCAGTTCTACAAATTTTGGGAGGAGATAACAACAGACACTTGGGTCTTAGCAATTATCCGGCATGGTTATTGCATAGAATTTCACCAACTCCCTCCAAACGTCCCACCAACAACACAGAATATGTCAAAACAGCACTTAGACCTGCTAGATCTGGAAATTCAAGCATTACTACAAAAAGACGCAATAGAATTCGTACCAGGTCCACAAAGAAACACAGGAGTTTACTCACTGTACTTTCTAATACCAAAAAAAGACAAAACACTGAGACCAATCTTAGATCTCAGAACAGTAAACACCTACATCAAATCGGAACACTTTCACATGGTCACGCTACAGGACTTATTACCACTGTTGAGACAGCAAGACTACATGACAACCTTAGATCTAAAAGACGCGTATTTCCACATACCGATACATCCCTCGCACAGGAAATACCTAAGGTTCGTATTCAAGGGAATACATTACCAATTCAAAGTGTTGCCGTTCGGTATAACAACCGCACCGAGAGTCTTTACAAAATGTCTAGCAGTAGTAGCTGCACATATCAGAAGGCAGCAAATACACGTGTTCCCCTACCTAGACGATTGGCTAATCAAGACCAACTCCCTAACAAGGTGTTCACACCACACAGATTATGTCATACAAACCCTCCACAAACTAGGGTTCTCCATCAACTATACAAAGTCACACATTCTGCCGTGCCAAACACAGCAATACTTGGGAGCAACAATCAACACAACAAAAGGGATAGCCACTCCAAGTCAACAAAGGGTTCAAAATGTTTACAAAGTCATACAAGCCATGTATCCAACACAAAAAATACATGCAAAGATGGTGTTAAAACTCCTAGGCATGATGTCCTCATGCATAGCCATTGTCCCAAACGCAAGATTGCACATGAGGCCCTTACAACAGTGCCTAGCATCACAATGGTCACATGCACAGGGTCACCTTCTAGATCTGGTGTTGATAGACCGCCAAACATACATCTCGCTTCTATGGCGGAACAGTATAAATTTAAACAAAGGGCGGCCTTTCCAAGACCCAGTGCCACAATACGTGATAAATACAGATGCTTCCATGACAGGGTGGGGAGCACACCTCAATCAACACAGCATCCAAGGACAATGGGACGTACATCAAAGAAGGTTTCATATAAATCACCTCGAATTGTTAGCAGTATTCCTAGCGTTGAAAGCATTTCAACCCATCATAATCCACAAATACATTCTTGTCAAAACAGACAACATGACAACAATGTATTATCTAAACAAACAGGGGGGAACACACTCAACACAGCTGTGTCTCCTAGCACAAAGGATATGGCAGTGGGCAATTCACAACCACATTCGCCTAATAGCACAGTTTATTCCAGGGATCCAGAATCAGCTAGCAGACAATCTCTCTCGGGATCACCAACAAGTACACGAATGGGAAATTCACCCCCAAATTCTAAACTCTTACTTCCAAATTTGGGGAACACCTCAAATAGACCTATTTGCAACAAAAGAGAACGCAAAATGCCAAAACTTCGCATCCAGGTACCCACACCAGCAGTCTCAAGGCAATGCTCTATGGATGAATTGGTCAGGGATATTTGCGTACGCATTTCCCCCTCTCCCTCTTCTTCCATATCTAGTAAACAAATTGAGTCAAAACAAACTCAAACTCATACTAATAGCACCTACATGGGCAAGACAACCTTGGTATACAACACTACTAGACCTGTCAGTAGTGCCTCATGTCAAACTACCCAACAGACCAGATCTGTTAACACAGCACAGACAACAGATCAGGCATCCAAACCCAGCATCGCTGAATCTAGCAATTTGGCTCCTGAAATCCTAGAATTTGGACACTTAAACCTCACACAAGAATGTATGGAGGTCATAAAACAAGCTAGAAGGCCATCCACTAGACACTGCTATGCAAGTAAATGGAAAAGATTTGTTTGCTACTGCCATAATAATCAAGTTCAACCATTACATGCATCTCCAACGGATGTAGTAGGATACTTATTACATTTGCAGAAATCAAATCTGGCCTTCTCTTCCATAAAGATACATCTCGCAGCAATATCTGCATACCTGCAGATTACTCATTCAACTTCACTGTTTAGAATACCTGTCATTAAAGCATTTATGGAAGGCCTAAAGAGAATTATACCACCAAGAACACCACCTGTTCCTTCATGGAACCTCAACATTGTCTTAACAAGACTCATGGGTCCACCTTTCGAACCCATACATTCTTGCGAAATACAATACCTAACGTGGAAAGTTGCATTTCTCATTGCCATTACATCTCTAAGAAGAGTAAGTGAAATTCAGGCGTTTACTATACAGGAACCATTTATTCAAATACACAAAAATAAGGTAGTTCTAAGAACCAATCCAAAATTCTTACCAAAAGTTATCTCGCCGTTCCACTTAAATCAAACAGTAGAACTACCAGTGTTCTTTCACAGCCAGACTCAATAGCTGAAAGGGCACTACATACATTAGACATCAAAAGAGCACTAATGTACTACATTGACAGAACAAAACCAATTAGGAAAACAAAACAACTATTTATTGCATTTCAAAAACCTCATACAGGAAACCCAATATCAAAACAAGGTATAGCCAGATGGATAGTTAAGTGCATCCAAACCTGCTACCTTAAAGCAAAGAGAGAGCTGCCTATTACACCAAAGGCACACTCAACCAGGAAGAAAGGCGCTACCATGGCCTTCCTAGGAAATATTCCAATGAACGAAATATGTAAGGCAGCAACATGGTCTACGCCTCACACATTTACTAAGCACTACTGTGTAGACGTGCTATCTGCACAACAAGCCACAGTAGGTCAAGCTGTACTGAGAACTTTATTTCAAACTACTTCCACTCCTACAGGCTGAACCACCGCTTTTGGGGAGATAACTGCTTACTAGTCTATGCACAGCATGTGTATCTGCAGCTACACATGCCACTGAACGGAAAATGTCACTTACCCAGTGTACATCTGTTCGTGGCATTAGTCGCTGCAGATTCACATGCGCCCACCCGCCTCCCCGGTAGCCTGTAGCCGTTTGGAAGTAATCTCCAACATTTGTACATTTGTAAATATATTACCTTAAGCTTTATTTTGTACATACTTATTAATTCCATTGCATGGGCACTATTACTAACATACACAACTCCTACCTCACCCTCTGCGGGGAAAACAATCTAAGATGGAGTCGACGCCCATGCGCAATGGAAACAAAGGAGGAGGAGTCCCTCGGTCTCGTGACTCGAAAAGACCTCTTCGAAGAAAAACAACTTGTAACACTCCGACCCAACACCAGACGGCGGACTATGCACAGCATGTGAATCTGCAGCGACTAATGCCACGAACAGATGTACACTGGGTAAGTGACATTTTCCTTCAGGCAGAAGCAATGAGGTGGAGTGTTTACTCTCAGAACTGTCAGCAGGCCTATCTTCTTCCTTTATATAATAGGTTTGATGTTCTTTCCTCTCTGGATCAGAATGATTGACTTTTAAATATAAGTCCTATCTCAATGGACAGCATTCATTCTAAACTGGACTCCCCTGACTGGTTAAGTTTAGTGGAACGTTAGCATATTATTTGCTGCCAAGAGACCTGGTTGGGGGATGTTTCTTATGTTAACAGATGTACCTCTTTTTGCGTTCCTACTTCTCCCGCCACCTCAGAAAGAGCAAGGGGGTTTGGTGTCTCTTGTCTCTGTTCCATTGGTGCACTCAAATGTCACTGTTAATGTAGTTACTGCATATTATCAGGTGATATTGTTGCACTCCCCAAACCCTTTGATATACTGCTGGTGATTGTTTCCCATAACATCTTTGACCATGCAGAAATCATTATTGTAGATGAGCTAGAGCAACTCTGTATGAAATTTCAAGTAGTCTTGTTAAATTGACTCGTGCTTTTGGGGATGTTCAAATATGCGGTATCAGTGATGAATGTAATTGTTCACTAGCCCATTTTAAACATACATCATATGGTGATTCCGTGAATAAGGTGATGTTTTCACATAGTTTGGTGTTACTTTCAAATCATTTATATTCGAGCTCAGAGGAGATCCCCACTTTCATGGGTCCAAAATCAAGTTCTTCAATTGACCTTATTTTGGTCTCTAGGCCACTGTTACCATTAGTTGGCTCTTGTAAAGTTAGGGCCTCAGGTTAGAGTGATCATAATCCACTCACCTTGGAACTCATATTCTCTTTGTTCAATAAGTTGTCACCTACTTTTTTCCTGTAGTTGGATTACAGTTCCAACAAAGGGTTAAGCATTAAGTGGGATAAGGTAAGCAAGACCGTTTTTCATAACCATCTTTACAGCATAATGAAGTAGATATTAATATTATCTCACAGGAAGACTTGAGTCCTTTAGACGTTTTTGAGGCTTTTACGAGGTTAACCAATTATATGGGGGGTAAGCTGACTAAGGTGGCCCAGAAGGAAGGGGTTGACCCAACATGGTTGAATAGCTCTTGTTCGAAAGCACACAAGCTTATGAACCTTGCCCTAAAAAAACGTCTACGGGTCCAGTCAGAAATTGCCCTGGCAAGGAAGTCATACATGGAGGCTTCTCGCTTGCGGAAAGCTGACTTCGGGTCGACGGTCTCAGAAGACTTGAGATTAGCAAGTGAGCAGAAATATTCTAGGAGCTTTTTGGAAGGTAGTGAGCTCATATTACCCTTTGGCAGAAGCCACGCCAAAAATGGAGTGTTATTAGTAGTAAAGATTGGGTGGCTTATTTCTCTAATATGTTTGCCTCTAAGGTGCAGGTTTCTGCTTTGCTTCTCAAAAAAGTGATTACTACTGATGTAGCCACCACCCAGGCACTCTGTAGTGCGACCACAGTCTCAGATGTTAGGTTAGCTATTGGACGTAGCATCCCGAGCAGGGCCACTGGCCCAGTTAGAGTCCCTGCTGATGTTTTTAAAGCATATCCAGAGTTCTGGGCACCCTTATTACTAAAGTTATTTAGAAGTATATTGTTAGGCCCCCAAATTAAATCTTGGACGAGGCCATCATTGTGCATATATTTAAAAAAGGTGTTAAGTGCTCCCTTAATTGTTACTGTCTCATCTCCCTCTCGGACAGTAGAGTAAAGGTATTGGGTAGAGTCATGCTGATAGTGCTATTGTCTCCCTACTTAGTAGGTTACATAAGCAAACAACTGCCAGATTTCGCTATAGTATATGAGGGGAATCTCACTGAGGAGTTTCCATCGGTAATGCGAGTTAGGCAGGTTTGCGTCTTGGCCCCTTTTCTTCTCATTTATTAATTTGTTGGGGAATTATCTGATTAGGCAGGAAAAAGATTTCCTCATAATGGCTCAAGGGAAATCCCGGTCTTGCTTTACGCAGACAAGGCTGTTCTTATTGCCCTACAGTTAATGCCCTTCAAGTTTGTATAGATACTTTTAATAAGTTCATGGATTCTTTGAGTCTCAGGGTTAATCTGTCTAAATCGCATGTTATGAAATGCGTCCCCAAGCTTGCTAAAACAAAAAAGTTTGTTCTTAATGATGAGGACATTTTGAAAATTCCACATTTCACATACCTGGGGATCCCGTTTGATGTAGGCCATAATTGGACGTTTTTAATTAATGTTAGAATGGTGCATTTTTAGTGAGCTATAGTTGCCCTTTTCAGATTTTCTAAGTGGCTGGGCCACAAGTCTATGAAAGAAATTATGTGGATTTTTAAAAGTGAATGTGTCCCGGGGCCACATATGGGGAGGGAGTATGGGGCTATATGGACGATACAGCTCTTCAAATCATCGAAAACAAATTTCTAAGAAGGCTGCTGGCAGTCCTACAGTCAACTCTTGCTGTTCTTTGCCATAAAGAGGGTTAGGCTCCATATTTTGGGTGATTATATTGCGCTTCAGCCCATGGTGCTGTGGCATAGGATTTGGATGAACCCTGAGATGCAGCTCTGTAGAATTATTCATTAGGGCTTGTATGAATCTTGATAAGTATAAAGACATTGTAGGAAGTTGGCTCTGTATATACTAGCTCCAAGTGAGAGATAGTGTGCACAGAGTCCAAGGGTTCCCCTTAGAGGTAAGATAGTGGCAAAATTAGATAATTCTAATGCTCTATTTTGAGGTAGTGTGGTCGAGCAGTAGGCTTATCAGAGGGTAGTGTTAAGCATTTGTTGTACACACACAGGCGGTAAATGAGGAATACACACTCAAAGACTTGACTCCAGGCCAATAGTTTTTATATAGAAAAATATATTTTCTTAATTTATTTTTAGAACCACAAGTTCAAGATTTGAAGTAAATACATAAAATGCAAGGTACTCCACACGGGTAAGTTAGGAACTTTGAATTAGAGCAATAACATATACAGTTTTTGTTAAAATGGCAATAAGCTATTTTAAAGGTGGACCCAGTGCAAAAATCAACAGTTCCTAAGGGGAGGTAAGTAATGGTTAGTTTGTCAGGTAAGTAAAGCACTTACAAGTCTTAGTTCCTGGGCATAGGCAGCCCACCGTTGGGGGTTCAAGGCAACCCCAAAGTTACCACACCCAGCAGCTCAGGGCCTGTCAGGTGCAGAGGTCAAAGAGGTGCCCAAAACACATAGGCGCCTATGGAGAACAGGGGTGCTCCGTTTCCAGTCTGCCAGCAGGTAAGTACCCGTGTCCTCGGGGGTGTTGTAGAGCTTTGGGTGGGACACAAGTAGGCACACAAAACGCACCCTCAGCGGCACAGGGGCAGCCGGGTGCAGTGTGCAAAGCAGGCGTCGGGTTTTGTATTGGATTCAATGGAGGGACCCGGGGGTCACTCGAGCGGTGCAGGCAGGGCACAGGGGGGCTTCTCAGGCCAGCCACCGACTGGGCTAGGCAGAGGGTCGCCTGGGGGTCATTCCTGCACTGAGGTTCGGTTACTTCTGGTCCTGGGGGCTGCGGGTTCAGTGCTTGGTCCAGGCGTTGTCTCCTCGTTACAGGCAGTCGTGGTCAGGGGGAGCCTCTGGATTCTCTCTGCAGGCATCGCTGTGGGGGTCCATGGGGGTTGTCTTGGGCTACTCATGGGGTCACAGTCGCCGGGGAGTCCTCCCTGTGGTGTTTATTTTCTGGATCTCATGCGGGGGCGTCGGGTGCAGAGTGTGAATTCTCACGCTTCCGGCGGAAAGAGTGAGTTCTTTGGAAGTTGCTTCTTTGTTGCAAAGATGTAGCTGTTGTTGAGCAGAGCTGCTGCTCACGGGGGTTTCTTGGTCCTGGGGGTCAGGGCAGTCCTCTGAGGCTTCAGAGGTCGCTGGTCCCTGTTGGATGCGTCACTGGTTGCAGGTTTTCGACTCTGGAGACAGGCCAGTAGGGCTGGGCCCAAAGCAGTTGTCGTCCATCATCTCTGCAGGCTTGTAGGTCAGCAGTCCTTCTTTGTAGTTCAGGTTGCAGTAATCTGATTTCCTGGGTTCTGGGGTGCCCCTAAATACTATATTTAGGGGTGTGTTTAGGTCAGGAGGGCAGTAGCCAATGGCTACTCTCCTGGAGGGTGGCTACACCCTCTTTGTGCTTCCTCCCTGTGGGGAGGGGGGCACATCCCTATTCCTATTGGGGGAATCCTCCAAAACTAAGATGGAGGGTTTCTAAAGGCAGGGGTCAACTCAGCTCAGGGCACCTTAGGGGCTGTCCTGACTGGTGGGTGACTCCTTGTTTTCCTAAGTAACTTCTCCAGCCTTGCCACCCAAAGTGTGGGCAGTGGCTGGAGGGGGGGGGGGGGCATCTCCACTAGCTGGGATGCCCTGTGGCGCTGTAACAAAAGGGGTGAGCCTTTGAGGCTCACCGCCAGGTGTTACAGTTCCTACAGGGGGAGGGGAGAAGCACCTCCACCCAGTATAGGTTTATTCCTGGCCACAGAGTGACAAAGGCACTCTCCCCATGTGGCCAGAAACTCATCTGGTTGTGGCAGGCTGGCAGAAACTGGTTAGCCCCACACTAGAAGTCAGATTGGTATTTAGGGGGCATCTATAGGATGCCCTCTGGGTGCATTTTACCATAAATTCCACACTGGCATCAGTGTGCATTTATTGTGCTGAGAAGTTTGATAACAAACTTCCCAGATTTAAGTGAAGCCATTATGGAACTGTGGAGCCCGTGTTTGACAAACTCCCAGACCATATACTCTTATGGCTACCCTGCACTTTCAATGTCTAAGGACACTGTAGGGGCATAGTGCTCATGCGCATATGCCCTCATCTGTGGTGTAGTGCACCCTGCTTTAGGGCTGTGAGGCCTACTAGAGGGGTGACTTACCTATGCCACAGGCAGTGCGAGGTTGGCATGGCACTCTGAGGGGAGTGCCATGTCGACTTAGTCCTTTTCTCCCCATCATCACACACAAGCTGTGAGGCAAGTGTGCATGTGCTGAGTGAGGGGTCCCCAGGTTGGCATAAGACATGCTGCAGCCCTTAGAGACCTTCCCTGGCATCTGGGCCCTTAGTACCAGGGTTACTATTTACAAGGGACTTATCTGAGTGCCAGGGCTGTGCCAATTGTGGAAGCAAAGGTACAGTTTAGGGAAAGAACACTGGTGCTGGGGCCTGGTTAGCAGGGTCCCAGCACACTTTCAATCATAACTTGGCATCAGCAAAAGGCAAAATGTCAGGGGGTAACCATGCCAAGGAGGCATTTCCTTACAGACATGCCTTGGCTAAATTGTGTTAAGTGTTGCTGTGACAGAATAGGTAAGCCAGGCCACTTTATTAATCCAGAAAGTGTAGCTACTATCCCCCTTGGCCAATTTATAGAAATATTTAAACAACATTCTGGCTAACTGTGGTTAACCGTTATTTTGATCTTTCACTGAACACCGCAGTTTATTTACAGCTTATTGTGAATGGAAAACTTATTGTTTTATTGACACGGTTCTGACTTAGGATGCTACATTTTTTAGTGGCCTTTTCACAGAAGGGGACCTGGTTTTTCACTCTACCTCACTGTCATTATAGTCTCCCAGCTGAACAAAGCACATTAAACTTTGTCTTGTTCTGCGCTTGTTATGAGCCCCAAAGACAGCAGTTTTTATGCCCTGCTTATGAGCCTTAGGAACCAAGTCTCATGTTGTTGTGTTTGACACACTGCTCCAGCTGGATAATCAAAGGGTTATATATGCTGTTTTTAATTTTATATTAATTGCTCCTAATGTCGTTCCAGATACAGAAGCTTGTTTTCTTTTGGTATTTTATAGAACGCACTTTGTAGGATGTGCTAATCTGTTAATTGTATCTTATTGTGTGGTTTGAAGCATTTTTATAGATGGATGCTTTTGGCACTATTTTTATGTTTTTATTTTAAAGTGTAATGCTTTATTATTGGACTTTTTTATGGATGTAAAAATTGCAGAATAAATGTATTTTGACTGGCTGAAAAAGTTAGACACAACACTTGCACTTTAGAACTGGTTAGCAGTGGTAAAGTGCCCGGAGTCCTAAAGCCAGCAATAACAGGAGGTCAGAAGCCAAAAAGACAGAGTAAACCCTTCAGAAAGGTCCATTTCCAACACACCTTTATGGGTACTTGGGCGCAGCCTTTCTCTTCAACAGGCAGGTGTTGAGGCGCAACAGACCTGCACCAGGTGATGCAGATCATTTTGCGCAGTAACCAACTCCTAAGAGTTTGATGGTCCAAGCTTCCACCAGAAACATCAGTCTCGGTGCATTTTCCTCGACCCCCCCTCAGATAGGAAGTCTAAAAGTATTGAGGGTTCGAGAAGTGAATTTTATTTTCCAAATACTTGACATTGAGACTGGTCAAAGTGGTCAGCCTATTATGCTGTTAAAAGCACACTGACAGTCTTGCTGTGACAGTATTATAGGGGGTTCAGGCATCTTGGGTTCAAACCATTCAAGATTTCCAGGATGCAGCAAAAAATGTGATTTGGGCTGGACTGGATACTACAGACTGCTTGGGGCATGCGGTGTGCACGAGTGTGGTGCTCCACTGTTATGCATGGATGTGATTCACTGGCCTTTTTGGGAACAGGAGGACGTCTCTTATGGATATGTGTGATTGTGTTCTTGCATGGTTTAAAGAAAGCAGAGCTGCAGTGTGTTCCAGTGGCTTTACAACCCCTGGCTGACCGTGTTCTCAACAGTTCTGACCTTTTCTAGGCTAATCCAGATGGTTTGTGCATAGGAAATGCCTGGCACCACAGCCATCTCCCCAGTCCTTTGTTGTCCAGGACGGGGATCAAGCAGACATAGTGTAGGTCACCTAGCACACCATACCACTCAGTCCCCCATACCAGCAACATCAGACTCCAAGCCGCTTTACTTTGCCATTTGCGACACAGACCTACCTTATGGTGAGGCAGGATTCGATTTTTTTTCCAGGTGCCGACAGATGAGTCCTCCAGGTCATCCAACAGGGCTTCCATTCCTTTCCGATCTACCTCAGCTTCCTGCCACATTAGAGCAGCTTTTAGAGGAGCAACTATCCATCTTGTTGCAAGAGGTGCAGTTTATACAGGCCATAGGGTACACTGAAAGGGTGTCAGCAATGGAAGTAGGGAGGGGCTGTTACTCCTGGTATTTGCTGATGCTGAAGAAGGATGGAGGGCGTTATCCTATTTTAGATCTTTGCATCATATATTCCTTCATTCAGATGGACAGTTTCAAAATACTTACTCTAGCTCAAGTTCTGTCTGCAGTGGTAGACCTGGGTGACTGGGTGGTTGCCTTCAACCTGCAGGACATGTACTTTCATGTTCCCAGCTTGCAGTGCCACAGACTTCACCTGCAGTTAAAGGTCGGCCAGGAGCATTTTCAGTTTGCTGTGCTCTCCTTCGGCCCTACCTTGCACGCATCAAGTGTTTATGAAAGTGGTGGCTGCACATAATTGGATAGTAGGGAAACTAGTTTTCCCCTACCTTGATGACTGGCCGTTGAAGGCAGACTTGCCACAGTCAGTTGTAGACCACCTCCAGACGATAGCTAACCTTTTGATGTCATGGGGGTTCTCACTTGACTCCATAGTAGAAGTTTACTTTTATAAGAGTTCTTCTGGATACTGTGCAGTTCAGGGCCTTTCCTCCCTTCCAGATCCTTTGGGCTATGATTACGATGTTTCATCCTAGGACCTGGGGAGATCAGCTCTGAGGCTTTTTGGCCTGCTGGCCCCATGCATTCTGGTTGTTGATTTATCCAGGTGGATGTGTAGTGGGTGTCTTAAGTCTCAGTGGGCCCAGCACCAAGGAAACCTGTCGGATGTGATCCAAGTTTCAGAGGAAACTACACAAACTCTGCAGTAATGGCTGCCAGTCTGCAGTCTGATGAGTGGAAGGCCCATCTCCCTTTCTCACCCAGAGCTAACGTTGTTGACTGATGTGTTTCTTCTGGGCTGGGGACATCATCTGAGAGATGTGCTGATCAAAGCACTCTAGTCTCCAGTGGAAACTCAGCTCCACATAAATCTGTTGTAGTTGAAGGCCTTCCAATGACGCGGGGATCATTGAAATGTTTTTACTTTCACTTACTGCCACATTTTACATGGAAGTAAGCGAAAGTAAAAACTTGCTATTTGTTTGCCCACTCTAAATAGGGCGGTTGGATAAATGGCAAAACCTCTGTCGGGGAGTCCCCGCCGCTTACATACTGAAGGTCCGCCTATCTCTAAATGAGGCGAGCGGACCTTCAGTATAGTGGAAGGAGCCTCTGCCATTGCGACAGAGTACCCTTTCTGCCTCACTCTGAATCAAGTCCTAACTTCTTGGAGCCTCCTAAAGGCAAGGTCCTCCAACACTACAAACGAGGCATAGTACATGTCAGTGTTGAGTTCCTTCCAGTCGGTACCGTCAAGATGACCATCTATTTCCGGCCTCTAAGGGAATTTCTATATTTTAAAACTAGATCTTCATTTTGCCCCATGCCTATGCCAGCCGCATCCTCTTTTTCAGGTCCCAGCCAATAGTTCAGGAGGATGTTGTTTAAGAGAAAGTCTAGTGCCATCTCCCAGTCCTCACCAGAGCTATAAAGTTCAAATTACTTTTTTTAGGTTCTACTTCATATTAAAAGGGCCAGTCCACTCCAGTGGTAGGACGCATACTTTTCCCTCCAGTATCATCACTGGACCAAAATCATCACAATGCCTGTATCCTCTTGATGATGAGGAATGGTGCTGTTCTGGAGATTCCCTTGACACGTCTATCAAGGCCAGCTCTTCCCCAATCGAAATTGGTATCTTTTGCAGGAGGTCAAAAGGCTCCTTGCTTTAGGGCTACTCGCTTTGGGGCTATTATTACCAATGCTGCCCAAGAAAAGCGGGATGAGCTATTTATTACTCCCTCTACTTTGATGTTAAGAAACACAGCATAGGTCTACTCGCCATTATAGCTCTTTAGGGTCTCAACCAGGGCCCAGCAGAAGTTCAAGGTATTGGTTTTAGCTTAGGGCCTGCTGCAATTTATCCAGTGCAAACCATTTGCTGTTTTCAGTAGACCTCTTAAACTCCTACTTCCATGTACCTTTTCTATTGTACATAATAGGTAAGCTCTATTCCAGTAGGAAACCAACACTGCCAGTGCAAGATAGTGTCATTTGGCCTAATCTTTACTCCCATCTAGATACTGGGCGCTCTGAAACCCTTTCTGCAGATTCTACAGCTAGATGGATGATTGTATATTGAGTTCACCAACGGAGTCAGCAAAGTAGGGTCTTGCCATAGCGCTGCAAAGCATGTTTAATCTTGATATCTCAATGTACTACCCCAAATCCTTGCTGACGCCATCAGATGATTCAGGCAATCCATAATATTCTGTACAAAAACTGGGAAAGACATTTCCTTGAACCAGAGAGACTACTGGCACAGAAACAAACTCTGTCCTGTTGCTGGAAAACAGGGCCATTTAAGCCTAGCTATTCTGAGGACATCTGGGACAACTGGCACCGTGCATAGTGGTGGTACTCTAAACCAGGCCTCACATGCACTCCTTGACCTCCATAAGGGAGAGCGTAAGAATCAGTTGCTTGGCAGCAAGTCCAAGCCTAGCCCAGTCAACCCACGTTTGTTGTCAATCCTGATATAGTAGACGTATGTTACTGTATTCCTGGTGGGCTCCCTTTTAATGCCCCATAGTTAGCAAATGGCAGCCATGACCGCCTCAGCAGTTTGGATAGTCGGCCTAACTGACCTCTCTGTCAATGCCTTATGGGACTGATTACATATGACTCTCCAGATAACTTCTGGTGCTGAAAGCTTTCTCACCCCAAAAGCCTTTATCAAAGCAGTAGTGAGGAGATATGTGTGACCACCTCAGCTGTTCTTGAGATAACATAGACGTCTTGGTAGTTGCCAGGACATTTTTCAACATAAAATAGTACAGAAAAAAGTGACTAGGATTCTGCCAGTGTCAGAGGACATCAACCTGCTCAGTGGACAATGTCTGATCCATTTTCAAGCAACTAGCCTAATCAGAATTTCATAAAGATGTGCAAGATCTACCACTACAACTTAACAAAAAAATTGATTGGAATCTACCATGGGTGGTGCATCTGTTCTCTCCGAGAATATCTACAGTGGTCTCTTCAGATCTAAAATTCCTGGCAGATTGATGCACAGATCCTTTGAACCTATGGGCTGCCGCAGTTTGAAACTCCTCTCTTGGGAAAGATCCTTCTTGTTGCTTTACTTTTACCCTGATATTTTCATCAAGGCTGGTATCCTCTGCGCCTCTGAACATTATAATATGCCTTGTCCTGAAGACTCATCCCACTTTGGTCCGAAGATGTTGATTGAGGACCATTAGAATCATATTTTCCCTATTTTTTCCATCCCTACGAGTCTTTTGCATGACGAGATGCCCCACAGCTCTGACTTAAGTTCCATATCCTTTTTCATACATAAAATCATGGTGCTGTGTTCCACAGTTAACTTTTATGAGACAGTAATGTTGGCAAAACTGACGGTATGGACAACATTGCCATATGGATCAAGTATTGCATCCCTCACCTCTGTTCACTGCATGAGACAGTCCCACCACTGTTATATCCGAGCATCCTCCATCTTAGCAAGGAGAGCTTCAATGCCATTCCCCAGGCCCTACCAGTAAGAAATTTGTATTAGGTGCTTAGTGGGAAGTGGCAAACGATTTCTGTGGACACTCTGCGCTTGAGGCTTCCTCCTGAAACAATATTCAGAAGATTCTTCTGAGTGTATTCACCTAGGCATTGTCTGTTCATTGCTGCCTTCTACCCCATCTCTGTTCTCTATGCCGTGGAATCCCACCACAAGTTGTGAATGGTAGCGAGCCAGAATGTCGGAGCAGGATGGAAATTACCTTTATGGTGACTCAATATTCCTCGTCCATAGGCTTCCTCTTATTATCAACAGCCTCCCTCCAATCGTCAGCTTTTGGTGAAAAAATAACATTGATTTGTTCTTTTGTATAAGAAGTAAAAATAAGAATAGTACGAATATGTATGGGATAAGGTATGGTGTCAATGTATGTCTCATGCATGGTACCTTACAAATAAAACTCCATTTGAAGCTGTTTCCGCTCACACCTTCCGGTGGTGCTGTGAGAGAGAGAGCATGCAGGCTAGGAGTAAAGAAATCACCATATGGGTAACAGTATCCTTTTGTGGTACTGAACTTTCTCTATACTCTTACTCTGGCGCTGACCTACCTCTGCCCTCAGATCCTACACATAAACTTCCTCTAAAATCAGCAGCGACCTCCTTCTTTGCCCTCTACTTACTAAACTGTTCTTTATGGTGTGTGGCAGCGACCTCCTGTTCTTTCTCTTGCTGTCTCTCGTGATGACCCATATGTCTTTTGCTTTGTTGTGTATTGTAAAATGCGCATATCACTTCTGTTGGGAAGAGTGGCGGCCTTTTCAGAACTCTAACCTTTAAATCTGCACGTTGACCTTAATGAAAGCCCTCCTGTCCTATGTAATAATAAATGACCTTTCTCTGGTTCCAACATGTCTCTGAATTGTGGGCAGACCAGTGGCATTTCTCAGACTCCAGCACTGCCCTCCCGACATCCTTATCAGCAATTTGTTTGGCCTTTATAAAATCTGACCTTTGCCCCTATTTTGGTCACTGTGCCTGATTTCTCGCTCTTCTTTTCACAGGGAAATATTGTGGCCGTGAAGCACATCAACAGGAAAAGAATCGATCTCACCCGGGAGGTGCTCTTCGAACTGAAGCATGTAAATAAGCTTTTCATCTTCTCTGTGGTACAGCGAGTGGGTGGGGGCATCTGGGGAGGTGCTCGAGCTTCAAGGACGGTGTGGGGCTGAGATTCTAGGGAGGGGTTGGGGCTTCTAGGGAGCGCTTGAGCTTCAAGGGAGATGTTTGGGATTATGTGGAGGGATTTGGGTTTATCACCGTTTAGGTTTACGGGGGAAGGACAGATTTATTGCATAGTAGTTGTGGTTTTTGATAAGCCTTAGTGATCGGGGGAAGAATCTAGTGCTTGTGGGAAGAGACATGCTTTTGTGGAAGTGGCCTAGTATTATAAAGGCTGGGGGCTGGGGGCTAGGGTAGGGGTGAGGGGGCGCTGAGCGCATAGGTTGAGCTTCTGGGAAGAGGCTTGATTTTCTTGAGAGTTTCTTTGCATTATGAGTGAAAGACCAGGACTTCTAAGGAGGCCATTCACTTCTTGTGAGGGACTTGCTCATCTTTATCAGTCCTAAGCAATATGGCAAGTGAGATGGGGCTTCAGGAGGTGGAGTTTGAGCATCCGAGGGAGGTACTTATGCTGGTGGGTGATGATTAGCTGCTTCTGGCGTTAGACGTGTGGCTCTGGAGTGGGACTTGGCTTCTCAAGGTGGGATTGCGCCTCAGGTACGGGGAAAAAAACTACCAAGTTTGGTAGTGGATACAGGACAGCGTTTCATGGCTAATTGAGTTACATTTTAGGGCGAGGACTAAGAGGATTAGTTAGGCCTTGATGGATGGTCAGGGGTTCCACCAGGGTACTGGAAAGGAAGCCACAGCATCGGTTCTCTCCCCAGTACTGAAGGTTTGCCAAGCTGGAGACATGTTGAATTGACTCTCCCAGCAAACTTTTTTTGATTAGAAAAAAGAAACTCATAAAGAGGGAGGTTTTTTTCACTTGAACAAAAATTGAATGGCCCATTGCAAAGAGAGTTTTCTCCCTGTGTCTGAGGGCCATTCTGTATTTTCACTGCCTGTGTTTGCGATGGGAAATAAATAATACTGGTCCACCCTCAGTGGTGCGGGCCTCCCAGTACTGTGACCCAGAGGAGACGGACTGCGAGTCAGCCGAGGCTCCTAACCAAAGCCTTTGCGGGGCATAGGTACTGCTGGTTTTAGTGTTGCTCTCCTGCTTTAGAAAAGCATGAGGTCCTGTGGCTTGTAGAGGGAGGGGGCTTTTAAAAGTGCTGCACATTGTTCTGAAGTGTATGGCATGCAATGATTTATTGTAATGTGCAGTCCTTCTGTGCGTTGCACCTCTGGGTGAAATGTCGTGATCATCACCCCTTCTGAACGTTAAGGATGCTGAGCAGCAGCCAGCAAATACCCCTTGATGGACCTTCACACTGCTGGCCTGTCCTGTACCAACCACTGAAAAATAGAACAAGATGGTGCCGTGTACCTGTTTGTATTCTGTCATGAAGTTTAGAAAGGGGGCACTCCTGCTGTCAGCTTGCTCAGCACTCGTCCAGCATACTCAGAATGAGAGACATTTTGTAGTTTTTGAACGTCTAATGTGCCTATACACATTGAGCTTGCCTGCTGTGTCACAGCTTGCCAAAGTATTTGTCACACTGGTATGAAACGGAGCACTCCTGGAACATCATCTCAGTCGCCGTTCTGTCAAAATTCTCGGAAAGCGAATGTACCTTCTGTGCCGCAGCTTGGGGAGCATTCTACACCAGCGCTGAGGAAGGGGTGCGCCTGCTAATGTCAGTATTCTTATAGTCTTAAGAAAGAGAGAATATTGAACAATGCAGATAGCTAAACATCCTGCATCAATGCTTAGGAACAGAGTGACTGCTGTGGTGCACCGGGGGAACCTTCTTCGAACTTTTCAGAAAAGCAACAGGACAGCTGTGCAGAGGCCGTACAACTGTGCCCATGGCTGCCACACCACGGCTTGCTAAGCATTCTGCCACAGTGTTCAGGTGCCACACCACGGCTTGCTAAGCATTCTGCCACAGTGTTCAGGTGCCACACCACGGCTTGCTAAGCATTCTGCCACAGTGTTCACGGCTGCCACACCACGTCTTGCTAAGCATTCTGCCACAGTGTTCAGGTGCCACACCACGGCTTGCTAAGCATTCTGCCAGAGTGTTCACGGCTGCCACACCACGTCTTGCTAAGCATTCTGCCACAGTGCTCATGGCCGCCACACCGCGGCATGCTAAGCATTCTGCCACAGTGTTCACAGCCGCCACACCATGGCTTGGCAAGCATTCTGCCACAGTGTTCACGGCTGCCACACCACGGCTTGCTAAGCATTCTGCCACAGAGCCCATGGCTGCCACACCACAGCTTGGCAAGCATTCTGCCACAGTGCTCATGGCCACCACACCGTGGCATGCTAAGCATTCTGCCACAGTGTTCAGGTGCCACACCACGGCTTGCTAAGCATTCTGCCAGAGTGTTCACGGCTGCCACACCACGTCTTGCTAAGCATTCTGCCACAGTGTTCAGGTGCCACACCACGGCTTGCTAAGCATTCTGACAGAGTGTTCACGGCTGTCACACCACGTCTTGCTAAGCATTCTGCCAGAGTGTTCAAGGCTGCCACACCACGTCTTGCTAAGCATTCTGCCACAGTGCTCATGGCCGCCACACCGCGGCATGCTAAGCATTCTGCCACAGTGTTCACAGCAGCCACACCATGGCTTGGAAAGCATTCTCCCACAGTGTTCACAGCTGCCACACCACGGCTTGCTAAGCATTCTGCCACAGGGCCCATGGCTGCCACACCACGGCTTGCTAAGCATTCTGCCACAGTGTTCACGGCTGCCACACCATGGCTTGCTAAGCATTCTGCCACAGGGCCCATGGCTGCCACACCACGGCTTGCTAAGCATTCTGCCACAGTGTTCACGGCTGCCACACCATGGCTTGCTAAGCATTCTGCCACAGTGTTCACGGCTGCCACACCATGGCTTGCTAAGCATTCTGCCACAGGGCCCATGGCTGCCACACCACGGCTTGCTAAGCATTCTGCCACAGTGTTCACGGCTTCCACACCATGGCTTGCTAAGCATTCTGCCACAGTGTTCACGACTGCCACACCATGGCTTGCTAAACATTCTGCCACAGTGCCCATGGCTGCCACACCACGGCTTGGCAAGCATTCTGCCACAGTGCCCATGGCTGCCACACCACGGCTTGGCAAGAATTCTGCCACAGTGTTCACAGCTGCCACACCACGGCTTGGCAAGAATTCTGCCACAGTGTTCACAGCTGCCACACCACGGCTTGCTAAGCATTCTGCCACAGAGTCCGGGTGCCTGGCGTCCCACCGCAGGGTCAGATCAAGAGAGTGACTGTTGTATGTGCACACATGCTTGTTACTAATAACGCTACTACTAGTAATAACAACAGTGTCTTTAAGAAAGGCCTCTTAGCCACTCGCAGGATAAAATGGTCTTTCTTTCTGGATACCAACAGCAGCTCACTTTCCCCTCCTCCGCGTTTTCATCTGTTGCTTAATCGCCACGGTTTCTAATCGTTGGTCAGGATTCGCGAATGGAGTATTTTTTGCTTCTTTTGTTTTTTTAAGCTGAAGGGACGCCCATGAAACGGGGCTCTGGCAATGAGGCAGAAAAGGCCTGTAGCAGTGAATCACACACGGGGGACAACATGTTTGTGGGCTAAAGGAGGCTGCGGTTTCTCTCCTCATAGATGACCGCGGAGGGAGAACGCATGTCTCCGCTCAGAGAGTTTCGGCATTTGGGGGTCCACTCGGGGTGAGCCAGGGAGCCTCGTCAGGGCCCACGGCCAAGTGTGAGCAGCGGAATGAGAGAACCGGGAATCTCGCTGCATGCTCAGCCTGCCTCTCTTGTGCTCACTGACGAAACTCTCATTCGAAGAATCCTCTTTCCGGAGCCCAGTACAGTGGATCTGTGACACCTGTCGCTGGTGTTCCTTTCTTGCGTGTCTCACAACCCCTGAAGCCTGTTTCAGCTTTCTCGAGGATATTATTCACTCATGTCGTCTTCAGAATCTCACACAGAGTCAAGCCTGTCTTGATGCCCCAAACACTTGTACTGGTGACCACAGCCAGAATTCACCCTCTGGAGTGCCGTGGCAGTGGTTCTTACAGCCTTGGGATCCTTCCTCTGGTTCCTTCTTCCCATGGGGTGTCACAGCCTGGAGATCCTTCCTCTGGTACCTTTTTCCCAGGGGGTGTCACTGCCTGGGAATCCTTCCTTTGGTGCCTCCTTCCCAGGGGTTCTCATAGACTGTTTTGTCTCAGGACCTCACAGCTTTTCACACCTACCTGCGTCCATAGCCCCGCACCGAGGAGCTAAACACATGTAAAGCCTCTCTTGCTGCTGCCTGAGGATCTCATAGGTAGTGAATTGTGTACGTGTATCTCACAACCTATGTAGAATTTCTTTCTATAATTCCCCTTCCTGAGGATTTTACAACATGTAAATCCTATCTCTGAAACTTTCTACACAAAGAAGTTCTCAATCTGTGAAATTTCTCTCTTGTGACCCCTCTCTTAGGATCTCACACCCTGTGAATCCGGTCCCTTCTTTGAGGATCTTACATCATGTGAATCGTGTCTCCGATAATGTCTGCACGAAGAAGTTCACATCCTGTGAAACCTGTCTCTCATGACTCCTGTCTTAGGATGTCACACACTGTGAACCCTGGTGCCCTCTTCCTTAGTGATGTTACAGCCTATGGAACCCTTCTGTCTCTATTACCTGCTCTGTGAGGATCTCACCGCCTGGGAATCTTGTTGTAACCATTCACTTAGGCTCTTACACCCTGTGAACTCCTTGCTGTCTGCTGCTTTATGCCCCTCAGAGCCTGAAAAATATTTTTCTAATACCTTTGTCCAGGGATTCGTACAGTCTAGTAGCCCCTCCCTTTGACACGTTCTTCTTCATGAGGATCTCATAGCCGTTGGTGCCTGCCTGCCTGTTTTGCTGTCTGAATGAGGATCTTGCAGCTTTCGAGTCTCCTGGATCCACTGCCCCTCCCTGAGGATCTCAGAGTTTGTGAATCCTGCATGTGTATCTCATGCCCTGTGGATCCTTTCTGCCTCTATGTTTCCCCTCCCTGCAGATCGTATAGGCTGTACGATGTATCTTGTGCATCTCTGTCTCAGATACTTACCTCACGAAAAAGCTTAGATTCAGCAAAACCTGTCTCTTGTGATCCCTTATGTTAGAATCTCACACCCTACTAACCCTGTCTGTGATATTGTATTCCTTGGTGATCTCACAACCTGTGAATCCTGACTCTGGTACCTTCTTCTCTGAAGATCTTACATCAAGTGAATCCTGTCACCGATAACTTCGTCACAAAAAAAGTTAAGATCCTGTGAAACCTGCTTCTTGTGATCCCTCTCTTAGGATCCCATACCCATTTAATCCTGTCTTTGGTACCATCTTTCTTCGTGATCCCTTGCCCTGTGAACCCTGTCTCTGGTGCATTCCTCCATGATGATATCAAACCCTGTGACTTTGTCTCTGGTACTGTCGTCCTTGATGATCTCACAGCCTGGGAAATACATCTCTGCTACTTTGTTCTCAGTGACCTCTCTCTAGTGATCTCTCAGTCTATGTGGCCAATCCCTGATGCCTTTTCCCTGAGGGTTTCCTAATCTGGGAATTCTGTCTGTGGTGCTAATTTCCAGAGGGTGTTATAGTTTTGTGCACTTTGTTTCTAGCACCCCTGCCCTGAGGATCTATGAGTATGTATAACCTGTACGTGGCACACTTTCTCAGGAGAGCTCACAGTCACTGCAACACTTCTTTGGTTCCCCATTGTTGAGTAAGTTCTGGTGAGTCTAGACTGAATGGCCAAAACGCCATTTCTATTGGACCTGGCTGTCAGGGCAGTAGTGCTTAATTAACATGTGCACTGGCTCCCACATTGCAGCCAGATAAGTATCCAGGACAGGCATTATGCATTCTAATGCTGTGGTGTCAGCCCAGGACCTTGTGGAAAGGGCCCTAAACCCTTCTGGAGTCTGCTTTGTGGCCATCATATAGCAGATCTTAATGCAGAGGACTATCCATATAGACAAAGTCCATTGATGCCCTGTCTTGTCTTTCTTTGCTCTGGTGCAACCCACAAGAGCTGATCGCTCCAACAATAATCTTTGGTACAATCAGTGTTAAAACTGGACTGTGTCTGCCAGAATGCCTACACCAACAGGATTGGATTGCCTGTTTATGGGGTAATCAGCCTTGATGTTGCTTGAAGGCGAAGCCCTTAGCAATATCAAGAAAGGGGCAAAATTGTTGAGCATTCTGCCTTGCAGGATGCAGAAAGACTGAGGGAGCGCTAAGTAGCTCTACTCTTTAAAGACCTGTAAGGCGAGTCAGGCTTGGTGAGACGTGTCAAAAGACATAATCATAAGTGATGCCTGAACGGACCTTGAGAAGCCTGTGGATCTCATCCACAGGTGGCACTGGAGCACCAGGCCATTGCTGACCTCTTTGCCTGAGCAGTCTGTCGTGTCCAGGTCTTACCGGATAACATTCTTGGCCTAAGCTTGGCTATCTTCAATGCTGTGGGCCAAAATAGCATGAAATTCCTCCGAACCTGCTGCTAGAATCGCAGGCAACGAATCCTATAATGCCTGGAAGTACCTTCCCAGCAAACAGCTGGTGTGGACTGACCTTAGGGTGAAGCTAGCAGAAGAAAACATCCTCTTACAAAATGCCTCAGTTCTTTTTAGTTCTCTGTCCTGAGTGTACTTGGAAAATAATTAGGATAAACCTTTCTGTTCGAGGTCTATTCTGTCAGTCTATTAGGAGTATGGCATTGCTCCAGGAAGGCAGGGTAACCCAGGGTGCATACGTGACAGTGTGCCACTTGTCTGTTATGAGATGAGTAAGAGCAGGGCTTGGCCCAAGTGCTCATGAGAGTGTTGGTCAAGACCTCCTAAAATGGCAGTAGGGATTCTGATGATGATAATCCAGGTTGTCACATTTCCTTGATAACGTTGATTTTTACTTCTATGGAAGACAACTGTAGATCTGAGACTTCAGCCACCCTTCTAATGACCATTGCAAATGAATCAGACTCTTCTGTGGAAGGATCAGTGGGCGGAGGCAGACCTCTCCAGTGTCAGGGGAAGTGTCGAGCCCACTGGCGTCTGGTAGGTCTAAATACAAATTGTCATCATTATATTGTGGAGAGAATGTGTACCTATCATCACCAAAAGCTGGTTGGTGCTGTTTTGAATCCTGGAGGACTTTTTGGTTTGAGCCAGTCTACAGACCCACCACTGGGGTAGGTACAGCTTTGTTATCTGTTTTAAATGTGAGGAATCTGAAGTTGGAAGTATCCATTAGAAGAACAAGTTACTTACCTTCAGTATTACACTTTCTAGTGGAAATACTAGCTAACCTCAGATTCCTCACTGCCCTCCCACCGCCCTTTTCTTCAGAATGGACTCTTTTTCCACCCACAAAGATCCTCAATTGGAGATCTGCACACTGGCATAAGCAATTCGTTTTTGGGCTAAGCAAGCGAGGGTACAGCCAGTGTCCAGAAAGAAACTGGTAGCAGCGCCTGTATACTGTATGGATCCAGTTATCAGTTCAGTTTGGAGTCTAGTCAGTGCACAGCCGCACAACACTGCCTGTTGACATACAAGGGCTATGCTGAAATCTTGCAGATCAGTCTGGCACCTGGGGATATTTAAAGGTGACGGATATGGTTAGATGGAGTATCCACCAGAAAGACTGACTGAATGTAAGTACCTTGTTGTTTAGGGCCTCCAACCTTCAAAGAGGAACATACAGTGGCACAATCTTTCACTTGATGTTAACTAACATTTGCAGGCTCCCCCCCCCCCCCCCCCCCCACAATATGAATCACAACAACCTCTTTAAGACACATCTAATTTGCAGTTGAAACTTCTCCTCTTTAACAAATACTGCATGTGAGCACCTGGTAAATTGGTGTTGTAAGAAAACTCCCCCACACCTATTTTCGTTTTCTCTTTGTTCTTGCTTCCACTGAGTTAGCTTTTAATGTATTACCTTATTTTCTTCTTTTGTGAACTATAAATGAATACATAGACCACAGGCTATCCCCCTTTATTGGCTAGCTTTGATCCAGTGCCTAAAAAGTGCCTGACGTCCCCTTCCCATCCGACATGATGCTCGTGTTCTCGTCCTCCACCGTTAATAGGCTGCCCTCCCTTTTCTCATCTTTTTTGTACAGACTGTGTCTTTTGTTCCACCCCAACCTGCCTGTCTCCTTGCATTAAAGAAGGGAATTTAAATAGAGTGAGGTTATGGCTCACGCCCACCCTGCCACAAGCACCGCTCATCCACTCCTGCACTGGTTCTCAGAAGGATGTGCCATTTTGGGGAGACACACATGAGAAAGGCGCAATCCTGGTTGAAGGGGAGACCGTCGAGCCCTGCTCCAGGCAGCAGTAATCTCTATAGGGAATTGGAGCTCTGGCTTTTACTGCCCTGCCTCACGGAGGTAATGCAAGGAAATGGTAATAAGTGGGAGCCACTCAAGGGAAGTAAATGTGCTGTCTGCTCAGAACTGGGAGCAGAAGAGAAAGGCTCAGCCTGGGGTTCACCAGGGACATTGACACTTTGTGGCGGTACATTGGAGTGTGGGCAGTGCAGCCAGTGGGTACTACGAGCTGTGTTTCAGGTTCCTGACATACAAGATGGGCATGGGTGTAACTGAGGGTAATGCAGACTGGGGGTTGGCAGCAGCAATCAGAGGAGGAAGGGGGCTAGTAAAGGGAGGTGCATTCTAATATATTACAGAATGGAATGGTGGCACAGAGACCAGAGGAGTGATTACAACAGGGGACCGGAGCGCATTTCAGTGTATTGAGAGATTATAACAGACCCCATAGATCACAGCAGGGACGTGTGCTTTCCAATGAAGTGGGGATTGAAAGGATTAGAGTAGATCCCTGGGATTACAAGAGGGGTCTGAGTGTATTCTGGTGTGTTAGAGTCCTGAGGGATTACAACAAACCCTAGGGATCAAAGAAAGGGCATGTGTGCACTCCACTGGAGATTGGGAGGATTGGAGTAGATCCCTGGCATTACAAAAGATGTCTGAGTGTAATCCAGTGTGTTAGGGACTGAGTGAATGATAGCAGACCCCTGGCATTTCCAAAGGGGCATGTGTGCATTGAAGGGAATTGGAGACTGCGGGGAGTAGAGTAATCACGAGGGGATGAATTGCGAGGGGTAGAAGTGCCTTCCAGTACATTAGATACCACGAGGAATACAACAGACCACAGTAACTACACAGGGGGGATGAACTGATTCCTCAGACTGGCATGATTAGTACAGACCTGGGCCTGGGTGTGTTCTGGTATATTTGGGAGTGGAAAGATTAGGATAAACCCTCGGGATTATACGAGGGGCCTGGGTGTGTTCTGGTATATTGGGGAGTGGAAAGATTAGGATAAACCCTGGGGATTATACGAGAGGGCTGGGTGCTTCCAGTCTCTGCTGGAGACAGAGAGGATTACAAACATCTACAGGGATTACACGAGAGGCCTTGATCCATTGCAGTGGAGTGGACACTGTGAAGATAGGCCAGACCCCAGGTTTATCAGAGGGGCATGGATGCATTGCAGTGAAGTCGAGACTACGAGGATTACAGTAGACACCTGGGGGGTACTTAGGTGTAGGGTTGCATTTCAGTATATTAGATACTGCACTGATTACAACAGACTTTAGGGATTACACAAGGGGCCAGGTACATGGCGGGGGGTAGACACTGGGGAGCAGTCTCACAAAGTGATGAATGCGGGAATTGTTCAGGCACCAATATAGGCAATACCAGCGGGGTTAGTAGTTTCCTGTGAAGTGAAGACTAGGATGATGAGACACAGTACAGTATAAGGAAAACTAAAGAGGCACCAGTAGATACGTGTGGATGTGTACAGAGTCGAGTACAGATATTTCCTGATTTGCAATGGTATATAACTGAATAGTGAATACTACGAAGATGAGGCCAAACCCCGGTGCAGGAACTGCAAGGGATGTTAGGTCCAGTCCTTCATGCTAAAGATTGAGGATATGGACAGGATCGCAGACAGGGTAGGTTGTACAAGAAGGACTTGGGTAGGATCCAGTGTAAATTGGAGATTGGGATGGTTAGGTTCAGACTCCTACATATGGATTACAATCGGGTCTTAGTTGGTTCAGCTAAAGTGGGATTGGAGGGCCAGTACCTCTTGTGGTGCAGGACTCACCAAGAACTCTTGAGCACATCCTTCATGCAAGAGATTGGGGGTAGGGTATTAGAGGAGGGGCATCAGTGGATTCAGGTGGATGAGAGATTTTGAGAATTAGGGGAGATAGCTGCCCTTGTGTGTTCCTTTCAAGTGTTGCTTACCTGCCCATGTGCTTTGATTCCCATCTCCGTTCCAAATGCTCTCTTTCTCACCTATTTGCTTTTCTCTCGTGCCCTCCATACTCAACGTGCTTCCCCTCTCCCACATTTGCTCCTGCCTCCCATGCCCTCTATGTTGCTTCCCCCCACTCACGCCCTCTGTGTTGCTTCAGTCCCCTGTGTTGCTTTAGCCCCCCCATAGCGCCGCGCCCTATGTTGGTTCTGGTCCCTGCCTGTGTTGTTTCCTCCCCACACGCTGTGTATTATATTGCTTTTGCACCCTTCACCCATGTTGCATCCCCACTCAGTTTCCAATAGAAGAAAAACATAAATGCGTGTTTGCATTTTATTTTTGCATTTGTCGAGTCTACATGGATCGGCAAGTAAAAAGTGAATAAGCAGTTGCTTCATTTTGTTGACGCCTATAAGCGGTGCGAAGTGACGCAATAGCCTTATTTCATTTAGCCAGGCTGCACAGTACCGGGATGTTGTACAGTAGTACTAAAAAACTAATTGACAAAGCCAGTAGGTTGCAAACATCCCCCCGCCTCCCCCCACCCGCCTTGTATTTCTCTGTACTGGAATATAGCCTTTCCTCACACTACTCCACTCTATTATAATCAGATGCTTATGAATGAACATTAAGCGTCCCACACACTATGGGGGTCATCCCGCCAAGCGGGAACCGCCAGAAGACGGTACCGCAGTCAGAAGACCGCGGCGGTCATTCTGAGTTTCCCGCTGGGCTGGCGGGCGACCGCCAGAAGGCCGCCCGCCCGCCCAGCGGGAAACCCCCTTTCACGAGGATGCCGGCTCCGAATGGAGCCGGCGGAGTGGAAGGGGTTCGACGGGTGCAGTGGCACCCGTCGCGATTTTCAGTGTCTGCATAGCAGACACTGAAAATCTCAATGGGGCCCTGTTAGGGGGCCCCTGCACTGCCCATGCCAGTGGCATGGGCAGTGCAGGGGCCCCCAGGGGCCCCACGACACCCGTTACCGCCATCCTCTTCCTGGCGGTGAAAACCGCCAGGAACAGGATGGCGGTAAGGGGGTCGGAATCCCCATGGCGGCGCTGCAAGCAGCGCCGCCGTGGAGGATTCCCTGGGGCAGCGGGAAACCGGCGGGACACCGCCGGTTTCCCGTTTCTGACCGCGGCTTTACCGCCGCGGTCAGAATGCCCCCGGAAGCACCGCCAGCCTGTTGGCGGTGCTTCCTCCGTCACCTACCCTGGCGGTCATAGACCGCCAGGGTAGAAATGACCCCCTATATTTGTGCTGTATTATAGTACAACAAGCGTGCAATGTGTGAAAAGATAGGACACATAAAATAATTTCTCCTTGTCAGCCCCTGCCTTGAGGAAGCTGTATTGTTGGCACGAAGCCATGTCTACCAGTGGTAGTAGATAGGGTTTTGTGTAAAAAAAAAAAATCATGTCTGTCAGTGCTGAAGTAACACAGTCGGGCAAATCACAGCTTGCATTACTTTTATATTACAACTTTCCGCTTCAAAAAAGTTTTGCACTGGAAAGTATTTTGTTTGCGCCAGTTTGCATCAGTCCTTGTGAAGTGGCATTGCCGCAGAGTGTGGATATATGTGCCCCATGGTGTCCTGACAGCATTGCGGGAGGCCGCAACCCTACTCTTTGGAAAGATGGCTGTCAGCCTGGGGCTGGACTTTCTAAAAGTCAGGCACTGCCAAGTGGATCCGCTTGCGAGGGCGGTGCCCGACTGCCCCAAAGCCCAGCCCAGCACCGATGACCTGCCAAGGCCTAAAGGCGCGCGGAAACTGAACCCTGGCGGGGATCAGTCCCTGCCCCCTGCTGATCTGATTAGACCGATGGCCAGTTCATAATTAATAGTTAATAAGCCTAATTAGGAGGCCATCCGGGTGGAAGAAAGTGGGATTTAAGAGAATAATTTGCGGTTCCTTTCTGGTGTGAAGGTCAGGCCGGTAATCCTGGCTACGGAAAGCAGCGCGAGCCTCAGATCTGTGCTGATTACACTGACGAGATGGGACAGGGGGAGACGGACGGCTCTTAATTAGCAGCTTGTTGGGCATTTTCTAATTAGCAAGGGAAGAAGCCATGAGCACAGAGGAGAGAGCAGCGCCACCGAAAACGGACAGGAAGGCGGGGGCAGCAGAGATCAGAAGAAAGTGGGAAAGGATTGAGTGGTGCGATGGAAAAGAAGTGGAGGGGGCGGGGAGACTGGTGAACGGGAGGGACAGAAGATCATAGAGAAGAAGGGAAAAGAGTAAGACAAGTGGGCAGGGAGATGCTGGAAAGAAGGGAAGGAGACTAGTGAGTGGAGAGGGGGAAGGAAGCATTGAGAAAGGGAAAGAAAAGAGAGTAGGAAGAGCAAGGAAAGAAGGGGTGCAGTCTATAGAGCGGAGGGGGAAGAGGAGCATTGAGAAGAAGGGCAAAGAAAGGTGGGTTGGGGAGCAATGAAAGAGGGGGTGCGGTCTAGAGAGAGGAGGGGGAAGAGGAGCCTTGAGAAGAAGGGGAAAGACAGAAAAGAGGGTAGTGAGAGCGAGGAAAAAGGGGGTGCCGACCAGAGAGGGGCAAGAGGAGCATTGAGAAGAAGGGAAAAGAAAGGTGGGTAGGGGGAGCTAGGAAACAGGGGTGCAGAATAGTGAGGGGGAAGAGGAGCATTGAAAAGAAGAGGAAAGAAAGTTGGGTGTAGGAAAGTCACACTTTTTGGCATGGTTACCCCCACTTTTTGCCAGTGGTCAGTTTGCTTAGACTGTTTTCACTTGGATTCTGCTAACCAGGACCCAGTGATTGTGCTCTGTCCTCCAAAGTTGGTTACCCTGGTACCATTTTACACCCCACACTTGGAATTCTGGTGTCCCCTTTTAAGTCCCTAGTACATGGTGCATGGTTACCCATGGCATTGGCACACCAGAGGTCCCCCCATGGGCTGCAGCATGTATTATGCCACCCATGGGAACCCATGCAAACTGTGTCTGCAGACCTGCCATTGCAGCGTGCGTGAAAAGGTGCATGCGCCCTTTCACTGTTGGTCACTGCACCAGGTCACTGTAAGTCACCCCTAGGGCAGGTCTTTTCAGCCCAAAGGGCAGGGTGCAGGTCCCTGTGTGTGAGGGCACCCCTGCAGCGGTGCTCCTACAACTTCCAGTTCTGTGCACTGGACTTCGTAATTGCGAGGAAGTCATTTTACCTGTGTACTGGCCACAGTTCACTCACTATCTGTGGTCCAGCTACATAATGGAAACTCCGAACCTAGGCATGTTTGTTATCAAACATGTCTGAATAATTCCCTAATACCAATGCCAGTATTGGTGACATGATTCCATGCACACTAGGGGGTCCTTAGAGGACCCTTCCAGTATTGCTCTTACTAGTCTTTCGGGATTTGCGGGCAGCCCACACTGCTTCAGCCCCTCAGACAGGTTTCAGCCCACCTGCTGCTTGATCAGCTCAAGCAAGGGAAGGCAGAACAAAGGATTTCCTTGGGGAGAGGGAGGTAACACATCCTTGCATAAACCGGTTTGCACCAGCCCAGGGACCCCAGGTCCCTGCTCTGACACGAACCTGGACAAAGGAAGGGGGAGTGACTACTCCCCTGCACTTCACCACCCCAGCATTGGTGCCTAGAGCTCCTCCTGGTGGCCACTAGATTCTGCCATTTTGAAAACAAGATGTGTGGAGGCCCCTGGGACAATCTGAGTGGCCAGGTCAGGCAGGTGACTTCCGTGACCCCCAATAATAGGCGGTCACTGTACAAAGTGACCAAACCCCCTCTTAGGGCTATTTAGGGACTCTTGTGGGTGGGTCCCCAGATTCAATGTGCAAGATTCCACAGGACCCCGCTGCATCAGTCTATTCTGCTCCTGGCGACTGGAACCGCAACTGGACACTTTAGGAACCTACAAGACTGCAACTCCTGATACCTCACCTTGCAACGTTGTTTCCCCAGCTCTTTCCAGCAACTGCAACATTTCCACGGCTGTGCATCTTCTGGGTTCAGCAAGACTTCAGCTGTACCAAGAGAAAATCTCCCTTGGACTGAAGGAGTCACCAAAGGCAACAACGTCTGGCTGCGTTGATCTGCTCTCCCCCGATACTGCGTGGATCCTGCAACACAGGTGGTGGGCCTCTCTGCCCTCTGTCCATTTTGGGAGACAGTGAGCCCTTCCCTCTCTTTGCAGGGCAGTACCCCTGTGCACCGCGACTCTTGCAGCAACCAAGGCGTGTTGGCTCCTGCTCCAAGGGATCATCAGGCTCCAAGTATCCTCAGCCTCCAGCACTTCATCCTTTCAAGGACAGTCTCCCCTCTTCTGCTCCAGCGACATGGGACTCCTATCTAGGTGTGCTGATCGGGCCTCACTGCAACTTACTGTGCCTGCTGGCAGTGGGTTGGCTGTGGGGACTGCGATTGCTTCTGCTGGCTCTTCCGACTGCTGAGGGTCATCCCAGACTCCCCTCCAAAGGTCGAATCCCCAGGACCTTGCTGGTCCTCCTCAGCCCTGCAACTCTTCTTTTGCCATGGTTTGCATTTGTTAAGGCTTGTTGGCGGTCCTTCTGACTGCTGACCCCTCTGCGACCAGACAACTCCGGGAAGTTTTCTGCTGCTTCTGGACTCCGTAGCTGGTCTTCATCCTCCCTTGTCAACACAGATGTTCATTCTCAAAAGGGTGGGCTGTGGCTCCTGCCCCGGCTGGGCACTCCATCTTGGACTGGACACTGTCCCCTTCTTTTACAGGTCCTCTTATTCCAGAATCCACCTTTTGGTTCCTCCGGTCTGGTCCTGTTCTTGCAAAGTTCCTTTTCTAAGTCTCCTTGTTAGCCTATGGGGAAACCAGGTAAGCTACCTCTGCTGTCCTGGTCCCTGGGGGTCATCTAAGTACTCACATCTCGGGGTTCCGAGTTCTCCCAACTTCCGACTAATTACTCCACATCCTTAGGTGTGGGACCTGACTTCGCATTCCACTATTTTAGTATATTGTTGGCCCTCCCCTAGGGCCCTAGTATGTTCTGATATTTCTTACCAGTGCTTGTTGTTTTGTATGCTAATTCCTAACTGTTACCATATATATATATATATATATATATATATATATATATATATATATATATATATATATATATATATATATATATGGTTAGGGGCTAGTCTATAAGTAATCTAGTTTAATGTTAACATGATAAAGTTCCCTTATTTTTGCAACACTCTAAGTATCCTTTCAGGTGTGAAAGTTGTTGTGTGACTAGTATGGTATTGCAAGTGCTTTACACTCCTCCTAGATAAGTCTTGGCTGCTCATCCACAGCTACCTCTAGCGAGCCCTGGCTTCCTAGACACTGCCTACATTCACTAATAGGGGATACCTGGACCTGGTAGAAAGTGCCAACACCATAGGTGTCCACCACACACCAGGCAAGCTTCCTACAAAAAAGGAGCATTGAGAAGGAGGGAAAGAAAGGTGGGTGGGTGGGGGGAGCAAGGAAATAGGGGGTGCAGCGTATTGAGGGGAGAGATAAAGAGGAGCATTTAGAAGAATGGGAAAGAAAGAAAAGAGGGGAGTGAGAGCGAGGAAAGAGGTGGTGCCAACCAGAGAGGGGCAAGAGGAGCATTGAGAAGAAGGGGAAAGCAAGGTGTGTAGGGGGAGCAAGGAAAGAGGGGGTGCACACTAGAGAGGGGAGGGGGAAGAGGGGCATTGAGAAGAAGGGGGAAGGTGGGTGGGGGGGCAAGGAAAGGGGATGCAGAGTAGTGAGGGGAGGGGTGAAGAGTAGCATTGAGAAGAAGAGGAAAGCTAAGTGGGTGGGGGAAGCAATGAAAGAGAATGTGCAGAATAGTGAGGGGGAAGAGGCGCATTGAAAAGAAGGGAAAAGAAAGGTGGGTAGGGGAGCAAGGAAAGAGGAGATGCGGACTAGAGAGGAGAGGGGGGAGAGAAGCATTGAGAAGAAGGGGAAAGTAAGGTGGGTAGGAGAGCAAGGAAAGAGGAGATGTGGTCTAGAGAGGAGAGGGGGAGAGAAGCATTGAGAAGAATAGGGAAAGGAAGGTGGGTAGGGGAGCAATGAAAGAGGAGATGCGGACTAGAGAGGAGAGTGGGAAGAGAAGCATTGAGAAGAAAGGGAAAGAAAGGTGGGTAGGGGGAGCAAGGAAAGAGGGGATGCAGACCAGTGCGGGAGAGGGAGGACCAAAGGAGCATGGAAAAGTGGCGGGGGGGAGGCAAAATGAGCAGAGTGGGGCAGAGGAGTACGGTGAAGAAGGGGAAATTGAGGTGGTAAAGGTGGGTTTGAGAGAGGTACGGAGAAGGGCAGCCAGAACAAATGAAGAAGATGGGGTGAAAGATAGGCGAGCAGGGATGGGTACGATGGTTAAAGGAGGAATGCGGAGACAGTGGAAGAGGGAGAGCCAGAGGCCGAGGAGAGGAGGGCAGGGACGATGACAGAAAGAGAGAAAGGACACAGAAGCAAGGAGAGACGGAGAGTTAGGAGGCGGGCCAGGGTGGAGTAACCACGTGAGCAGTGGAAGGCATCCGGTCTGAAGACGGAAGAGTGGGGGTGAAATCAGGGATTTAAGTTGGCTGAGTACTGCCGGTGCACATCACGGACAGTTCTAAAAAGCAGGTGCCAAGGCGGGTCCCTATCTAGCTTTCCATTTTTGCCCTCAACCTCAGGGTGAAAAAAAAAATCTTAACTCCGCAGAAGTACCACCCTGTGCTACCTTTAATATAACTTCAAAGAGACTGGTTATAATATAATTCTTTAACAGTCTCATTTTTCAGAACTGAAGCATTTTCAATATTTTATACAACAAACCCATTGTTGCTTTTTTATCTTATGCATTTAACAACCATTGACAAAAACAACAGACCTGGCTGATTGTAGGTTGCTACTTTTTGCATTATATCTCTGGATGGAATGACACAAAGAAGCAGCAAAATGCCAGTCAGGCGGCACACGATGCTAAGCACAGATTAATAGCTTATGTGTTTTTAAAGCACGCCCTTCATTACATTGGCCACGCCCCTTTGAGAGACCCCCAGTTTATTCTTCCCACTTCAAGCCCTGGGTGAAGGTGTGAGACGGGGTGGAAGTGGGCGGGTTGAAGAGGACACAAGCAAGGGACAGTAACGGAGTGAGGGAGAGGAAGAAGAAGAGATACAAAGGGAAGTAGAGTGGAGGATGAAAACAGAAGAGAGGGTTGTGGAGATACGAGGATGAGGGCTTGAAAAAGGAACCAAACGAAAGCGCGCAAGGAGAAATATAAGTTTATACAGCACTTACTGCCCCTGGCGAGGCGCTGAATGGGGGAGTGGATGAAGCCAGAGGCTTACAGAGAAGGGGAGAAATGAGCAGGCTGAAGGGCTACCGGAGAGAGCAGAGGAAGGTGCATGAAGGGGGAACTGTTTGGGAGAAGGGCAAGGCTAAACAGGCACTAATGGACAGACGCGAGGGAGCTGGATGTGAAATGATAACGAACCGAGAACGCAGCCCATGTTTGGTGTTTTCAGATAAAATGTATTGCAACATTTACATTCTTCCGTTTTAAAGAATCCAACAGTTTCAAGGCCTGGGAGGAACCCCTGGAGTACAGAGGAGGTGGGGTGCGACGGCTGAAATCAAACTACAGAACTAGACCTAGAAAGCATTGCGCTGTGAAGGGTAGCTTTGCTGTTTATAGCACCACCTGTAAAATCAGTATAAATTGAGAGATTGTTCTGCTGTGTTACCTACCAGCCTGTAAGATCCGAATAACCCATGATATAGTTCAGCTTTCTAAGAAACAGCTTGTAATATCCGATAGAGACTTTTAGCTGCAGATTGCTTACCTTTAGAATTTCCTGGCGTCAGCTTGGAATCTGGAACTTTTTCAGAGCAATACTCTTGCGCACACAGTCGGGTGGTGTCGTTCAGATCCATGTGGCGTGGTTGGATCTGTCTGTGACGTCACAGTCGCCTATAAAGGCACCACCCAGGCATGCGTCATCAGTTCTTTTCCTTCCATGCCGGTTAAAGCGCAGATTTGGAATCAAGGCCTTTTTCTACCCTTTTGTCAAGACATTTTTCATCTGTGCAGGAAGATGACTTCTAGGTACACAGGGTTTAAGCTATGTGACGCCTGCCACAGTGCCATGTTGGTGACGGACCCCCACCAGGTATGTCTCTGGTGCTTAGACCGAGACTACTACTCGAAGTCGTTTTCCAACTGCCGGTACATGGCTCCGAAAGCTTTCAGGGAGCGGTCCTTGAAGCTCATCTCCTTGGAGGTAACAGCCCCGTTCAATAAGGAGGACGCAAGACCGCTCCAGGAGCCCAACTTCCTTTTCATCCCACTCGAGGTCCTCCAGACACTCAGGGAGGAGGCAAAAGAAGAAGAAGTCAAAGTCGACTTTAATTTTATCTCTCCCATTGGCCGACTAGGCGAGTTGGGAACATTGACGTTCCTTGCACGGTTCCACAGAACCGTTGCCAGGGCTAATTTTGAGCCTTCCCCTTCCCCACTTTTCCGGGAGCTAGAGCGACCCCCGTTCATCTAAAAGAGTTTTAGGAGGCCGTGCATCCGGTCTTTGAGTGGGTTGGCGCTGCTGGTGCTCCTTCGGGCCCTGCAGAGTCCCCATCAGATTCCACGCCGGAGACTTCAGGCTGATGGGGACCCTTGGATCTGTTGCCAGATCTGGAACGACGCTGAGTCCACACAGTCTGCCTCTTCTGGCGTCTCTCCCAACGTAGACGATCCCAGTGCCACTGGTGGTATGAACCCCATTCTAATAACTGATGGTCGGGAATGGTGTCGCACGATGCCGATTATTGCGCCAGCAGGTGTCAGGTCATTGCCTGAGCCTTTCTACAATCAGCCAGGTACTGGTGAAGAATGTGAGGGGTCTAAGGACCCTCTGCAGTCCCAATTGGCACCAAGGGACTGGTATGAGGAACTAGGAGAGGCCAATGGACTGGACACCTCTCCAGATACTGGCACGCTCTCACCTTCTACTGTGGCTATGGAGGAGGGTGCATCATACACAATGGTGAACCGTAGGGCAGCTGAGGTCTTGGACCTAGATCTGCCTATGGAGCCGGTCAGGACTAACCTCCTAACTTAGGTGCTTCAGCCGGGGGTTTCTACATCATCACCGATGTTACCCTTTAATGAGGCCCTCACGGATGTCCAGCACAGGGACGACTGTAAACAGGACAATTGGCCGCCGCCATCGCCCAGCTCTGGGTGATTCTAGCTTCCTCACGCAACACCCCACCCCAGAGAGCTTGGTGGTCCAAACCTCCTGTAGGAATCTGGCTGGATGGTGAGCACCTGTGGTGTTATCACCTTACAGCAGGTCCAGGTATCCTTTATTAGTGAGGTGTATGTAGTGTCTAGAAGCCAGGGCTCAGTCAAATAAGGGGTCTCTGAATTGATGAGGAGAGAGAACCAGGGAATCAAATACAATTAATTAACAAGAGCAACTCTCCTACATTCATATAAATAACAATAAATATAAATAATACTAATGAATAGAAAAAAACTTCAACTTTATTATAATATTAAGACAAAGCTAAAATATAAATGTACTATGACAAAGACATCTACCATTAGACAAATTCTTGCTAGTGACAATAGAACAAAAAGTCAGGAGAGCCAGACAACACATAAAACAAATATAATTCAGAAAATATATAAATGATAACACACTAAACAGATAATCTTCAATCAAATAAATTGTATCGTTATGAAGATTTACTTTAACATATAGTTTTTTCAGCCTATATGAATTGTAGGTCCTGCATATTTTGTTGTAATTGATTACTTATATTAGTCTTTCAAAATGTAATTGTTTACTGCTTTACACATAATTTTGAGATGATATAACAAAATAATACTCATCAGAGTCTTTGTACACTTTTAGTGTTCCTTAGGTCAGGATAGAACCACGATTGAAAAAGTATTTTCAGTCGGCAGCAAGTGTGTTCTCAACTTTTGCTTGCCCAAGTCCCGGCAGAGTTTCAACTTTTGCTTGCCCAAGTCCCAGCAAAGTTTTGATACTACTCGCTTTTACAGCCTTGATACTTTGATACTGCTCACTCAAACTTGATACTAGTTGCCAAGTCTAAGCGCAGTTTTGATACTGCTCACTCGAACAGCCTTGGTACTGATTGCCAACGCGCGTTTCGGTGCATCCCAATGTATAATAATTCTCAAAGCCACCTTCATCAGGGCCTCATTCAATTCTGTACCAAAGACACAATCGTACATCTGCATAGAGCGGATAAAAAAAATATTCAATTCTATTGTCACATTCTACGTCTCGTCATAAATAACAACGTGCATTATGCAAATAGATCTGGCTTTTCGGGGGATGATCAGGCAAACCTCGTGGACATGCCCTTTATTAGCGAAAAGGCAGACTCGGCGCTAGAGCGTTTCAAGGACTCCTGGGCTACGGCCAAGTCCTTGCGCCTCTTGGTGACCCCTCGCCAACAGTCTGTCTTTCGCTTCTTTCAAGGCTTTGGCAGGAGCGCAGTACAACACCACCCACAGACCATCCACCATCCTCTGCCAGGCCAACACCTTGTATAGGGACGTGGATGTGTTAACTTCAGACCTAGAGGGTCTGGCCAGAAGTTGTCCACCACCCAGCCCCCCTCCTCTACAGCATCCAAGCCCTACTAGTGTGATTCTGCAAGTCCATGTGCGTCCAGTTGGAGGGAGGATTCAATACCCCTCAGTGGCAAGCCATAGCATCAGACAAATGGGTCTTGCAGATCACGCTGAAAGGCTGTTCCCTCCTCTTCCAGTCTGGCACCCCCTACCCCCATCCCTCCATCAAAAGAACGGCTGATGGAGGATGACTTAGTTTTCCTCCCCGAGGAAGTTAGAACTCTCTTGGCCAATGGAGCCATAGAAAGGGTCCCGATATCAGAAGTAGGTAGTGGTTATTTATTCCCGCTACTTTCTGATACCCAAAAAGAGCAAGGGTCTTCGCTGTATTCTGGATTTGTTGGACGTCAGTCTCTTCCTCAAAAGGGAGGAGTTGAAAATGCTCACTCTGGCTCAGGTCTTGTCTGCCCTAGTCCAAGGAGACTGGATGGTAACATTGGACTTGCCTGATGCGTATTTCCATACCCCCATCCTGCCTGCCCACAGGCGTTACCTGAGGTTCCAGGTGGGCCACAAGCACTTTGTTTACCGTGCTCCCATTAGGCCTTACCAGTGCCCCTTGGGTGTTCACCAACGTGGTGGCAGTGGTCACAGCTCATCTGCACAGGTTAGGGCTTTCAGTCTTTCCCTTCTCAATTACTGGCTGCGGAAGGCTTCTTCGCTCCAAGCTGTTGTCACCCACCTTCAGAGTATGACGAACCTCCTGCATTTGCTGGGGTTCACTATAAATGTGCAGAAGTCACAGCTGACTCCCTCTCAGACGCTCCATTTCATCAGAGCCGTTCTGGACACAGTGCAATTTCGGGCCTATCCTCCCGGGCAGCGAGTCCAGTATATTCAGTTTATGATTCAGATGTTCTGACCTCTATCTTGGATTTCGGTGAGACAGACTCTGGGGTTGCTAGGCCTCATGGCCACCTGCATCCTGTTAGTAAAACATGCCAGAAGGCATATGAGGGCTCTGTAGTGGAGCCTGAAGTTCCAGTGGGCACAGCATCAGGCGAATCTTGCCAACATGGTTCAGATCTCGAAGGGAACTGCAAAAGATCTGCAGTGGTGGTTAGAAACCCTGATTGGGTCAGAGGCAGACAACACCACAACAGTGTGGTACTGCAACAAGCAAGGAGGTGTGGGGTCATGGACCCTTTGTCAAGAGGCCTTGCGTCTCTGAATGTGGCTGGAACAGCAGGACATAACCCTGGTGGTTTAATATCTGGCAGGTTCTCTGAACACAAGGGCAGACAAACTCAGTTGTCGATGCCTAGCGGATCACAAGTGGTGTCTCCATCCAGAGGTGGCACAAGGAATCTTTCAGCAGTGGGGAGAGCCTTGGTAGATCTGTTTGCCTCTGAAGAGAACGAGCAATGTCAGCAGTATTGCGTCCTGTGGCATCCATCCACTAAGACGGTATATGCCTGCTGTTGTAAATGGTTTGTATATTGCTGTAAAGAGAGATCTATTGATCCTCTTTCTGCTTCTCTCTCTGACATTCTTCTCTTTGTCTTATCTCTCGCCCAGCATGGATCTGCCTTGGGAAGTCTCAAAGGCTATCTTTCCACCTTATCAGCGTTCCTTTGGCTGCCTCATCAGCCTTCATTATTTAAATCACCTATAGTACATAGGTTTCTCAAAGGGCTTGTACATATCTATCCTCCTACACCCTTTGTTAAGCCTCACTGGGACTTAAATCTGGTTCTCACATTTCTTATGTGTGCTCCCTTTGAGCCACTGCACAACTGTCCCCTTCGGCTGCTCACCATCGAGACAGCCTTCATAGTGGGAATAACATCTGCCAGGAGGGTGAATGAGATCTAAGCCGCCGTATCTCACCATTGTCCAACAAGGTTGTAGTAAGAACTCGTGCCTCTCTCCTCCCTAAGGTGGGGACCCCATTTCATCTGGGTCAGAACATCACCCTGCCCACTTTCTATGCTCCACCGAATCCTTCAAAAGAAGAGCAGCGACTCCACCGACTGGACCCAAAAAGAGCATTGTCGTTCTTCCTTGACCGAAGAAAAGAGTTCTGGGTGGATGACCAACTCTTTGTGGGGTACATGGGAGCAAAGAAAGGTAGGGTAGTGTAAAAGTGAACCATTTTGTGCTAGGTCGTTCTTTGCATTAAGATCTGCTATGCACTGCCTAAAAAGCAGCCCCCTGAGGACTTTTGAGCTCATTCCACCAGGGTCAAGGCTGGTACCACTGCGCTAGCACAAGGTGTTCCAGTCCTGGATATCTGCCAGGCAGCAACGTGGGCATCCTTGCGCATGTTCACAAGACATTAATTCCTGGACAGTGGGGTCCGTAGAGATGGGCACTTTGCCTGTTTTCTCCTACAGGACTTTCTGGTGTAAGGAGATATGTCCTCAGCCCACCGCCAGGAGGTATCTATTCTAAAGGTGAGGAATCTGCAGCTAGAAGTTTCTATCAGATGAACAAGTTACTTACCTTTGGTAATGCATTATCTGGTAGAGACTCTAGCTTGCAGATTCCTTACACCCACCCATGGCTCCCCGCTCTGCGGACACGTCTAGTAGGGTCAGGGATTGTCCCTTTCAGGGTCCTAGTTTTTTGCACAGACAAACTGTGTAGTTCTTTTCATGGCTCTGCGCTTCTGACGTGGAAGTTCGTGGAAAAGGAACTGATGTACGCGCTTCTGGGTGGTGCCTTTGTAGGCGACAGAGACTGCTCCAATGACGACACCACGCGTATCCGAAAGACGCTACCCGACGGCGCGCATTAGGGTATTGCTCTGCAAAAGTTTCAGATTCCAAGCTGACACCAGGAAATTCTAAAGGTAATCAATCTGCAGCTAGATAGAGTCTCTATCAGATAATGCGTTACCGAAGGTAAGTAACTTGTTCATCAATGCAATCCGAGGGACAGATGGGCTTTCCAAAGCACCAACTTGAAGGATAGCTCTGCTTTCTAAAGAACCAAACTGTCAGATCAGTATAAATTTAGGGATAACTCTGCTGCATAACATACCTGCCTGTAATAGCAGAATAACCTGAGTGCTAGCTCTGCTATGTAAAGCATCAACCTGTAAAATCTGTATATCCAGGAGGATAGCTCTGCTTTCTAAAGCACCAACCTGAACGATAACATGCGGGCACGTCCGTGCTGTCTTTTTCATCAGCCTGTAACATCAGTATGATCCAGGGGATAGCACTGCAGTCTAAAGAAAGGTTCTTTGCTTGACGCACACAGGGCCTGGCTCTAATGAGCATATTCATAACTAGAACTTTGTGTAACAGCTCTTTACGAGCATTCTTAATAGAGATTACTTTCTAAGCAAAATAGTTAATAGAGAATCAATTCCAGAGCCTCACTTCATTAATTCTTAAGGGGCTCTTTGCAATATTGAAACATTCTTATTATAACTCCTAGGCGAACCCATTAACAATTATAAAAAGAAAATTCACAGCTCCTTCAGAGTAAGCAGTTTCATATAATATCGCCAATTTCGGGTGACGATTGCATAATGGAGACTTCATGTAATGTTGTTATCAATGGCTACCAACCAGGTAGGAGGCTACCCCACAACAGTACACCTAGCAAGGCAACAGCATAGCTTTAGAAAAGAGGTAGGGTATTTTTGGGAGAAGCTTGATTTGAGACAATGGTTAGTCCATCCAACTTTGAGCTGACCGAGACGATACAAGACACTTTCTCTATTTTTATTACCTCGTTATCCATATTTAAATAGAGCTCCGATCCATTTCTCTTACTTTGAAATGTTAACCTATCATTATAGTAAGAGACAATGAGGGTCATTATGACCCCCAGCGGTGAGTATTAATGTGGTGGTAGTACCGCCAACAGGTTGGCGGTACATACATTATGGGTATGGCGAGTTGCCTGCAGCCAACCTGCCACTTCTCCACTCATACAGCTGTGGCGGTATGAGCCACCAGGCCAGAGATATTAATCTCCAGCCCGGCGGCCGGCACAGGACTGCCGGCGGCATTATGAGCCTGCCTACCACCATGGTTTTTGTGGCGTTAGCAATGCCACAAAAACCATGGCGGTACACCCTACAGGTGACAGGGAATTCCTTCCCTGTCACCAGTAGGTGGCTCCCCCACCCCCCCCAAACACACTTGATACCCCTCAACATTCACATATAACCCCCACCCTCGATCCAAACACACACACCCCACCCCCTCCGAACCAAACACACACCCCCACCCCATCCGATTCTCTCACTCACCCCCCCACAACCCTCTACATGCACACACCCGCAGACACGCACCACGCATAAACTCAGTCACTCACACTGGCATACATGCATTCATACACACACTGGTATACACGTATTCATACATGCATGCTTCCAGACATGCTCGCACACATTCTTACACACAATCACACTGACATGCATACACGCATTCACTCACGCATACACCACAACACTCACTCACAGACGCATTCACACACACACACATTCATGCACACATCCAGACACACACAAAACACCCCCCACCCTCCCCTGTCGACTGCCCGACTTACCTTTGTCGAGGAGGTCTTCCAGTAGGGAATGGGAAGGGGTATTACTACCGCCAGCAGTGCCCCACCAGCAGAACACTGCCAGCCCGTATTACTTTTCATACTACGGCTGGCAGCATTCAACTGGCCTGGCGGTGCTGGTGGTATTGCCGCCTTACCACCGTCTGCCACCATGAACACTGCTGGATTTCTGCCCTTCTTGTGGCAGAAGCCTGGCAGTGCTCATAATATGGAAGACGGATGGTAGCCGCTGTGGCAGTATTTTGGTGCCTGTCACCGCAGCGGTAGGCGGTTTTTACTGCCAAAGTCAAAAATACCACCAATGTCTACTAGAATGTAACACAAATGTTTGTTTTGCTGTGTTCACAAATACACACTTCACTGACGTGTGAATCACGTGTGTCTCCTCACAGCATGTGATGAATGTGTAAACTACTTTCAACAATATAAGATCTTACGGTTGTCGGAATTTACTTTTCTTTTACAGACCAATAATCTACATTCATTGAGGATTACACCTGATATCAACTATCTTTTTCCTCAGATGCAGGTTGTAATTACACGTATTTGTTTGTTTGTTTGTTTGTGACAATAGAAGACTGCACTGACTGTTCTCATAAATCCTCTGAACCCTAATGTGTTTGAGGAAAACCTGCACCATTTTACACTTCAGCCTTTAAATTCAGTATAACCCAAGGGATAGCTCTGAAGACTTAAAAAGTAAACCTCTGAGATTACTATAAATTGAGAGGCAGAGCTGCTGTCTAACAACTACCCTGTAAAATTCCCACATGTGACTAACTGTTCGATGTAAACGGAAGGACATCTCTGTTATGTAAAGCACCAACCTCTTGCATCAGTGTAGTTTGCAGAAGAGTGCTGCTGTCCAGCAGTGACCTGTGACATGCCAGAGAGATAGGTCTGCTCCATACTACAAAAATATGTAAGATCCATGAAATAACCTGACAGTAGTTGTGCTAAGGCACCAGCTATGCCATCCGTGCGATCGGAAGGATTACTCTTGTGTCAGGTATCCCTAGCACTTGCTACTTACTGGGTAGCACTGCTGTCTAAAGTACCAGCATGTAACCAGTGTAACTCTATAGATATAGGCTCCAGGTCCCAACTGGTAACCTCTCTTTATACCAGGGGATAGCTCTGCCACTTTAAGTACCAACCCATCACATCGGTGCAGCCAGCAGAAAAGCCTTCCTTCCAGAAAGTCATGTATTATTTCATGTACTCTGAGTGATAGCCATGCTCTCAGAACATCCCAAGCTTCTGCGTGACAATAACCTGACAGATAGTTTTGCTGTCTAAGACACCACTTGTACCACCTCTGTGACCATTCAACTTCCTACCAGCTCTCTCTGCTCTTGAAGCGCTCTCTGTGCTTGTTTATTTTTAGCCTAACTGTGGTTTTGGTTTCAGATCAAAGTGCAACTTGTAGGGAAGTACCCTCTTTCTTGGCATGATTAGGTTAGCTGTTTTCACTGGGATCCAGCTAACCAGAACCCCAGTGATTTATGCTCTCTTCCTTCTAACTTGGTAAATTGTACCACTTTCACCCCACATTTGGTGTACTGGTGCCGCCATGTAAGTCCCTAGTACAGTTCGCCCCGGAAAAATAATTTGGATGAAGCTGATGACGGTATTATAATCCTAGATGTAATCCTAACCTGTCCACTGCGGAGCCCCATGCGTCCACAGGCACGCCATCGAACTCTGGAACCTCATCGACACCACATACCCGGACGTCGCCTTCCTCACAGAAACCTGGTTTAACCCCATCCTCAGCTCCAAGCATCGCCATCCCAGACAGCTACAAGATCATCCGTAAAGACCGCGCGATCTGCCCCGGGGGAGGCATCGCCATTGTCCACAAAGAGTCACTACGCATCTTCACCAGCACCGAAGACTCCACAACCAACATGAAACTCCTCCAATTCCAGATTGGAACCAACCCTAACACCAATCTTCGGGGCACCCTCATCTAGGCCTCACATTCTGCGGCACCATCGCTGACCTCACCACTACCCACGCACTTGCTTCTAAGGGCTACATCCTTCTCAGGGACCTCAACTTCCACCTGGAGAACCCCAATGACAACAATTCCACAGCGCTGCCCGAAAACCTAGCCAACCTTGCACTCAAGCAACTCATCACCTCACCCACACACTCCGCCAGACACATACTCGACCCCATCTTCACCGCCAGCAACCACATCTCCATTAGCCACATCACCGAAATCCAATGGACCGACCACCTCTGTATCCACTTTACCTTCAGCAAAACCCCGACCAACACCTCGCACACCTACCCACCCCGCAGGAATTGGAACAAGATCACCCAGGAACAGCTACTTTCCAGCCTCAACAACTCACCCCCCAGATGACCTCAACACTAACACAGTTACCCGAGACCTCATCAACTGGATGTCAGACTGCGCCAACACCTTAGCCTCCATCAACAAACCTTCCAACAGATGTACATCAACGAAAGCCAATTTGTTCACACCTGCCCTCAAGGAGTCCAAACAAAATGGCAGACGCCTAGAAAGAAAATGGCGCACCAACAAGACCCCCACCAACCACGAAGCCTTCACCACACCACCAACTCATCAGGACCCCCAAGAGAAACACCTTCGAGGAATGCATCAACAAAAACGCACACAACAGCAAAGAACTCTTCGCGATCATCAGTGAACTGACCAACCCCAGAGCAAACTCCATGGATATCATCCCCTAACAAGAACTCTGCAATAACCTCTCCACCTACTTCCACTTCCACCGCAAGATAGCAGACATCTACGACAGCTTCCCGACTCAGGACCTTCCCACCATCGGCATATCCACCAACGAAACTCCTCCAAACCCCCACCACCTACTCTGCTGGGCCAACATCTCCGATGAAGAAACCCCCAACATCATGAACTCCATCCACTTCGGCTCTTCCTCTGATCCCTGCCCCTACCACATCTTCAACAAACAAGCAGCACTATTGCTCTCATACTCCGGCACATCATCGACTGCTCCTTCAAAACCGCCACCTTCCCAGAAATCTGGAAACACGCCGAAATCAAGCCCTTACTGAAGAAACCCACCGCAGACCCAGAAGACCTCAAGAACGTCCGGCCCATCTCTCTGCTCCCATTCCCAGCTAAGTTCATTGAAAAGGCTGTCAACAGACAACTCATCAGACACATTGAACTCAGCAACATCCTGGACCCCTCACAGTCAGGCTTCCGGAACAACCACAGCACCAAGACCACCCTCCTCGCCGTCACAGGTGACATCCGCATCCTCCTAGACAGGGTTGAGACCGCGGCTCTCATCCTTGACCTGTCTGCCGCCTTCGACACCAACTCCCACTGCACACTACAGACACGTCTTCACGACGCCGGCATCCGAGACAGAGCACTAGAATGGATCACCTCCTTCCTCTCCGGCAGGCCCAAAGAGTCCGACTCCCCCCTTCTACTCAAAGGCCACCAAGATCATCTGCAACTTCCTGCAAGGCTCCTCTCTGAGCCCCACTCTCTTCAACCTCTACATGGCCCCCTTAGCCACCATCGCCAGACACCACACACTCAATATCGTCTCATACGCCAACAACACTCAGCTAATCATCTCCCTCACCAACGACCTGCACACAGCCAAAACCAACTTCCACAGCGGGATGAGGGCAATCGACGCCTGGATGAAGGACAGCTGCTTCAAGCTTAACACTGAAAAAAACAGAAGTCCTCGTCATCGGCAACAACCCCTCAACCTAGGACATCTCTTGGTGGCCCACTGCCCTCGGAAGCGCTCTGATCCCCACCGACCGCACCTGCTACCTCGGCTTCATCCTGGACTCAGTACTCTCGATGAACCGTCAAGTCAGCGCAGTCTCCTCCGCCTGCTTCAACACCATGTGCATGCTCTGGAAGACCTTCAAATGGATCCCAACCAAATCCAAAAGAACAGTCACCCAGGCCCTCGTCAGCAGCCGCATAGTCTATGGAAATGCACTGTACACAGGAACCACCACCAAGGTACAGAAAAGACTGCAAAGCATCCAGAACGCCTCCGCCCGTCTCATCATGAACACCCCCAAACACAGCCACACCTCCGCTCTACTGAGAGACCTGCACTGGCTCCCAATAGACAAGAAAATCACATTCAAGCTTATCATGCACGCCTACAAATCCCCCCACAACGCAAGACCAGAATACTTTAACCAAAGACTCCACTTCTACATGCCCATCAGACAGTCCCGCTCCGCCGACCTCGCACTCGCTGCCATCCCACCACGCCGCCAAGACCTGGAACTCCCTTCTCATCCACCTCAGAAGATCTCCCACCCTATTGCAATTCAGAAACGACCTCAAAACCTGGCTTTTTACCTGACCCCCTCTGTTCTTTGACATCCTCTCACTTCCTGCCTCCCTCTCCCAGCGCTTTGAGACCCTAGCGGGTGACGGTCGCTTTTTACGACTGATTGAAGGGACACGTGATTCTCGGAGAAGTGAACTGTTAAGGAATGCTTGATGCTAGGCCACACCCCTAAAAATACTTCATTTTAAAAGGTCTATGTATAGGTGCTACGTGTTGTGCCAGCTGGTAAAATGTTTTGTGTGGGAGATGCTGGAATTGCGGGATGAGGTTTACTCACTTATTGTTGAGAGAGATCAGCAAGACTGTCTTTCAAGAGGGGTGGATTTAGAGCTGATCACTGTTTAAAGATTTTGTTTTTACTCCTCCCTACGCTCCTCATGTGGCTTATCCTGCTACTGGGCATTATTCTCAGAAAACCCAACCACTCAGAGTCACTGTCACTTTCTTCCCATTAGATTCCAATATAACAGGTAATGAAATATTTTGTAGCCAATGCGTTTTAACATGCTACTTATTTACCATGATATGTAGGAAGACCAGCCACGAAACATGTAAATGCCAAGTATCCCCTTTGCCTTATGTAACATTTATTGTGTTACAATACTGATGGTGCAATCAAGCACTTCCTTTACCAGCAACAAATTCTCACTTTACCTCCTCTACGTTTTACTCCAGGCGATGAAGCCTTAACTCACACGCTTTCACCATGAAACCATCTTCTTCAATGGCAGCAGATTGCATCATACTCTTCATATCACTGAATAAAATCAAATGCAAATCCCTGCCAACTCTTAGCAGCAAATATGATACATCCATTGCAGCTCCACTTTTCTTGTGTCCCTTAGTACCCCCCTAACGCCACCTTCTGTGTGCCGTATTTAAGATATGGCACTCCATGGCGGTAGTTAGGGAACTAGCGTAAAAAATGTTGATGCTAGTTTGGCGATTTGCAGGATTAGCATAAAAAATGTTGACGATAACCCTGCAAAGCACATTGAGGCCCATTATTATAAATAATGGTGTGTCTCCTTTTAACACCTGCTCGGTGTAGGCGTTAAAAATGATACAAAAAATGGTGCAAATAAATCTTTTAGATTTCTTTGCAACATTTTTTCGGCCCACCTAACGGGGGGACGCCCCCTTGCATACACTTAATGCCTGGTGCAGGCATAGTGTAGCGCAAAGGGTTACAAAGTGGCGCAATGCATGCATTGCGCCACTTTGTAAATCTTGCGCAGCGATTTTTGCCTCACTGGGCCACATTAGTATAAAAAAAATGACGTTAATGTGGCGCAAGGAGGTGCTAGGGGCTCTTAAATCTGGGCCTTCTTTTCTTTGGAATTCTGGCATTAACTTCAGCAATCTGAAAAGGGCTAAATACACCTCCTCTTCAATACAAACCCAACAGAGAAAACACCTTCCCTGGATTTTTTCTAAACTTCCCTCATAGCTCTTCTCACATATTGGCATGTATGGCATGTACAATCAGAGTAACCTGCGGTCCACCTGCCTTCACTGGAAGAGACTAGAGATAAAAAAAAGTAAAATCAGACATGTCCTAAGAAGCTAGCTGTTTCAGCAGATTCCAAAACCAGTGCGTCACTCTACTCCGTCTCCCATACCACACATCAGTGCGCAGATTGAGAAATCGTCCATTATTTGCCACAGATGGCATATCTTCATCTTCGAGTCAAAAGATGTGGCTACCTACCTACGTGCATCTTGAACAGCTCTGGCAGGCAGATGATAAACATATGACTACTACAGTGAGGAGTTTAGTGAGCATCGACTTGGTGGTGGCCCTGCACATGCCATGCAGTAAGATTGTTTGTACACGCATCCTGGTTCAGCATATGTCTTAAGTGACGTTGAAGCTGCCTGTTCTTTGTTCAAAGTAATTTCTTTTTTTAGCAAAACTTTTATCCACAGCTAAGCTTTTTTTTTAATCTGGCATTGAGCTCCATCAGCTCACAGTGGCTCCAAAACTGTGTGCTGGTGAGTGCGCCCCTGGTTAGTTTTGGTGGCGCACCAGAGTGCCGCGGCGCACAGATTGGGTACCCCTGCCCTAGTATATGGTACACCGGTACCAAGGGCATTTGGGTACCAGGGGATCCCCTTGAGCTGCAGCACATGTTATGCCACCCATGGGGAGCCCATGCAAAGTGTTGTGCAGGCCTGTCATTGCAGCCTGTGTGACAGGCTGCATGCATCCTTTTTCACTACAGGTCACTGCATCAGGTCACTGTATGTTACCCTTATGGCGGGCCCGCCTAGCCTAGAGGGCAGGGTGCAAGTACCTGTATGTGAGGGCACCCCTGCACTAGCAGAGGTGCCCCCACGAACTCCAGTGCCATTTGCATGAACTTCGTGAGTGCAGGGATGCCAATTTATGCATGTGCTGGACATAGGTCACTACCTATGTGTAGCTCCGAACCGAGGCATGTTTGGTATCAAACATGTCGGAATCACACACCAATACTGTTGCCAGTATTGGAAGTATGATTCCATGCGCTCAGGGGACTCCTTAGAGGACCCCCAGCATTGCTCTTCCCAGTCTTCCAGGGTTTTCCATGCAGCCGAAGCTGCTACCACCCCTCAGACAGGTTTCTGCCTTCCTGCTGCTTAAATAGCTCAAGCCCAGGAAGGCAGACAAATACTTTTCTTTGGGAGAAGGGGGTAACACCCTCTCCCTTTGGAAATAGGTATTACATGGCTTGGGACGGGTAGCCTCCCCAAGCCACTGGTATGCTTTGAAGGGCACATGTGGTGCCCTCCCTGCATAAACCAGTCTACACCTGTTCATGGACATCCAGTCTCTGCTCTGGTGCGAAACTGGACAATGGAAAGGGGAGTGACCACTCCCCTGTCTATAAGCTCCTCCAGAGTGTTCCTGGGTTCTGCCATCTTGAATCAAAGGTTGGCAGGGACCTGTGGGAGCATCTGAGTGGCCAGGCCAGGCAGGTGACATCGGAGCCCCATCCTGATAGGTAGTTACCTGGCTAGGTGACCAGTCCCCCTTTCAGGGCTATTTAGGGTTTCTCTCTTGGGTGGGTCCTCCGATTCGGCTTGCAAGATTCCAGCAGGACTCATCTGCAACTTTACTTCAACTTCTAGCCAGTGGAACCGCTACTGGCCCCTCCAGAAACCGACAATCTGCATCCACGAAGAAGTATTTTCCTGAAACATTGTTTCCACGTCTCCTTCCACCTTCTGCAACATTTCCCCAGCTGTGCATCTTCTGAAGGCGGCAAGTCTTCAGTCTGCACGAGAAGTAAGAAGGAATCTCCCTTGGAGTGGAGGAGTCACTCCCCTGCATCCACAGGCACATACTGCAGCGTCGACCGGCTGCGTGGATCTTCTCTCATCCTGAGCTGCGTGGATCCTGCAACACGGGTGGTGGTCCAGAGTAGTCCTCTTGATCCTCTCTGCCAGCTGTCCAACTTTGGTGGACGTAAGTCGTTGCCTTCCCATGCAGGACAGTACCCCCGTGCATCGTGTCTCTTGCAGCTGCCAAGGCTTGTTTGTATCTCCTCCAAAGGATCTTCAGGCTACTAGTAGTCCAGCTCCCAGTACTCCTTCCTGCGACGCACAGCCCTCTGCGTGGTTCTCCTGCAGCGTGGGACCCTTCTCCAGTTGTGCTGCGTGGACTCTTCTGCGACTCCTGTGTCCCCGTCCTGTGGGACTCCTGTGGGTGCTGCCTTTGCTTCTGTGGGGTCTCTGTGTCGTTGAGTGTCCCCTCTGATTCCCCCCTCCTGGGTTGAGTCGAGCTGTGTGACTACAGTGGTACTGCATGAGTTTTGCATTTCCCCTAGATAAGCTTTGGCTGCTCATCCACAGCTACCTCTCGAAAGCCTGGCTTCTAGAGACTGCCTGCATTACAACACTACACTAATAGGGGATACCTGGTATAAGGTGTAAGTACCTTAGCTACCCACCACACACCAGGCCAGCTTCTTACACAACTCATCAAGAGTTTTTGGTGCGTTGAAGTGCAGGGTGCTTTCACGTGCTGCTGAGCTGTTTAGTGTGTCTGACGCTCAGATGATCAGTTCACTGTGATGCACACAGCACTGCCACATCACGAGCCCCGAAACTTGAAAGCACAAGCTGCGTCTGCTTTTGTGTGCACCGACATGCACTGCTGCCCACCTGATTGTCTATGCTATGATAAATTCTAGAACTGCACAGCACACTCTCCGCAGGCAGTGCTGCAAATGAGTCAAGTATGCAAAGACTGTACCAGCAAATCTGTTCTGGCTTGTTTACAGAAAGACAGCATTTTAAAATATCTTATGAGGGCACTGCACCTGCTGCAAAGAAGACTGTGTACCCCTAAAGTTCCATAGTATAATAGCAGTACGTTTACTCTGTTGTTTATGCACTTGCTTGGGTGATTAGTATGCACTGTGCAGTACCGTCACAGGTTTGAATCCGCAAGCACAGAGTCGAGGTGCCTTCTGCAAAGCACATCGCTCCCGACATCGCCATCGCTATCCCAGAGGGCTACAAGATCGTCCGGAGGGACCGAAACGCCAACCAGATGGGAGGAGGCATCGCCATCATCCACAGAAACACCATCCGGATCACGACCAGCACCGACATCACCCTGACCAGCGCCGAACACCTGCACTTCCAGATCCACACCAACCCGAACACCACCCTCAGAGGCACCCTGATCTACCGACCCCCTGGTCCACGCACGCAATTCAGCGAGGACATCGCCGACTTCGTCAGCCCGCATGCCCTCCCCTCCGCTGACTACATCCTCCTGGGAGACCTCAACTACCATCTGGAGAACAACAACGACCACAACACCAGCACCCTGCTCGACAACCTCGCCAACCTGGGACTCAAGCAACTGGTGTCCACCCCCACCCACCTCGCCGGACACACACTCGACGCCGTCTTCTCATCCAGCACAGACATCCTCTTCAGCCACGCCACAGAGCTTCAATGGACGGACCACAGCTGCGTCCACTTCACCTTCAAGAGAACAACGACCCACCAACACCAGCAACAAGCCGCCCACAGAAGCTGGAACAAGATCACAGCAGACCAGCTCGCCACCTCCCTGAGCCAGCACCCTCCTGCCAGCTCAGCGAACCCCAGCCAGGCCGCCGACAACCTCACGAAGTGGATCAGCAACTGCGCGGACGAGCTCGCCCCGCTGAGGACCCCGCCTAGCAGACCCGGCAGCAAGAAGGCCCCATGGTTCACCGACGAACTCAAGTGCTCCAAGAAGAACCTCCGAGCCCTCGAGAAAGTCTGGAAAAGGGAACCAACACCGGACAACAGGACCTCCTACAAACTTGCCACCCGGAAACACCACCAGCTGATCCGCGCCGCCAAGAAAACAGCATTCAAGGACCGGTTGGACAACAACGCACACAACAGCAAGGAACTCTTCAACATCGTGAATGAGCTCTCCAACCCCAGCGCAGGAAACAACGAAATCACCCCATCACAAGACCTCTGCAACTCCCTCGCTTCATACTTCCACAACAAGATCGCGGACATACACAACAGCTTCAACAACCAACCAACGCACACCATGACCGAACAACCACCCCCCACCACCACCCTCCACGCCTGGACCCCGATCAGCACCGAAGACACCATCCGCACGATGAACTCCATCCACTCCGGATCACCGACCGACCCCTGCCCTCACCACGTCTTCAACAAGGCCGACGCTGTCATCGCACCCCACCTGCGAGACATCATCAACACATCCTTCGACACCACCATCTTCCCCGAGAGCTGGAAACACGCCGAACTCAGCGCTCTACTCAAGAAACCAACAGCGGACCCCACCGACCTCAAGAATCACCGCCCCATCTCGCTTCTCCCGTTTCCAGCCAAAGTCATCGAGAAGACCGTCAACAAGCAGATGGCCGCCTTCCTCGAGACAAACGGATCCCTCGACCCCTCACAGTCCGGCTTCCGAGCCAACCACAGCACCGAGACCGCCCTCATCGCCGCCACCGATGACATCCGAGCCCTGATGGACAATGGAGAAACAGCGGCCCTCATCCTCCTAGACCTCTCCGCGGCATTCGACACGGTCTGCCACCGCACCCTAGTACGGCGCCTCAGCAACATCGGAATCAAGGACAAGGCGCTGGAATGGATCATCTCCTTCCTCGACGGAAGAACACAGAGAGTCCGCCTACCACCGTACAAGTCAGAGGCCTCCGAAGTCATCTGCGGCGTCCCACAAGGATCATCTCTGAGCCCCACCCTCTTCAACGTCTACATGAGCCCCCTCGCGGCCATCGTACGCAAACACAACCTCAGCATAATCTCCTACGCCGACGACACCCAGCTGATCCTCTCCCTGACCAACGACCCCGCCGCCGCCAGAGCCAACCTGCACGAAGGGATGAAAGAGGTAGCCGAGTGGATGACGACCAGCCGCCTGAAACTGAACTCGGACAAGACGGAGGTTCTCATCCTGGGCTCTTCACCCTCCGCCTGGGACGACTCCTGGTGGCCTCCCGCCCTGGGCACCGCACCCAAACCGACAGACCATGCACGCAACCTGGGCTTCATCCTGGACTCCTCCCTCTCCATGACCAGGCAGGTCAACAACGTCTCCTCGGCGTGCTTCAACATCCTACGCACACTTCGGAAGATCTTCTGGTGGATCCCCACCGAGACCAGGAGGACCGTCACCCAGGCCCTCGTCACCAGCCGACTGGACTACGGTAACGCCCTCTACGCCGGTACCACCGCCAAGCTCCAGAAGAGACTCCAGCGGATCCAGAACGCCTCAGCCAGACTCATCCTCGACATCCCACGATCCAGCCACATCTCCGGACATCTGAGAGACCTGCACTGGCTCCCCGTCAACAAGAGAATCACCTTCCGCCTCCTCACCCACGCACACAAAGCCCTACACGACCAAGGCCCGAGCTACCTCAACAGCCGAGTCAACTTCTACGCTCCCACGCGCCACCTCCGATCAGCCAACCACGCCCTCGCCGCCGTCCCCCGCATCCGAAGAGCGACTACAGGAGGAAGGTCCTTCTCCTACCTGGCCGCCAAGAACTGGAACTCCCTCCCGACCGACCTGCGCCTGACCCAAGACCACCTCTCCTTCAGGAAGAAGCTGAAGACCTGGCTATTCGAGCAGTAGCGGCACCCCCCCCCCCCAGCGCCTTGAGACCCTACGGGTATGTAGCGCGCTTTATAAGTGTCATTGATTGATTGATTGATTGATCGTATCACATGCAGATGCCAGAGTTGTCCCCATGGACAAATGTGACAGCAAGTCACTTCGGGCGTACTTGTTTACACTCTGCGTACTAAAGTCTGATATGAGGGTAATGTAGCTGCTGGAGAGATCATTGGATACCCCAAAGGTTTTAGAGTACACTTGCAGTACGATAACTCGTTTGGTTAATGCAGGCATTGGAGTAATTTGTGTGCATGGCTGAGTACACTCAGATGTTTGACGCATCAAGCGTGCAAAGTTAATGTGCCTACTGCAAAGCACAGAGCATGACACTCACTTCACAAGTTCGTTTATGTCTATCGCCTAGTGCGTTACTGCTTTGCTTGCTGCTTTGTGCAGGGGTTGGAATTCTGATTTGTGGGGAGTTTACCATAGCCAGATGTGCTGAGTCTTTTCCTGGTGTTAAATTTCAGCAGGTCAATCGAAACCTGCTTGAAATTAATAAAGCAGGAAAGTATGGGATTTATCGTGCCATGCATATTTGGTGAGCAATAGCACTTTCTTACAGCTTGAGAAGTTCGAACCCAGAGTTTTTTAGCCATCCTCTGAAGGTTAAGGAATCCTTTGGAGGACTGAGTGGAAAACCAGTTCATTGCTTGTCTAATGCAGAATTAGCTTACTTTCCCAGAGTTGTATTTAAGTACAAGCATGCGAAATGATTTTGTACTTTTTGAAAGTGTTCTATAAACTAGTCGGAGAAGTGGTTGATTTATTTTTCTTCAGGTACCACTGTTAGTGGTAAGTCGGCTTAATCTAGTTGCAACTGCCCCTTATGCCGGCTGTCTCATTTTGCTTTGTGTTTCGTTTTTTATTCTTTGAATAAGCCCAGTTACATGAGAATGTTAGCTCGGTACTGCTATTTATTATACACGCCAAACAACATAATGCCTATTTGACCTGTCCCAGTCTTGGTCATCTGTTTACCAACTTTTATATATTTGATTGACCTCGTCGAAAGTGTCTCTAAAACCGAACTTTGTCCTGATTTTTGTCCCGATTCATGACATTTGTCCTGAAATGTTACAGTATTTGCGTCCATGTCAAGTGGTCACCCTAGAAACACATAGATTAAAAATGATTCGCTCGGCCGGTCCTCCTTCTTGGAATCAAACATGCTTTACTTCCCGCACACAAGGCAGTCCTGTACATACATTCCAGGGGGCCTTAATGTGACACAATCATTACCATAAGCAGGAAGCAGTCGGTACTAGCTAGAGCTGATCCCCTGTGCGAGCTCTCGATATACAAGTGAAAACCTATTACCCTCCTGAGACCTGAGTGGTGGGTAATGCTCTGGTGGCCTCTTAAGTGATTGCAGTCGGGTAGGGCGTGATTTTCCCCTGCACTGTACCTTTTTATCTTCCCCGTTCTCTGCAGACTTTACCTGCTATTGCTTGTTCAAGATCCGGCAAAAGGGGCCTTTCCCATCCCAAAGCACCCAGACATGCTCACGAACGTGGCTTGACTTGAGCACTGGACGGTGACAGGCAAAATCTGTATACACGAGGCGCCCCGAAGCAGGGTTATCTACACTCGGGTGTGAGCCACAACAATTTCAGTGGCGGAGTGGGCGACACGTGTCTCACGAACGGCCACGCTCTGTCACATGCACACATGCTGACTCGTAGTTTACCAAATGACAGCATCCTAAGTGGAATAGCTGGCAGCTGGCCTGGTCCTCACTCTGGGCCACTTCCGGTCACCCTGCGGGGGGAGCCGGCATCAATCCTCCAGCACATAGCCAAGGCAGTGAACGTTCCGTTGAAGGGGTCAGTGTGTGAAGGCCGGGCCCCCAGCCAAGATGTGCATCATGCGGGGTGAAGCCTTCTCTGTCTGTATTCAATATCACCGGTAGCCTGCTCTCTGACTCTGCCTGCGGGACCCTTTGTATCCTGCCGTCACTGGATTTATAGGACCTTGTTAGTCTGCTCTCCTTGACCGTGTCTGCGGGACGCTCGGTATCCTACTCACCCTGGCTCTCTCAAGGACCTCCATAACCTGCTCTCCCTGACTGTATGCAGCACCTCAGTAGTACCCTCTCCATCGCTGTATTTGTGGAACCCCAGATATCTTGCTCTCACCGATTGTGTCTGCGGGACCCTCAGTATACTGCTTTCACTGGCTCTGTCTATGGAACCCTCGGTACCCCTTGTAGGAAGCTGGCCTGGTGTGTAGTGGGTAACCAAGCTACTTACACCTTATACCAGGTCCAGGTATCCCCTATTAGTGTAGCGCAGTGCAGGCAGTGTCTAGAACCAAGGATCTCTAAAGGTAGCTGTGGATAAGTAGCCAAGGCTTATCTAGGAGACATGCAAAGCTCATGCAATACCACTGTAGTCACACAGCACTCACACACATACATGAAAGAACCACACAGTGTTACTAAAATAAAGGTACTTTATTTTAGTGACACAATCAAGAAAAAGTACTAGAGACACAACCCCCCAGTAGGAGGTGACTAACATACTAGATATGTACACTAGTAAACAGAAATAGGCATACAAAGCAGTGGAAAGCAGTGCAAATAGCAATAGACAATGGTGACCCTAGGGGGAGCCCAAACCATATATTAAAAAAATGAAATACGAATGCAGGTCCCTCACCTAGGTAAGTGGAATGTGTAGAGGGGAGCTGCGGGAATTAGGAAACCCCAAAGGTAAGTACCACAGTGCCTCCCAGTGACCAGGAAGAAAGGAGTAAGGTACTGGATTTTCCCCAAACCACCAAAAGGGCTAACAAGAAGATAATACAACACCCAGACAAGACTGCAAGAAACCAGTGGTGGATTCCTGAAGAGGAAGACCTGAAAAAGAAGGGGACCAAGTCCAGAAGTCGCAGGAGTGTCCGGTGGTGGCAGGAGCCACTACCCACCCATCTTTTGTTACAGGAGTTGGTTGAAGGTAGGGCGAAAACGGTCAGCACCCTGGGTTCGGTGAAGAGTTCCTGGAGGATGCAGTTGACGCCCCATGCCAGATGGAAGATTGCAGTCTGTCTGTGGTGTGGTAAAGCCACCAACAAGCCTTGGCAACGGCAAGAGTTGTAGTAGAAGAAAAGTAGAGCTGCCAGGGACCAGCAAGGTCCAGGAGGACTCATCCCACAAGAGGAAAGGGGGGGGGGGGGCTGTCTCAGGGGACCGTCAGTGATGCAGGGACTGCACAGAAGAAAAGGCAGCCCCCACAGGAGACCCACTGGAAGAGGACCCAGGAGTCACAGAGGGTGAAGAAGGGTCCCATGCCTCAGGAGAAGCACATAGAGAGCTGTGCGTCAAAGGGAAGAGTGCTGAGGGCTGGGGCTACATGGAGCCTGGAGAATCCCTTGGAGGAGATGCCGACAAGTCTTGGTAGCTGCAAGAGACACAGTGCACAGGGTTTCGGTCCTGCGTGGGAAGGCAAGGGCTTACCTTCACCAAAGTTGGACAGCTGGCAGAGAGAACCAAGGGGACCTTTCCAGGCCAACACCCGTGATGCAGGAGCCACACAGCTCGGGAGGAGAGGAGATGAGATTCACGCAGCTAGTCGTCGTTGCAGTTGGTGCCTGCGGATGCAGGGGAGTGACTCCTTTACTCCAAGGGAGATTCCCTTTTCCTTCTCGTGCAGACTGAAGATCTACCCCCCTCGGAGGACTCGCAGCTGGGGAAATGTTTGCAGAAGCTGGAAGGAACCGTGGAAACAATGTTGCAAGTAGAGTCTTCGCCTGCTGTCAATAGCTGTGTCTGTAGGACCTTTGGTATCCTGATAACCTGCTCTCACTGGCTGTGTCTGTCGGACCCTCTGTATCCTGCTCTCACTGGCTGTCTCTAGAACCTCAGTAGCCTGCTCTTCATGGCTGTGGAACCCCTGGTATCCTGCTCTCACTGGCTGTCTGTTGGACCCCATTTCCTGCTCTTCCTGTCTCTAGGACTGCAGTAGCCTGCTGTCGCTGGCTGTAGGACCTTGATAGACTGCCGTCACTGGCTGTGTCTGGGGGACCCTCAGTAGCCTGCTGTCCATGGCTCAGTCTGTAGGACCTCAGTATTCTGCTCTCAATGGCTGTGTCTGGGGAACCCTTGATAGCCTGCTGCCCATGGCTCAGTCTGTAGAATCTCAGTAGCATGCTCTCCCTGGCTGTGTTTGCGGGACCCTCGGTATCCTTCTCTCACTGACTGTAGGACCTTGATACCCTGCTCTCCCTGGCTGTGTCTGTGAAACTTCGGTAGCCTGCTCTTCCTGGTTGTGTCTGTGGGACTCTCTGTATCCTGCTCTCACTGGCTGTCTGTAGGAACTTAGTATCCTGCTTTCCCTCACTGTGTCGGCAGGATGCTTGGTAGCCAGCTCTGCAAGGCTGTGTTTGAAAGACACTCAGTGGCCTGCTGTCCCTAGCTCTGCCTGCAGGATAGTTGGTATCCTGCTCTCACTGTATGTAGGACCTCGGTAGCCTTCTCTCTCTGGCTGTCTCTGCAGGACCCTCAGTATCCTACTCTCACTGGCTGTGCCTACAGAACTCTCAGCAGGCTGCCTCGCCATGACATCTCTCCTTAGCTGTGTTAGAGTGAAACTCACTAGCTCTGCTGTCCCTGAGTTTGTCAGCAAGATCCTCATTTAACCTGTTCTCCCTGGCTATGTTCGAAAAATCTTCAATAGAACTGTTCTACCTGGATGTCAACAGGACCCTGCTGTCCCTGGTTGGGGGATCCTCCTGTGCCTGTCTTCCTTAGAGGTCCATGCTAGATCTGCTCTCCCTTCTTTTGTCTGCAAGTTCTCAGATAGACCTGCTTTCACTGCTGCTGCCCATTAGCATTTCAATATGCCTGCTCTCAACGTTGTCTATGCGAGACTTGATGGATCTGCTATTGTTGCATGCCTACAGGACCCTCCATGGCCAGTTCCCTTAACACCTTGTCTGCAGGATTCTTGCAAGGCTTCCTTTGATGGTGAGTGGATACTCTGTCCTGACTAACTCCTCAAGTTGTCATGGCAATAGTTGCAACTTTACTTTGTAAGCAGTTGGACAGGTATACGCTGAGCTGCACTCTACTATTTTTGAGGACCACTCAAATGAAAATTAGCATGATCCCACTCAAAAAGGGGCAGCCATGCCCTTACCTTTAGGCCACGTCCTCACACGGAAAAAAGCAACAACTGTCTTTTTTGGAGTTAGCCCCATGTACACACCTACCTCGTTTAGTTTCAACTGGATCATCTCCGTCCGTTTTGATTCAACCTTATAGGCTTCTCTGTCTCTTTCAGATTCTACCCATGGTTCATTTCTTCCTCTTTTTTAAAAATATTGTTTTTATTGGCATTTGTTTAAACAGTGACAGGTGTCCATCCTTCAAATCAGTTAAAAGGTCAACCCCTTGCGTTGGTCAAAATTTAAACCTCCACGTATCATGGACATCTCCATGTCTCAACAAGTAGGAAACCAAACTATCCGCTATGCATCATCCCCCTCCCTGCCCCAACCCTGAGCTTCCATGGAGAGTTCAACATGCCACAACCAGTTCTGTCTCAAGTAGTGCATACATTACAGGTGTGATGCCCTCATTATTCGAGTGCTATGTATTGAGAGTCCCAGTCGCACGTTCATCCCTCATAGCCTTACCCCCTCCCTGCTGACTCCAAATCCATGCCCTCTTGGCTCAGAATTATATGTTGTAGTAGCACCTGTGTCACTGCAGCCCATGCCATTAGGATAACCTGAATTCTCATCCTTCCTTGTTCTCCTCAAATGTGCCTCCTCTGCCCCTGCCACTCCACCAGGTCCTTTTGCCAGGCTTCTCTCTTTGGGGGATGTGGGCTGATCCAATGAATTTCAACACATCTCTTCAATACTGTGAAATCCAATAGTGCATAGTGCTTACTGAGTTTCATTTTTTGGTTCTCCAGGAGGAGCCCCAGCAGACATTTGTTTATTGTTTGTGGAATGTCCCAGCCTGTTGCCCTCTTGAGCTGTACCAAAATAATCCTCCAGAAGTCCACTGCTCCTGAACCATGCCATACCATATGTATCTAGTCTGCTACCTCTGCATGGCACTTAGGACAGCATTTCTCCCCAGAGGGATAGATGGAGTGGAGGCCCTGTGGGAAAAGGTATGTCATGTGTATGATATTGTACTGTATCTGCATAAACCTAGTGCATAATGCCACCTTTCAAACCCTGTGGGTGGTCATTTCCAAGGAGACAATCAAGGGGGAGGTCTGTACTGACTATCACCCTTCTCCATTTAAAAGTCCCACCCACTTCTAGGGGCACTAAAGCCACAGGCCTATCAGTGACCTTGTTTGGGCTGATCCTTAGTCTGGCAGTCTCACCTGAGATGTACTGGTTTAGGAGCACCAGCCTGTCATGCACAATAGTGTAACTGGCACAAGTGTCTCTCAAGGCAGTGGCTGGGATTCCCTTTACCAGTAGGTGGTGGAAGTGTCTACTTCCCTCTGGAATCTCCACCTCACCTGTTGGGCCCTTTCTCCAGTTGAAAGCTATGAGGACCTCCTCATCTGAGGAGACATCCCCAATGGCTACACTGGTCACTCCTGGGATTTTGTTAGGGGGTTTGTTTTTGGGACAAGTGTCCTTCGTGTGGTACCCTGTCTATCTATAGTTGTGGCACAATGCCTCAGTGGCATCCCAGTTCTTACCCTGGTACCCACCTTTGTTTTGGGTTGTGTCTTGGGGCCCACCCACCTGGAGTGATTTCTTAGGGCCTACAGAGGATTCTCTTTCTTTATTTCTAGTGTCACCCACTTTGTAACCCCTTTCTTTTGGTCACCACCAGTGGAGGTTTTGGTTACCCTAGTCTTGACTCAGTGGTCTGCCTTCTTTCCCAAATCTTGGGGAGAAATTGGACCTAGGTCTACCAGATATTGATGCAACTTTTCATTGAAGCAGTTACTTAAAATGTGTTCTTTCATAAACAAATTATAAAGCCCATCATAGTCATGCACTTCATTTCCAGTTACCCAACCATCCAGTGTTTTTACTGAGTAGTCTACAAAATCAACCCAGATCTGGCTCGAGGATTTGCAAGCACCCCTGAACCTAATCCTGTACTGCTCAGTTGAGAATCCAGAGCCCTCAATCAGGGTAGCATTCATGAGGTCATTGGATTCTGCATCTTTACCAGGGAGTGTGAGGAGTCTCTCCTTACACTTTCCAGTGAACATTTCCCAAAGGAGAGCTCCCCAGTGAGATCTGCTTACTTTTCTGGTTGCACAAGCCCTCTCAATAGCTGTGAACCATTTGGTGATGTCACCACCTTCTTCATATTTAGTTACAATCCCTTTGGGATTTTTAGGATGTCAGTATTCTCTCTGACCCTATTTAAGTTGCTGCCACCATTGATGGGAGTTAAACCCATTTCTCTTCTTTCCCTTTCTATGGCTAGGAGCTGCTCCTCCGAAGCTAATCTCTTGCACATCCTTGCTAAAAGGATGTCCTCTTCATTGAGGCTACCCTCAATGCTTACAGAGGTACTGGTCTCCACTGTAGAAGAACCAGGCTCTCTGACTATGATTTGTGGGGACAGGGGTCTAGGGACAGGGGTCTAGGAACCCTGTCCTCCCTATTTAGGACAGGAGGGGGGAGTTAATCCTCCTGTTGACTAATTTTCCAATCTGAAGGAGGATCCTCTATATCAGAGGGGTGGCCCCTTGTGAACTCTGCCAAGAGCTCCTGGAGCTTTGCCTTGGTAGCGTTGGACCCAGTTTTTATCTGTTTTATTTTACAGAGAGACCTTAACTCTAACATCCCTAGATGCAGGTAAAGGGTGAGATTGGGTTCCACCACCATCTCATTTGTTTGACTCATTATGACTCTAAAAGTTGGGATTACGACTTCTAGAACTTAGATCCTAACTTTTACAAAATTTTAAACTTCAAAAGAAATGCTAACAGGGACTTACAAAAGGTCCTAACAGGACTTTAAAAAAGTTTGAAAAATAGTCAAATTGCAAAAATCAGTTTCTAATGACAATTTTCGGAATTTTGTCTTGTGATCAGGTATTGGCTGAGTAGTCCAGCAAATGCAAAGTCTTAGACCCCACCGCTGATCCACCAATGTAGGAAGTTGGCTGTGTATATACTATCTCAAAGTGAGAGTTCCCCTTAGAGGTTGATAGTGGCAATAATAGATAATACTAATGCTCTATTTTGTGGTAGTGCGGTCGAGCAGTAGGCTTATCAGCGGGTAGTGTTAAGCATTTGTTGTACACACACAGGCAATAAATGAGAACACACACTCAAAGACTTAACTCCAGGCCAATAGGTTTTTATATAGAAAAATATTATTTTCTTAATTTATTTTAGAACCACAAGATTCAGAATATAGGTAAGTACATAAATTGTACTTGACACAGGTAAGTATGGAACTTTGAATTAAAACAGTAATGTACACAGTTTTGGCAACAATGGCAATAAGCTATTTTAAAAGTGGACACATTGCAGAAATCAACAGTTCCTGGGGGAGGTAAGTATTGGTTAGTTTCTCAGGTAAGTAAAGTACTTACAAGTTCAGTCTCCTGGGCATAGACAGCCCACTGTTGGGGGTCCAAGTCAACCCCAAACACCCAGCACCAGCAACACAGGGCCGGTCAGGTGCAGAGGTCAAAGTAGGGCCCAAATAACATAGCTGCCTATGGAGAACAGAGGGGCTCCGGTTCCAGTCGGCTAGCACGTAAGTACCTGCGTCCTCGGGGAGCAGACCAGGGAGGGTTTTGTAGAGCACTGGGGGGGTCCCAAACAGGCACAGGGCCGGCCGGGTGCAGTGTGTGAACAAGGCGTCAGGTTTTGTGTTGAAATCAGTGGAGGGACCCGGGGGTCACTCTGGCGATGCAGGCAGGCCACAGGGGGGCTTATCGGGCCAGCCACCGACTGGGCTAGGATGAGGGCCGCCTGCTGGTCACTCCTGCACAGGTGGTTTGTTCCTCTTGGTCCTGGGGGCTGCGGGTGCAGTGCTTCTTACAGGCGTCGGGTTCCTTTGTTACCGGGCAGTTGCAGTCATGGAGAGCCTCTGGATCCTCTCTGCAGGCATCATTTTGGGGGTGCAGGGAGGTCGACTCAGGGTGTCCACGTTGTTGGAGTTGCCTGGGGGTCCTCTCTGCGGTGCTGGTTCTTCTGGACACGAGCTGGGGGTGTCAGGTGCACAGTGTGAAGACTCGCGCTTCCGGAGTGAGGCTGGAGTCTTCTTTGAAAATGGTTTCTTTGTTGCAGTTTTGGACAGAGCCACTGTCCTCAGGAGTTCCTTGGTCCTTTAGGTGCAGGTCATTCCTCTGGGTCCTCAGAGGTTGCTGGTCCCGCTGGATGGATCGCTGTGCAGGTTCTCTGAGTCTGGAGACAGGCCGGTAGGGCTAGGGCCAAGTTAGTTGTTGTCTCTGTCGTCTCTGCGGGGCTTTCAGGTTAGCATTCCTTCTTCTTTCTTCAGGTTGCAGGAATCTGGTTTCCTGGGTTCAGGGCGCCCCTAAATACTCAATTTAGGGGTGTATTTTAGGTCTGGGAGGCGGTAGCCAGTGGCTACTGTCCTTGAGGGTGGCTACACCCTCTTTGTGCGTCCTCCCTGTGGGGAGGGAGGGCACATCACTAATCCTATTGGGGGAATCCTCCAAAACAAGATGGAGGATTTCCTAAGGCAGGGGTCACCTCGGCTCAGGACACCTTAGGGGATATCCTGGCTGGAGGGTGACTCCTCCTTGTTTTTCTCATTATCTCCTCCGGACTTGCCGCCAGAAGTGGGGGCTGTGTCCGGGGGGCAGGTATCTTCACTAGCTGGAGTGTCCTAGGACACTGTAGCATGAAGCCTGAGCCTTTGAGGCACACTGCTAGGTGTTACAGTTCCTGCAGGGGGAGGTGTGAAGCACCTCCACCCAGTGCAGGCTTTGTTTCTGGCCCCAGAAACCACAAAGACTCTCACCCCGTGGGGTCAGAAACTTGTCTCAGTGGCAGGCTGGCACAGACCAGTAAGTCCTGCACTGAAGGATTGGGTAAAATACAGGGGGCATCTCTAAGATGCCCTCTGTGTGCATTTTTTTAATAAATCCACCACTGGCATCTGTGTGGGTTTATTATTCTGAGAAGTTTGATACCAAACTTCCCAGTGTTCAATGTAGCCATTATGGAACTGTGGAGTTCTTTTTGACAAACTCCCAGACCATATACTTAATATGGCCACACTGTACTTACAATGTCTAAGAATGGACTTAGACACTGTAGGGGCATATTGCTCATGCAGGTATGCCCCCACCTGTGGTATAGTGCACCCTGCCTTAGGGCTGTAAGGCCTGTTAGAGGGGTGACATACCTATGCCACAGGGATGCCATGTCGACTTTGCCTTTTTCTCCCCACCAACACACACAATCTGCAATGGCAGTGTGCCTGTGTTAGGTGAGGAGTCCCTTAGGGTGGCACAACACATGCTGCAGCCCTTAGGGACCTTCCACACTGTACTTACAATGTCTAAGAATAGACTTAGACACTGTAGGGGCATATTGCTCATGCAGCTATGCCCTCACTTGTGGTACAGTGCACCCTCCCTTAGAGCTGTAAGGCCTGCTAGAGGGTGACTTACCTATGCCACAGGCAATATGTTGTGTGCATGGCATCCTGAGGGGGATGCCATGTCGATGTTGCCTTTTTCTCCCCACCAACACACACAATTTGCAATGGCAGTGTGCATGTGCTGAGTGAGGGGTCCCTAAATATTTTTATTTCACAGTAGAGGTTCAGTGATTTATACTAGATGTCTGCAACCTAAGGTTCTCTTTAATTTGAAGGAGAAAGAGATCAAGGATGTAAAAGAAGGTTGTAGGTAAGGATGATCCAATGCAACCATGTGCTGTAAAAAACTGCCGTAGAAGTCCCTACAACACACTTAAAAAAAATATTTCAAATCACATTGGAGTTCTGTATACATTTATAAAGGAATTCAGCCTCCAGGCTTTCTCCTCTGACTAGTTACATAACTATTCGATGACTTGCAAGAAACCTTTTGACTTACTGTAGGAGATACTTTATCCCTTATATAATCAGCAGTTGTAATTCACTGGGCAATTTGGTGCATGAGCTGTTTGCTAAAGAGTTCGAGCTTATTTTGCAACTGAGTTGCATTTGCCCCAGTAAATTTATTGTTAGCGTTTGCGGTATTACTATGAATTCTGAACCTGTTGGGCATTTCCAGTCCTATCTTTAAATGTAAACAAATTGATAAGCATAGTCACATTCTTGTTGCTTAGGCTTTTGAATTGCAAACAGAATAGCGTTAACCTGCCCTTACGCCAGCACTTTGGTTCATCCACATAAATAATAGATTACAGATTTATGTTGGGTTGGGTGAATTTTTGAAAATGTATCTCGCTTATGAACTGGACATAGTGGGGACTGATCACTGGCCACAATATTTTTCCATGGAGCTGTACTAAAGATTTAATCCAAGTGCAGCACAGGACTCCGTATAATCGGGGCTATAAAGATAGGCTGCTTGTTCAATTGCTTTAATCCACAAAACAATATTACACAAGATTTAATTTGCACCTTTCCTCTGCAAACACAAATGTGCCTGTCATCTTGCATCTTTGAAGAATTGTGAGGGGTGTTAAGAGTAGGTCTAGGGGGGTATGATAGTCAGATACAATAAATGTTAAGATAATCTAAATGCAATTTATTTACTCAGTTTTCAGGTCGAAAATCTGCATTGAGCTCAGTATGCCTGGACCTATGGTGAATATCCTGCAGTAGACACAAAAATCTTATTTACAAACTGCTACAGTAGTACCTTTAAAAGCTCAGCCATAGAAAAACTCTATGACGAAATAACACGATTTGACGATTAGAAGTGAGAGCTTTCACTTTGTATTCTTCCAGCTTCCTATTTTGCAAGTTGGAGTGGCCTGGCTCCATTTAACTAGTCACACTTGAAATTTCAACCACATAAATGTTCTGTTTGAAACACTCCCTATATGACTTTCTTTTGTGTACTCATTATTGTGCTTTAACAAGACCATATTACATATTTTCAACATGTTGAAGCAAATACCATAATAGTATGTTTTTATAAGAAAAAATCACAAAGTGTTTATGTACTTAATTCTTTTGCATGCTGTTCGAGGAAAATATTATTGTTAACAACGTGTGTATGCATACGTCTATCATAGCAATTTTCAGAGCCTAGGATCTATTTCTATATGTTTCTTAGATTAGGATTTGTTTCTTTTGGGATATACCCGCCCAACTGAAGAGCTCGCCCCATAGGTACACATCCGTTCTAGTAAATGCGGTAGGAGTGGGGTGACTGGAAAATGGGGAATACGTACTACTAAAGGGGAAGGGTTAAGGGGAGAGTAAGGCTTGGCTAAGGAAGGGGTTTATGGAGGAACATGCACACACCTACAAAAGAATAAGCCCATTGCTATTCACAGACTGCACCTGTATAGCCACTACAGCCAAAAAGACCAAAAACAGTTGTAAACGTACTCCATCTCAGAGCTGGAGTAAGTCCTGCACCTTGGCCAACCAATGGTACCGCAGCACCCTTCTATAAAAAGTAATGGAGGTAGGAACTTGGAAAAAACCCTTTAGGAACAAATGTTAAATTAAAATATATGAACTATTAATTACAAAATATAAATGAATGGATTTGATGGCAAGAAATCTATAAATGAAACAAATTCCTTATTTTATCTTTAAACATTTTAACTACATACTTTTAATTCTAAAATAAATATAACAGTATGTTTTATTTAAAATAATTACATTAATTTAAATTCTATGCATCACTTCTAATAAATATAATAGATTATATACATCTATTATTTTTTTACTTTAGTTGGGATTTATTTTATTTATTTCAGCTTCAGAAAAATATATTTTTTAAATGATTATATTCTGAATAATTTTGATTTAAAATTAAGTTTTCATGCTGTAAATTTGAGTTATTCTACCTTTAAATCAAATATATAAAATTAACATTAATATCTAACGTAAAAATATTTATTCGATTTTTAAATGTTTATTAAACTTTTAAAAAATTTCCGATACTTTACTATAGGGAGGTCTAAGCCCCCAGATGTGGAGTCTCTGCCATGTGGGTGGAACAGTAAATACAGTAATAAAATCACTACTAGTAGGATCTTTACGATCCATATTACACGCGGTGAGGACATGTAAGTCTACCCTTTTGAGAAAATTTACAATCACTAGTGGTGAGTAGCTGTAAGGAAATGCCTCCATGGCATGGTTACCCCCTGACTTTTTGCCTTTGCTGATGCTAAGTTAGGATTTGAAAGTGTGCTGGGACCCTGCTAATCCGGCCCCAGCACCGGTGTTCTTTCCCTAAACTGTACTTTTGTCTCCACAATTGGCACAACCATGGCACCCAGGTAAGTCCCTTGTAACTGGTACCCCTGGTACCAAGGGCCCTGATGCCAGGGAAGGTCTCTAAGGGCTGCAGCATGTCTTATGCCACCCTAGGGACCCCTCACTCAGCACATGCACACTGCCTCTCAGCTTGTGTGTGCTGGTGGGGAGAAAATTACTAAGTCAACATGGCACTCCCCTCAGAGAGCCATGCCAACCTCACACTGCCTGTGGCATAGGTAAGTCACCCCTCTAGCAGGCCTTACAGCCCTAAGGCAGGGTGCACTATACCACAGGTGAAGGCATATGTACATGAGCACTATGCCCCTACAGTGTCTAAGCAAAACCTTAGACATTGTAAGTGCAGGGTAGCCATAAGAGTATATGGTCTGGTAGTTTGTCAGACATGAACTCCACAGTACCATAATGGCTACACTGAAAACTGGTAAGTTTGGGATCAAACTTCTCAGCACAATAAATGCACACTGATGCTAGTGTACAATTTATTGTAAAATACATCCAGAGGGCATTTTATAGATGCCCCCTGAAAATATACCCGACTTCCAGTGTAGGCTGACCAGTTTCTGCCACCCTGCCACACACCAGACATGTTGCTGGCCACATGGGGAGAGTGTCTTTGTCACTCTGTGGCCAGGAACAAAGCCTGTACTGGGTGGAGGTGTTTCTCACTCCCCCTGCAGGAACTCTAACACCTGGCGGAAATGCCCGCCCCTCCGGCCACTGCCCCCACTTTTGGCGGCAAGGCTGGAGGAGATAATGAGAAAAACAAGGAGGAGTCACCCACCAGTCAGGACAGCCCCTAAGGTGTTCTGAGCTGAGGTGACCCCTGCCTTGAGAAATCCTCCATCTTGAGTTTGGAGGATTCCCCCAATACGATTAGGGATGTGCCCCCCTCCCCACAGGGAGGTGGCACAAAGAGGGTGTAGCCACCCTCAAGGACAGTAGCCATTGGCTACTGCCCTCACAGACCTAAACACACCCCTAAATTCAGTATCTAGGGGCACCCCAGAACCTAGGAAACTAGATTCCTGCAACCTTAACAAGAAGAAGGACTGCTGACCTGAAGCCCTGCAGAGAAGACTGAGATGACAACTGCTTTGGCCCCATCCCTACCGGCCTGTCTCCCAACTTCGAAGAAAACTGCAACAGCGACGCATCCAACAGGGACCATCGACCTCTGAAGCCTCAGAGGACTGCCTGCACCCAAGGACCAAGAAACTCCTGTGAACAGCGGCTCTGTTCAAAAACCTGCAACTTCTTTGCAACAAAGAAGCAACTTTAAAGACTTCAAGTTTCCCGCCGGAAGCGTGAGACTTCCCACTCTGCACCCGACGCCCCTGGCTCGAGCTGCAGAAAACCAACACCTCAGGGAGGACTCCCCGGCGACTGCCAGCCCGTGAGTAACCAGAGACGACCCCCCTGAGCCCGCACAGCGACGCCTGCAGAGAGAATTCAGAGGCTCCCCCTGACCGCGACTGCCTGTAACAAGGGACCCGACGCCTGGAACCAACACTGCACCCGCAGCCCCCAGGACCTGAAGGAACCAAACTCCAGTGCAGGAGCGACCCCCAGGTGACCCTCTGCCTAGCCCAGGTGGTGGCTGCCCCAAGGAGCCGCCCCTGTGCCACTGAGGGTGTACTTTCTGTGCCTTCTTGTGTCCCGCCCCTCCCCACCGGTGCCCTACAAAACCCCCTGAGGACGCAGGTACTTACCTGCTGGCAGACTGGAACCGGGGCACCCCTGTTCTCCATTGAAGCCTATATGTTTTGGGCACCTCTTTGACCTCTGCACCTTAGCGGCCCTGAGCTGCTGGTGTGGTAACTTTGGGGTTGCCTTGAACCCCCAACTGTGGGCTACCTATGCCCCAACTTTGAGACTTGTAAGTGTTTTACTTACCTTCAAACCCAACCTTTACTTACCTCCCCCAGGACTGTTGTTTTTGCACTGTGTCCACTTTGAAAATAGCTTATTGACATTTTTACAAAGACTGTATATGATATTGCTTTTATTCAAAGTTCCTAAAGTATCTAAGTGAAGTACCTTACATTTAAAGTATTACTTGTAAATCTTGAACCTGTGGTTCTTAAAATAAACTAAGAAAATATATTTTTCAATATAAAAACCTATTGGCCTGGAGTAAGTCTTTGAGTGTGTGTTCCTCATTTATTGCCTTCGTGTGTACAACAAATGCTTAACACTACCCTCTGGTAAGCCTATTGCTCAACCACACTACCACAAAATAGAGCATTAGAATTATCTCTTTTTGCCACTATCGTACCTCTAAGGGGAACCCTTGGACTCTGTGCACACCATTTCTTACTTTGAAATAGTATATACAGAGCCAACTTCCTACAGTAGCCAAAAGTAGTTTGGTTACACAAACGTGTTATGGTTAATATTTCTTGTAGTAAATTAACACATGTAGATGTATCTTTCTCAATAGGGCTCATAGTATTTACTTAGCAATCCGTGATGCTCGCATCAAAGGTAGCGGTGACTATTATGAGCCATAAAACTTGTGTCACAGAACTTGGTGCTCGAATCTTGAACCAGGTTCTCATGCACATTCTTTACCTTTGCCTTCACTCTTCTTCCTTCTCTTCCCCACCACTTCCCTTTAACAACTTAAAACTTATCCTGGCAAAGTACATACCTTGGCATCACCAGAGTAGCCAGCTATGTGACCTAGGATGGGATCATGTGTTCTGAAACTTCAGTAGTCCAGGCCTTACATTATGTGACACAAGGATGAAAGGCTCGTTTCCAGACCTATAAAGCCCAGATCTTCCACGTAGTGCTTGTGCTTCTGGGAAATGAGTAGCTTCCGCTATACCTTCTCTGCCTCCCTTTTCAACCTCGAGCTGACAGATAAAGGTGTCTGTTAAGCTTCAGTTAGAAATATTACCGGGTCAGAGCTGGGTATGGGTACGTACTTCCCACAGACTTTCTTCTGCGTGCCCTGTTGTCAATCAGACAGTTTGCCACGATTTCTTCTTGCCAAGCCATTATTTCTCTCATTATTGTTTCATCCTACCCACCTGCCAGGAAGAGGCCTTAGGTAGACATTGTTCTACTGTCTAAGGGTATAACAAACACCGTACAAATAGTCAATTTACCATAACACAAATATACTTATTTTTCACAATTAAATCCAGAATTCTGCCTTGTCCCACTTACCAGGGTATAGAGGAGTAGGGTTCATTGCCATGTGCTTCTACTAAATTCAGTCACACGCTCACCAGGTCGCAGTACTGGCTGGGGTGACAGCCTACTGCAGTGAAGGTGAGCTAAGGGCATTGCCTATGCCAAAGGAAACAAGCGTGGCAAAGCCAATATTTTGGCTTTGTTATGGCTTGGTATATTACGTCATGTTATTTGCAAAATATTATTTTTTTAGAAAGCTATTGGGTCCTTGTCAATCTAAAAAATAAATTGGCTAAAAGCAAACAATATTTTTGTGCCTTAAAAGCATACAATACCTTTGTAGACTGTTGCACTTAAGGGAACTACTTTGTGCGTGTCTGTGGTCATAGTTGAAGGGCAGAATGCTGTCACTTACACTGAAGGTAGCCAGTGGCTGAAATTGGCTGACTCACTGATTCATGCTGTATGCTGTGGTGGGTGAAAAAAATGTGACTGCAACAATAACATGCCAATGGATGAAGAGGGCTGGCTGAAAGCCCCTAAAAGTAACTATATTATAAATAAACTTTTAGTGAAGTAGAATAATCTTGTATAACACCATACCGAAAAAGGTGTCCAGATCCATGCATGATCATTTCATGAACTAACCACCCTCTTCTACAATCGTACCCATGTCCAATGTCTTACACTCTTTAAAAAAAAACTCAAACCTTTGTTAGGGATGTGACACATCAGTTCACACATCCCTTTACCTTGCTCTACCAGTGTCAGTTTTGAGTAGATAATTGTATTTCTGAGATACAAATTAACATATCAAAAATGAGTAAATGGCAGATTAAATAAGAATAGCACCTCAGAGTGAAGTTGAAGACAGAAGCTGGACAGACCAGTTCTCCCTCTGAAAGGTCTGTAGAGCAGTGCCAGAGTCTGTGAGAAGCCAGAAAAAGCCCTGGGGCTGGGTCAGAATCAGTTATTCTCTGGCCACTTGTCTCTGAAGGGCCAGTCGAGCAATAAAAATGTTATTCAAGTCATATCTTTGTCTTGAGACTGTGTGGACTAAGGCCCAACCTCTTCGCACACCTACTGTCACCTGTACACTGCCACATAACCTCACAGTTGACAAGCAGCGTTCTACAAATCCACATTACATCACATTGGCTGACAAATGACTGTCTCTGTCTCAATCCTTCCGCTATTTCAGAGGCACTGGCCTGCCTCTCATTCTCCAGTTTTCCACAGAGCCTTCCTCTGCTTTCAGTGGACATTGTGAAAGCCTTCCTCAGTCTAAATCTTGCCTCTTTTCAGATGCGTGATGTACAGAACGAGCACCTAACGCGCTTTGTTGGGGCCTGCACCGATCCCCCAAACATCTGTATCCTGACAGAGTATTGTCCAAGAGGCAGCCTGCAGGTAAGAAGTGAATGTTGGAGCATTTTGGTGGTGAGACAACCATGGATAACTGCTAAACCTGATGTCCTATAACATTTTCTTATATATGTCCCTATAGCACTAAAGGTGATTTAAATGATACTAGCTATGTGGCAGTGGCCCAATGGAACAATGTTGTAGATAGCTATGAACTGCAAAGCACTCAATAGTGGCTCGTAGAAGCCCCAAGAAATATGTGGTAGATCCAGTACAAGGGACCCACAAGCATAGGTCCCTTCTCAATACAGTGCCTACTTAGATTTGGGTAGAGGTAAAGTAGTCTGACATTTTTGATTTGTAGCGTAGTCTTCTTTAACTGTCTCGATCTTTCCTACAGGAAGGGAGAGTGAATTATGGTTAGAATTGATATGGAAACATGGTTCTCCAGTATTGGATCTTTCATAGATTCACATGCTTGAATCATCCCGTTGTCGAGGTGGGAGCCTCACGGTAACCTCAAATACACATAGCAGTACACTTTACACACTAGGCCCCAAGGGCCCCCCTAGGTTCTTTTATAGTCTATCCATGTCGTTTTGCAAAAAAGACCCAAAGTTGAACCTCAGCCAATCAGGCGTCCATACCCTCTAGAACACTTCCAACAGAGGCTCTTTCCCTCAGATTTTCTACCGCACGTTGTGTGAAGGGAGTCTCCCTGAGCTCTGCTCAGTATACCTTTCTGACAGGAATTTTTCTCTCAGAAAATTTCACTTTTACCATCTCAATATGTCTCAGCAGACTAGGAAGGGTCTGTTTAGGGATTGTGGCAGCTGTGGGAAGAAGAGACTTCACGTTGATGACCCCCACAAAAAGTGTATCTACTGCCTGCATCCTGACCACAAGGTGAGAGACTGTAAAATCTGTTGCATTTTTAGTCAGAAAACCCTCAAGGACCGTGAGGGTAGGCTTCTGGTGTGGCTGCAGAGACAGAAGGCCATGGAAAATCCATCTTCAGATGAGAGTGAAACATCATCTCGCTCCCTCAAACGACCTGGAGAGAAGGGAAGACTACCTGAGGAACCACCGAAGAAAGTGGTTAAAAAGACAAAGTATAAATCTATGGAGAAGCAGGGGCACCAGGAGCCTGCTACTTCCGGATCAGAGACCCAGGCAAAACTCTTAAAAAATGTTCGTTCAGAGCCTACGACGCCAGTGGGGAAAAAAGGGCACCCACAAAAAGTGCCTCTCTGTCCCTGTCGCCAACGAGGGATCCAGTAAGACCTTCCTCTGATGCTTCCAAAAAATGTCAGTCGACGACGGTCATGACAATGACGTTGACGTTTACTACGGCGGTGTCTCCAATGATAATAACATCACCGTCGCTTTCATCGACGATGATTATCACTGCTAAAATCTTCAAGAAGGCATCGTCGACGAAGACATCGTCGACAGCGGAAGCAGCAGTGGTCCACCCGTCGACGACGGCACTATCGTTGACGAAGCACCTGTCCACGAGGATAAAGAAGGCGCCGCCGACGAGACAACCGCCGACGAGGGATCTGTCGGCGAGAGACCGGTCGACGACACCACCGTCGACAAGAGAACCGTCGACAGCACCACCGTTGACGAGAGAACAGTCTACGGCACCACAGTCGACGAGAGAACCGTCGACGAGGGGACTGTCGACGATGAACACTGAACTGTCAACGGCAAGGATGGAAATTTTGTCTGCCCAATTGTCGACCATCATGCCCCCCTCTGGGGATTTCGGAGTACAGCACGATTCGGCAAGATTCCTCCCTCTTTCCTTTATCACCACGGGAGAAAGAACATCACCAATTCTTCCAAGACATACGTCTCTAAGCAAAGTCTTGCCATATCCCCCGCAGCATCTCCTGGATGATGATGAGGACATTTATTCCCAGGATGACAGAATGTTCGGTGCAGCCAGTAGTCCATCTCAGCTGCATATAAAATGCCAGGACTTGGATGAGGAGGAGGAAGGGCAGCAGCAGCTCTATTATTCCTCAACTATATATCAACGGGACTCTTCATACCCAACGAGGGAACAAGAACCTTCTTTTCCCATGCCTAGGTCTCTGGTGACAGATCTCCAGGGTATGCTAAAAGACTACTGTTGGCGTTTTCCACCGTCAACGCCTGTAACTCCATCTAGACCTTACAGTCAGCGGACACCTATGCAAACCCCTATTACCAGTCTCCCGGGAACCCCACATAGAAGCATCCCATTGGTTCCACAGCCACAAGATGACCATATCTCGACGGATGACGAGAGGGAAGAAGGAGAGATTTCGAAGGCAGCTCCTAGTGAGTGGGATGACTACTTCATTCCCACACCGTCACCTCTGCCGGCAGGACCAGTTGATTCACCCCCTGAGGACATCGGGGTTTTCACAATTTATGGAAAGGGCGGCCAAGAGATTCGACTTGCCTATTATTTCTCAGGAAACAGAATATTTCTTATATGATTTCAAAGAACCGTCCAGGAGATCAGTAGGAGAGATCCCGATAGTGGATTTCCTAAGTCAGGAAGGCTTGAAGGCAATGAAAAATCCAGCTACAGTGCCTTCCCAGATGCCAAAGCTGGAAAAGAAGTACAAGGCCCCTAACAACACTCCAGCCTGCTTAATATCACAACCAAAGCCGGATTCCGTAATATCCCAGGCTGCGCAGCGTCAATCAAAAAACCCTTCGGCACCTATCACAGCACCTCCAGACAAGGATGGGAGGAGATTGGACAATATTGGTAAGAAGTTTTCCTCGGTGTCGGCGATCACAGTAAAGGCGGCCAACTCCTTGGCCATATTAGGGAGGTACGATCGCCAGTTGTGGGCGGACATGTCAGCTTATGTAGATCTCTTACCTGAGGATGTCAAAGTGGAAGCAAAGAAGGCGCTGCAGGAGGATGAGCGGATCACAGCGGAAATCATTGACTGCACAGTAGACATTTCCTTAACAGGATTCTGACAGCTCGCAGGAGCAGCGGTCTTGCGTAGGCAGGGGTGGCTCAAGTCTACAGCCGCATTCTGGATATGGCGTATGATGGGGAAAGTCTATTTGGGACGACATGCTACAGTCCATCAAAACGGATACTGACACGGCGAGATTGCTTGGTACCTTGCAGTACCGGAAGCAGCCCTTTCGTGGGGCAAGGGGTAGAGGAAATGATTCCTTTCTAGGGGGCTTTCAACAGTACAGACCCCAGTATCAGTCCTCTACGACAGGACCCAGACAGCAATACAGCTAACATCAGCAGCATTATCGATTGCTACCTACCGCTGCATATAGATACTCAACGAAGGGAAGTCCGGCGCCACGGGGAAGAGATACCGGCAGGAAACAATGACCAGCTAGCCATAGCAGCTTCCTACCCTAACAGGGGCTCCAGGATCGGGGGTCGCATCACTTTTTACTTCCTTCGTTGAAAGACCATAACATCAGACAGATGGGTGTTAGATGTAGTGACCAGAGGACATACTCTGGAGTTCATACAAAAGCCACCGGGCGTGCCGCCGTCGGGCCCTCCATGATTAACCCAACTCCTCAAGGAAGAACAGGTGATGCTACGCAAGGGCGCAATAGAGCTGGTCCCTGTTCCTCACAGGAACAAGGGGTTCTATTCAAGCTTCTTTCTGGTCAAGAAACCTTCAGGAGACTGGCGCCCCATCCTGGACTTAAGGTCACTAAACAAGTTTCTGAAGAAACAATTGTTTCGAATGGTAACACTGCAGGACATCTTGTGCCTCCTGTGTACCGGAGATCATATGGCATCCTTAGACCTCCAGGATGCGTATTTTCATATTCCAATACACTGCAACCATCGGAAATTCATCAGGTTCAAGGAGGCTGGTATGCATCTACAATTTCGGGTCCTTCCTTTCAGTTTGAAATCAGCCCCCAGAATTTTTACGAAGATGCTGGCTCCAGTGGCAGCTCATCTTCGCCAGTCGGGCATGCAGGTGTTTCCCTATCTTGACGACTGGCTCATCAAAGCACCCTCGAAAAGCCAGGTGGTGCGTCACATCTCTCTCTGCCTCCAGTTGTTCGACGATCTGGGGCTTACTGTCAATTACCAGAAGTCACATCTTCGCCCCACACAGGCATTGAACTTCTTAGGAGCAGTACTAGACACTGTCCAAAGCAAGTCGTACCCGTCGCAGGAAAGGAAACTAAAGCTGAGCAGGTTGGCCCGCAACCTCTCGGCAAAAAAGTGCGTTTCAGTTCGCACTTACAAGTCATTGCTGGGAATGATCTCGTGATGCATTCCGCTGGGTCCAGACTGCAGACTGTATATGCGGCCCCTGAAAGAGCAATTGGATGTCCAATGGTGCCAGGTTCAGGGCTCTTTCGAGGACAAAATTCTCGTCACATCGGAAATGTGAACAGCCATGGCTTGGTGGGAGACACCTGCAAATTTGTCCAGCGGTCTCACGTTTCTTCATCAGGTACCTCGCTATATCATGACGACGGATGCCTCCCTCGAAGGTTGGGGTGCCCACCTTCAAGATCTTCGAATCAGTGGATCCTGGACTCCAAAGGACAGTCAGCTCCACATAAATCAGCTGGAGCTCAAAGCAATAGATTTTGCTCTAAAGGCTTTCTTGCCAAGGCTTCAGGGCTCGAATGTCTTAATCAGGACAGACAATACCACAAGCATGTTTTATCTGAACAAGCAGTGTGGCACAAGGTCTCTACAGCTCTCGCAGCAGGCTCAGAACATCTGGAAATGGGCCATAGCGCACAACGTTTCTCTGAAGGCGGAGCACGTGCCAGGACACACCAACGTGTTGGCAGATACCCTGAGCAGGACAATTATCCCCTACCACGAGTGGGAACTAGACCAGGAGATTCTCGACCAACTCTTCAAGTTATGGGGCAGACCAAACATCGATCTGTTTGCCACGTTCGAGAACAAGAAATGCCCTTACTATGCAAGCTGGATTCCCCAGAGAGGATCGTGGGGGAATGCGTTTTCGATGAGATGGTCCGGTGTTTATGCCTACGCTTTTCCTCCGATCCCACTGATACCGAGAGTCATCAGCAAGATGAAGGCGGAGGGTTGTCGCCTCCTATTAATAGCACCGAGGTGGCCCAGACAGGTGTGGTTCACGGAGTTCCTCATGCTCTCGGAACAGCCACATGTGCTACTCAAACGGAAGCCATCCCTGTTGACAATGCACCGGGGCCAAGTCCGGCATCCGGATCCGTCATCTCTCCACTTATCGGCCTGGCTCCTGAGTTCCATGAGTACGCCACCGTAAACATCTCTTCGGAATGTAGGGAGATTCTAGCCAGAGTTAGAGCGGATATTACCAATAGGACCTACAGGTTGAAATGGAAGCATTTTTGTCTGTGGTGCGCAGCTGAAGGGATCCATCCAATCTCCTGTCTTCCAGAACAGATACTACCGTATTTCTTACACCTAGCAAAGTCTGGACTCTCATATTCTTCCATCCGCGTGCATGTGGCGGCAATTTCGAGATACTGCAGGTCTCAGAATACGGTTTCATTATATTCTACCAGAATTGTGAAGCAGTTCCTGAAAGGCCTGTTTCGTGCTTTTCCACCGGTGCGCAAGCCTCCACCGTTGTGGTCCCTAAAGGTGGTCCTGGGGCAGCTCATGAAACCCCCTTTTGAGCCCATCCATAGAGCGGAGTTAAAGTTAATTTCATGGAATAGGGCGTTATTGCTGGCTCTTACTTCCACTAAGAGAGTGAGTGACATACAGGTATTCACCGTCAAGGAGCCTTTTCTTCAGTTCACCACTACTTGCGTAATTCTGAGAACGAATCCTAATTACATTCTGAAAGTGCCCTCAACTTTCCATTTGAATGAACCGGTTATCTTGAAAACCTTTTTTCCTAACTCGGCAGACAGTGGCAGAAAGGGCATTACATTCCTTGGATGTGAAAAGGTGTCTGAAGTTTTACCTACAGAAGACTCAGAGCATACGCAAATCAGACCAGTTGTTTGTGGCCTTTGGAGATGCAAGGAAGGGCCTTCCGTATCCAAACAGACTGTAGCCAGGTGGGTAGGCCTGGTGATCCAATTCTGTCATATTCAGGCTGGTAAGCCTCTCCACAGCAGGGTAAGAGCCCACACAACAAGGGCTGTAGCCACATCGGCTGCCCTCTTCGCAGGGGTGCCCCTGCAGCATATTAGTAGAGCGGCCACATGGTCGTCTTCACGAAACACTACTGTCTCAAGGAGACGAATAACATGGACACAGTGGTGGGACAAGCAGTGTTGAGGCATTTATTTTGTTAAGGTGAGCCTCTTGGATCATCCCACCTCCGCAAACAGGGTAGGTGAGCAACGGTTTCTTATTCTAATCAAGGTTACATGTTTTCTATTTTTAATGCTTATGGTAGTGCTTGATTATCGTAGCATGCTAAACATTTGTTGTAATGCAGGGATCTATGCTTATTATGTCTGATTGTTATTTTCAGAAGAACATTTTTACGTTGCCATTGAACACTAACTGGAGGTACTTATTCCTATTGTTATTCTGATGTTTGTTCGGATTATAAGGGTACTGCTACATGTCTACTTAATCAATGTTACTGCTCGCTACTCTGATTCAAGCATGTGAATCTATGAAAGATCCAATACTGGATAACAAAATTAGTTACTTACTTGTAACTGTGGTTCTCCAGTATTGGTATCTTTCATAAATTCACATGCGACCCACCCTCCTCCCCGCAGAGGCTCCCCTTCTACATGAATTCTTAACTTCACACTCGTACTAGAAAATCTGAGGGAAAGAGCCTCTGTTGGGTGTGGACGCCTGATTGGCTGAGTTTCAACTTTGGGTCTTTTTTGCAAAACGACATGGATAGACTATAAAATAACCTAGGGGAGCCCTTGGGGCCTAGTGTGTAAAGTGTACTGCTATGTGTATTTGAGGTTACCTTTAGGCTCCCACCTCGACGACTGGGATGATTTAAGCATGTGAATCTATGAAAGATACCAATACTGGAGAACCACAGTTACAGGTAAGTAAATAAGTTTCTTACTGAGAGTGGAACTCAATCCATCCTTTTAAAGAGGCAAATTGTAATCCAGTTGGAGATGTGCTTTAATGTTTCGCACATTCATATAGCACAGCTCTGCCTAACATGGACATCTATGCAACTTACATAATAAACAATATGTAGGATCTAGTTTTGAGACGTTGGTCACCATGATCTATTTACAATGTGATGAGTCACAAAACAATGAGAAAGAATGTATATTAGATTTAGCATTGCAGAGACAGAAGTAACATCTGAGAAGAGAAGGCTGTTGAGGAACTGAAACTTCCTGATCACAAGTTTAAAAAATGACATACTTTATATTAAATACATAAATGTACAGTGTAAAATGACATGTCACATAATCAAAGTTGAGAATGCCGAGCCATTAAAAGACAAACCTAAAGGAACTTCAATTCATTGAGGCATGGCAGACACAGTGATGCACAAATGAGCCAATTAGACAAAGTATACTTACAATATGTGTTGCATATAAACAGACTTGACAAGTCAAACTTATCTGGCATTGAGACCCTAACTGAAAAGGATTGTGAGTTTTGATTCAGAGCCTGTGACATTTTATAAAGAATTCAGAAATATTAGGGCACATCACAGTCAATCATATAGGAATATCTTACTCAGTTTTGCCCCTGGGACGAAGCCGTGGTTTACATCTGTCTTCAATAATCCTAACACTTAGCGACTGTTCAAGGAAGAGCTGTTTACGAATATGACTAAAGAAAGACGTCAAATCAAAATTGTCATTCAACTCATAAACATAAATGCATTACTGCCTCACTCTCGGGTCCCTCAGGTCTTTTTACACCCAGAGGGATGATCAGTTTATATTTATGCTGACAAGGATTTAACTTTGTGTTCTTTCCTAGAATTTTGTTTTTTCATTTAACACTGACCCAGGTATATTAATAAGTCAGAACTGCTTATAAAGTATTCTTTGAATGAACAGCTAGGGTGCAATTCATCTTCCACATGTGAATGTCACACCAGTGTTCAAAATTCAGTAGGCGAAGAGAAACATCAGCAGCGATAGGTACTGTTGTAGTTGACATAGTGTACGTCTCTGTATAGTGTGACACCATTTTCTGGGGCACCTCAGCAGGACACCAGAGCTCTCCCCACCCTCTGTTTTTTAATTTGATATCTATAATAATAATGAACTTATAAGTAAATAAATGTGTGCACACGCCCATAAGTGAATGTGTGTGCACACGTATATTTACTTACTTATGGGTGTGAGTTAATTATTATTATGAGTAACAAATAAATTGAAAAAATGTGGGGTCGGGGTTTCCTGTTGAGGTGCTCCAGAATATGGTGCCACTCAATATAGAGACGTACACAGTGTCAAGTATAATAACACCTGTAGCTGCTGATATTTCTCTTTGCCCATTACATATCTATATATTTGTATCTACTTGTATATTTGTGTCTGTTCTATTTGTACAGTTGCTGTAAATCATAGACTAATTAAACACCATCAGGTTTTCTGGATACCCACAATGGATGCGCATGAAACGGATATACATAGAATGCATTTCATTTATGATTTGTTGCCTATTTGTTGGTCATTCTAAAAACCCAACTGGATTTTGCAATCGATTAGGAAATAACCCCAGCCCTGAGATAAATGTGTTTACACTCGCTGCACTGTTGTAGCCACTAAAGATTTGCCCTGCTTCTTCCATGTGCTAATCGCCTTCATTTCTCACATTGCTCCTCCTCTCTCACCCTGCAACATTTAGGACATCCTAGAGAATGACAGCATCACTTTGGACTGGATGTTCAGATACTCACTGATCAACGACATTGTCAAGGTAGGGTCTGATAGACTGGGTCGGGCCTGGAAGGTGGCAACACAGGCAGCCATAATCCTCTCACTCAGTGTAAATGTTGTTCATATCTGGTAGATTTTGCTGTTATCTCAAAAGTAGCATAAAATAAACACAGTGAATTATGTAATGTCATCTTAATACATAGCACTTGTAACAGGTGTTGCTGTTACTCTACTCAGGTCCTCATTATGAATGCCTGGAGTGTTATCCCAGTGGGGTATTCCACTCCTGACCATTCTGAATAGCTCAGTGCACATACCAGACCCAATAACTCTGCATCGGAAAATAACTGACACTAACCTGGATGAAGAGCTGCTGGTGGTGTAGGCATCTGGAGAACCTGGGCCCTCATCCAGTCTATTTCTGCACACTTCCCTTGGCCCATTGCACCGATCTCCGGTCCCAGACACCACTCCCACCCCACCCCAAAGAATCCCTTCTGTTACATTGTACCACCTGTTCGTAGCAGGTAGTAAATTGTAGCAAAAGGGTCCATGTAACTGGCACTGTATCAAGTATTTCTATGGAAAAAGGCCCAGTAAAACTGGGCCTGTAGGTTACTCCACATTCTGGAATCATTATGTCATAATGGCTTGATTTTGATGTGAGGATGCTAGCTAGAATGACTGTACCATAAACTGAATTAATTGTACTAAAGGCCTCAGAGAGCCATTTGAGCTCTTATTTCTAATGTATACTTTAGCCTACAGATTCCTCACCTTATGAATCTCTCCAGGCAATGGACTGGACTGGGCAAGTTGAAATGGCTCTCTGACACCGGGAGGTGGCATCATGGTTCCCACTCAATTCTAGTCGCTCCCCAGATGTGATGTCTCGGAGCAGTATATGTTGCCACACTTCGTTTTGATGTCACTTCCTTTTTTTGCACCCTTCAACACAGATCTGTAGTTGCTTTCCATGCTAAAATGTTTTTAATATGTGACTATTTTGCAGTGCTTGAAGGGCAGTGTCAACGAAGAAGAGGTCAGGTTGCAATAAGTCATTTTCATAGGTGATTTTCTGATTGTTCCCTATCCTCTTGTTGAGGTATTAGCAATGGTTCTTCTTTGGTTTGGACTCTGGCTGCATTCCCTATTGCTGCATTTGGCATCTGTTTATGGCCAAGCAAAAACATTTTACACATCTGGAGATCACAGTGAGCAACAAATTGGCACCTCTTTGTTCCCATTACATGTGCAGAGGACGCCTTATCTTCCAAAGAAGTTGTCTTGTTCCAAGTTTAGGACTTAAAGTGCGGAGCACCTATCTTCATCTTAACATTGGACTTAATCACAGGAGAGGTCTTCTAGTCAGTGGATTTGTTACCCGAATGTAGGTATTCGCTGTCTTAGAAACCTTGTCATAGTTGGCTGGACATGAGCCTAACATCTGTGTCCGGCTTCATTCCAGTTCTGCTTTCTGCGCCAGTGGCTCAGTTCCTAGTTTTTTGGGCCCCTGGTGCTTATCCCACTGAGGGGACTGTTTTCACCCAGGCATTACTGACTATACTGTGCCCTCCTCCAGCTCTTGCTGTTGCTCCTAAGAGTCCCAAGGTGCACTCATGCGCTTTAACTGTGCTTCTACCAACAGTTTATTCCCTGGTACTGATAATTATCCAGTATTGGATCTTTCATAGATTCACATGCTTGAATCTCTCCCGTCGTCGATGTGGGAGTCCCATGGTATCTTAAAAAGCAGTATATAACAATAACCAAACTGACCATAGAGTTTGTAATGCAAGACAGGCCCAAATTTGACAGATTGTCCATGTCATTATATAATATGGACCAAACTTGAATCACAGCCAATCAGGCACCAGCACCCTCTAGAACATTCCCAAGAGAAGCTCCCTTCCTCAGATTTTCACCACACATTGAGTGTGAAGGGAGTCTCCCTGAGCTCTGCTCAGTTATTTCCACAGTTTATTCTTCAGAGAAGGTTGGAATTTTCTTATTTCCAAAAATTATGTCTGATTCTAAAGGCCTCCTTCGTCCCTGCAAGATCTGTGGGAAAAAGAGAGTTCACGTGGATGAACCACATAAAAACTGTATTTATTGCCTTTATCCCACTCATAAGGCAAAGGACTGTAAGATCTGTCGTACTTTCCCGCCAAAAACTCTGAGAGACAGAGAGGGAAGATTGTTATTGTGGCTACAGAAAACCAAAGCTCAGAGAACATCATCTGATGAGGACAGTGACTCTGTGACTAAATCCCATAAGAGGGCTAGATCTCTTGAGGGAACTTCTAAGGAGAGCAGGAAGTCCCTAAATGCACCATCACTCTAAGGAATCCAAAAAGAGTGAAAGAGAAAAGCAACCCTCTTCTGAGGAAGCTTTCTCTGCTCCAGCTACCCCCTGTAAGCCACTGAGGCAAAAGAGGCACAATTCTCCAGTTGTTCTGTCATCAACAACGAAGTCACAGTTGACGGCAACATCGTCGACGACCACAGTCATCACTGTATCGTCAACGAGACCATCAACGTCGACGACGACCATTACATTCTCCACGCTGGGGCCAATTTCGTCTGCGAGGGCCTTGGAGACATCCAAGACTTCACCAGATGCGTCGTCGACTGCATCACCTCTAGTGAAGCTTCCATCGTCGACGTTGCCACTGTCGACACTTTCATCATCGATGCTCCCATCAACATCGTCTTCGCCATCAACGCTTCCAACGTCAACCCCTCCGTTGTCGACGATACCTCCGTCTACAGTTCCATCGTTGACGATACCCGAGCATCAAAATTAAAACCTACCTCAAGCATACAATGATTTATGCGACAAACATTTCCCCTCTTCTTCCAAGTCACCTTTTAGAGATGGAGGACTCGGACGAGGAAGGACCTTTCAGACAAGCTCATAGTCCCTCAGAGCTCCATGTGAAGTATCAGGACGAGGAAGACGAATACTATGGCGATCAGACTCAACAGGTTGGAGGATACTATTGCCAACCCTTTACTCAAAAGTACGCAGAACACCACTATTATACGGACTACCATTGTCCGCAGGAGCAGGCCATTATCCCTTGTTCACTTATAGAGGATCTTCAGAGCATGCTGGCGGACTATAGACGCCCCTTTCCACCACAGGCAGAAGTACCACCATCTACTCTGCAAAACACAACTTCTGTTCCGCTCCCAGACATGCCACCTCCAATGACATCCAGAATGACGCCACCTCCTCATGCTGTTTATCCGCCTAGAGACGATCCTTCTACATCGGAGGACGAAACTAGGGAAGAGGGTGAATTACCATCTCAACAGGACGAATGGCAGGATTATGTTATCCCTACCCCATCCCCACCTCAATATCCTACAGAGGACTCTCCTCCTGAAGATATTATGGTGTTTCACGCGATTATGGAAAGAGCAGCAGAGAGGTTTCACTTACCCATTACAGTAAAGCATTCTGATTGCTTCTTGTACGACTTCAAGGATCAAGCACGAAAATCGATAAGATCAATTCCGATCATTGATCATTTATGGCAGGAGGGTGTCAGGATCATGAAAAATCCTGCTACCCTTCCACGGATCGATAAGAAATACAGGGCTCCGGATGATGCTCCTGCATGTCTCACTGGTCATCCTCGGCCAAACTCTGTGATATCACAAGCTGCACAGAGGCATTCTAAGAATCCAGCAGCCCCTACTGCAGTGCCACCTAACAGGGATGGTCAAAAACCTTGACACAATTGGAAAAAGGTTTTCGCTCATTTCGGCCGTTACGGTAAGAGCTGCTAATGCCTTAGCCACCTTAGCACGGTATGACAGGCAGATGTGGTCAGATATTAAGGCTTTCCTGGATCTCATCCCTGAGGAGCAGAGGCAAGAAGCGAAGAAGATTTTACAGGAGGGGGAGCGCGCCTCTTCTGAGATTATTGATAATGCCATGGACATAGCCTCAACCGGATTTTGGCAAATGGCAGGCGCTGCCGTTCTGAGACACCAAGGATGGTTGAAGGCCTCGCCCGGAGGTACAAATAAAGGTCTTGGGCATGGCATATGATGGAGACATGCTTCTTGGCAAGCATATAGATGAGGCTCTTCTTGCCATTAAAACTGACACTGATACAGCTAAGTCCCTTGGTTCTTTACAATAGAGGAAACTGCCTTTCCGAGAGGCAATGGGGCATGGTTCTTCCTCCTACAGAGGATCATATTTCCGTTCTCAACAGTTTCAGCCATACCAACAATACAGACCGTCACAATCGTTTAGACAACCATCAACAGCTGGTTTCTCCAAACAAGAGTGCCCGTCGAAAATCTTCTCATCAGCCCAGAGACACAGGTCGTAAACAATGACCCCGCACTAGTAGCAGCTACTCTAGTATCCCACCACCAGGTAGGAACGAACATAACCAGATATCTGCACAATTGGAAGTCTATCACCTCGAACCAATGGGTTTTGGACTCCATGGCTTACAGCCGCACCCCTAGAATTCCCTGTCAGGCTACCAACCCAGCCACCCCCCCCCCAAAAAAGGGGCGCATTCTCCTCATCTTCACTTATTGAAGAAGAAAGTCCAGCTGATGCTTCTCCAAGGAGCAATACAAGAAGTTCCTATGGCTCAGAGAGGCAGAGGATTTTATTCCTGTTTTTTCCTTATGCAAAAGAAATCAGAGGAATGGAGACCTATTCTGGACCTTCGGCATCTCAACAAGTACCTTTGCAAACAAACTTTCAGAATCATCACTCTTTCAGACATCTTGAACCTCTTGAACAGTGGAGACTATATGGACCTGGAGGACGCTTATTTTCATATTCCCATCCATCCCAAGCATCGCAGATACCTCCGTTTCACAGTGGCTGGTACTCGCTATCAGTTCCGAGTCCTACCCTTCAGACTCTGATCAGATCCGCACATATTCACCAAGTGTCTGGCACCAGTAGCAGCTGCTCTCAGGCAGCAGGGTCACCAGGTATTCCCATATCTGGACGACTGGCTCCTCAAGGCTCCCACCAAACAACAAACTGTAGCAGAAACAAAAGCTTGTATTGTGCTTTAAAAAAAACAGGGCCTCACACTCAATGTCAAGAAATCTTGTACAACGCCCACTCAGAGTATGGTTTTTCTCGGAGCAATTCTGGACACGCAGATCAACAAAGCTTTCCTTACGCAGGAACGTCAGCATCGTCTAACATCCCTGGCACAAACAATATAAAAAAGAAGGTCCGTTTCAGTGAGGTCGTACAAGTTGCTCCTGGGTATGATATCTTCCACCATCAATCTGGTGCCACATGCGCGTCTCAAAATGAGGCCGTTACAAGAAGAACTGCAGGGTCAGTAGAACCAACCACAAGGCTTGTTCGAAGATCGCATTCTGGTAACACCAAAAATGATAAGTGAGTTGGGTTGGTGGACTTACCAGTCTCATCTTTCTCAAGGTCTCACGTTCATTCCGTTAGTCCCACAATTTATTATAACCACAGACGTTTCCATGGAAGGTTGAGGAGGACATCTCCAAGATCTCCAAGTTCAGGGAAATGGTCAGATCGCCAAAGGCTTATGCATATCAACAGCCTAGAACTCAAAGCCATTTTTCTTCACATTGCAAGCGTTCCTTCTGAGGATAGAAGGTTCTCAAGTGTGGGTATTGACAGACAAAACAACCAGCATGTATTATATAAACAAACAAGGAGGCATGAAGTCTTTAACACTTTCACAGGAAGCCAAGGAACTATGGGACTGGCTTACAAGACACAACATTTCTCTGACAGCCAAGCATGTTCCAGGGGTGCGCAACACGCTAGCGGACGGGCTCAGCAGAACCCACAACGATTGTCACGAATGGGAGCTGAATCAAGTTCAACTAGGCAAAATTTTTGCAGCATGGGGGAAGCCAGCCCTAGTCCTATTCGCAACGAAAAACAATGCCAAATGGCGATTTTATGCAAGTCGGTATCCCCTACCAAGTTCTTGGGGGATTGCCCTTTTGATGCGATGGTCTGGGATCTTTGCATACGCTTTCCCTCCCATCCCATTAGTCCCTAGGGTTAAAGCCAAGATGAAGAGGGAACCCTGTCGCCTAATACTAATCGCTCCCAAATGGCCCAGGCAATGCTGGTACACGGAGCTTCTTCTGATATCGGAAACAGCACCAATTTGCCTTCCTCCAATCCCAACGCTACTTTCAATGCGTCAGGGGCAGATTCTACATCCAGATCCGATGTCGCTACACTTGCATGCATGGCTCCTGAATTCCACAAGTTTCAGTATCTCAAAATAGACCCAGAATGCAGAGATATACTGTCTAACGTTCGTGCAATCAGCACAAACAAAACGTATTGACTCAAATGGAAGAGGTTTTGTTGTTGGTGTCAGCAGCACAACCTACACCCTTTTGAGGCTTCTTCAGAGGAGATTTTACCATACCTGCTGCTATTGGCAAAATCTGGGCTTATGCACTCTTCAGTTAAAGTGCATCTGGCAGCAATTTTGACATACAGACGTTCTTCGGATACGGTCTCTCTTGACTCGTCACGTCTGATTAAGCAGTTCATAAGGGTTCTATTCAGAGTTTTACCTCCAGTAACGTAACCTCCACTCGAATAGCACATTAATGTGGTGCTCTCTCAACTAATGAAGCCTCCGTTCGAACCCATACATAAAGCAGATCTTAAATTCCTCACTTGGAAGGTTACTTGGTCAGTGAAATTCAAGCCTTCACAGTAGAGCAACCTTTATTGCGTTTCACGAACGTTTTGTCATTCTCAAAACAAATCCGAAGTTCATTTCTAAAGTTCCTTCTCAGTTTCATCTGAATCAGCCAGTGATTCTCCGAACATATTTTCCTAATCTGACATCCCCTGCGAAAAAAAGTCCCTCCACACATTGGATGTGAAGATGTCTTAAGTTTTATCTCCAGCGAACTAAGACTTTTTGCAAATCTGATCAATTATTGCTTTCCTATGGACCTGGGTGTCTGGGTTCCTCAGTGACAAAGGCAACATTCAACGAGAGCAGTTTCAACCTCTGCGGCTCTGTTTGCTGGGGTGTCGCTGGATCAAATATGCTGTGCTGCTACTTGGAAGAGTACTCCTTTCGCGAAGCACTTTTGCCTTCAGGCTACCCATAAGACGGATGCGGCCGTGGGCCAAGCAGTTCTCCGTCACCTGTTGCAGTAAAAGTGAGCCTCTTGGTAATGTAGAATTTTATTTTCTATTATTATTATTATTATTATTATTTTATATCTCTTGTATTAATCAGATTTTTCTCTTCAAGTTCGACGTCTATGCTTTCACCATAGTCTTGATAACATTTGTATGCTTACTTACCTCTTTGTTTTGTTTAAAAAAAAAAGAGAGAGAAGAGAGTTCATATGTATAAGTATATCAGGAGTAAGAGAGAAAGGGAAAACGCAATGTTTTTTCATTCCCTCCACCCATGTTAATGTTATGATAACTGCTTGTTACTCTGATTCAAGCATGTGAATCAATGAAAGATCCAATACTGGATAAGAAATTAGTTACTTACCTGTAACTGCAGTTATCCAGTATTGGTATCTTTCATAGATTCACATGCGACTCACCCTCCTCTCCTTAGACGCTCCCTTTTACTTACTAAGGTTATATTCTTCACTCTCACACTGAAAATCTGAGGACGGGAGCTTCTCATGGGAGTGTTCTAGAGGGTGCTGTTGCCTGATTGGTTGTGATTCAAGTTTGGTCCATATAATATAATGACATGTACAATCTGTCAAATTTGGGCCTGTTTTGCATTACAAACTCTATGGTCAGTTTGTTTTTTGCTATATACTGCTTTTTAGGATACCGTGGGACTCCCACGTCGACGACGGGAGAGATTCAAGCATGTGAATCTATGAAAGATACCAATACTGGATAACTGCAGTTACAGGTAAGTAACTAATTTCAACCTCACTAGTAATTCAGTCTAGATTTTGGCATCAGCTGACCTTAGCTTGATGCAGAAGATATGCTGTCTTTTCCAGTATTGGATCTTTCATAGATTCACATGCTTGAACAATACCTGTCCTCGAGGTGGGAGTCCCACTATACATTCCAAATCAGTGGAAGTAGTATACATAGCTCACAATGGCAAAAGACATTGATTTTACAGCTTATCCACATCATTTATTAAGAACCAAACTTCAGCCAATCAGGTAATAACACCCTTTAGAACACTCTCAGCAGAGGCATCTTCTTTTGGATTTTCTGCTGCACATCGTGTGAAAGTGGAGTCTCTCTAAGCTGTGCTCAGTTCTTGAGCTTCTGTCTACCTATGGTGTATCTAAGTTACTTCTGCTATGCCACTCTTGACCTCAGCCTGTCAGAAGCTTTGAAGATGGGTCTCTTTAGACCTTGTGGGACCTGTGCCAAAAAGAAGAAAGGTCACACAAGAGTCACCTGAGGAACACAGAAAAGCCTTTAAAATACACCTCATTGGTATAGGAAGCTGGCCTGGTGTGTGGTGAGCACCTATGGTGTTATCACTTTATACCAGGTTCAGGTATCCCCTATTAGTGAAGTGTATGCAGTGTCAAGGAAGCCAGGGCTCTCTAGAGGTAGCTGTGGATGAGCAGCCAAGACTTAGCTAGGAGACATGCAAAGCTTATGCAATATACTATAGTCACACAGCACTATCACAAATAAAAGAACCACACAATGTTACAAAAATAAAGGTACTTTATTATGGTAACACAAATACCAGAATACTTTTAGACAGTCACCCAACTGGAGGTAAGTAAACACACTATTATATACACATTAGCAATCAGTAAAGAGCATAAAAAACTATAAGCATTGGCAAAGTATTACAAAACAACGTAGGCCCTATGGGAGGGCAAAACCATATACTAAATAAGTGGAATGTGAGGTACAGTCCCCCAGCCAAGGATGTGGAATTGGAACCCCAAAAGGTGAGTACCCCCAGCGACCAGGAGAGCTGAGGTAAGTACCTGGTTTTCCCGAAACCCAAAAGGAGGACTTTGGAAAAGGATTGTGCGAGACCCAAACAAGATTGGAAGAACCCAAAGGTGGATTCTGGCTGATGAGGACCTACAAAGGAAGGGGACCAAGTCCAATGCGTGATGGAGTGTCCGGTTGTGGCAGGAGCCACTACCCACCCTTCTGTGGATTCAGGACCATGTCTACGGGGGATGAAGATGACCATCTGTGCAGCACCGGAGCGGAAGAGGAGTCCCTGAAGTGATGCTGTCGGTATCCCACATCGGCTGTCGATTTGCAGTGGGTCAGTGGTGCAGGAAGACCACCAACAAGGCTTGGCAAATGCAACAGAGGAAAAAGAAGTGTTGCAAGGCTAAAGAGGACCAGCAGGACCCAGGGGACTTAACTCAAAGGAAGGGAGTCAGGGTTGACCCTCAGCAGTTGGGAGTCACAAGAAAAGGAGGCAGCCTCTTCAGGCAACTCACTGGCAGCAGACACAGCAGTAGCAGTGAGGCCCACCCAGCACACCTGAAGAGGAGGCCCACGTCGCTGAAGCAGTGAAGAGGAGACTGTGGTTGGCAGGAAGAAGTGCTGGGACTACACAATGCCTGAAGATCCCTTGAGGAGGAGCAAACAAGCTTTGGTAGCTGCAAGAGTCGCGGTGTACCTGGGTACTGTCCTGCAAGGGAAGGCAAGGGCTTACCATCTCCCAAGTTAGACAGCTGGCAGAGAGTACCAAGTGGGCCAGACCACTACCTGCGATGCAGATCCACGCAGCCGGTCGTCATTGCAGTTGGTGCCTGCAGATGCAGAGGAGTGACTCCTTCACTTCAAGGGAGATTCCTTCTTACTTCTTGGTGCAGGCTGGAGTCTCGTCGACCTCAGAGGATGCACAGCCAAGGAAATGTTGCAGTTGTTGGAAGGGGCCGAAGAAACAATGTTGCAAAGCGGATTTGTCCCTGGAGTTGCAGATTGTTGGTTCCTGTACAGTCCAGTTGCGGTTCCAGTGGCTGGAAGATGAAGCAAACAATGCATTGGAGTCCTGCTGGAATCTTGCACGTCGAATCTGTGGACCCACCTATGAGGAAGACCCTAAATAGCCTAGGAAGGGGGATTGGTCACTTAGCAGGGTGAGGGGGAGGGGGAGGGGGAGGGGGAGGGGGAGAGGGAGGGGAGGGAGGGGAGGGGTGGGAGGGAAATGGGAAGGGAGGGAGAGGGGCTGTGGATTCAAGAAAGCAGAATCAAGTGGCCACATAGAGGAGCTCTGGGCCACCCCCCTTGGGGTGGTGATGGGCGTGAGAGTGGTCACTCCCCTTTCCTGTGTCCAGTTTCACACCAGAACAGGGACCAGGGGGTCTCTGGACTGGTGCAACCCGGTTTATGCAAGGAGGGCACCAAATGTGCCCTTCAAAGCATACCAGTGGCTTGGGGAGGCTACCCCTCCCAAGCCATGTAACATCTATTTGCAAGGGAGAGGGTGTTGCCTCTCTCTCCCACAGGAAATCCTTTTTTATGCCTTTGTCTGAGCTAGTCAAGCAGCAGGAGGGCAGAAACATGTCTGAGGAGAGGCAGCAGTGTGGGCTGCCCAGAAAACCCCAGAAGTCTGGTAGGAGCAATGCTGGGGGTCCTTTACGGAGCCCCCAGAGGGCATGGAACCATACAACCAATACTGGCACCAGTACTGGGGTATGATTCCGACATGTTTGATACCAAACATGCCCAGATTCGGACTTACCATTATGTAGCTGGACAGTACACAGGTAAAATGGCTTCCCCGCACTTACAAAGGCCAGTGTAATGGAGCTGGAGTTCGTAGGGGCACCTCTGCTTATGCAGGGGTACCCTCATACACAGGGACCTGCACCCTGACCTCTAGGCTAGTAGGGCCTACCATAGGGCTTACGTACAGTGACCTGGTGCTGTGACCTGTGGTGAAAGTGAGCTTGCACCTTTTCACGCAGGCTGCAAAGGCAGGCCTGCAGAGACATATTGCATGGGCTTCAATGGGTGACACAATATATGCTGCAGCCCATGGGGAGCGCCTGGTGCTCTTATGCCCTTGGTACCTGTAGGAAGTTGGCTCCGTATATACTATCTCAAAGTAAGAGATAGTGTGCACAGAGTCCAAGGGTTCCCCTTAGAGGTAAGATAGTGGCAAAATTAAATAATTCTAATGCTCTATTTTTGTGGTAGTGTGGTCGAGCAGTAGGCTTATCAGAGGGTAGTGTTAGGCATTTGTTGTACACACACAGGCAATAAATGAGGAACACACACTCAAAGACGTAACTCCAGGCCAATAGTTTTTTTAATAGAAAAAATATATTTGCTTAATTTATTTTAGAACCACAAGATTCAGATTTTGAAGTAAATACATAAAATGCAAGGTACTCCACACAGGTAAGTAAGGAACTTTGAATTAGAGCAGTAACATACACAGTTTTAGTTAAAATGGCAATAAGCTATTTTAAAAGTGGACACAGTGCAAAAATCAACAGATCCTGGGGGAGGTAAGTATTGGTTAGTTTTTCAGGTAAGTAAGGCACTTACAAGTTCAAGTTCCTGGGCATAGGCAGCCGTTGGGGGTTCAAGGCAACCCCAAAGTCACTGCACCAGCAACACAGGGCCGTTCAGGTGCAGAGTTCAAAGGAGGGCCCAAAACACATAGGTGCCTATGGAGTACACAGGTGCTCCGGTTCCAGTCTGCCAACAGGTAAGTACCTGCATCTTCGGAGGGCAGACCAGGGGGGGGGGGTTTTGTAGAGCACTGGGGGAAACACAAGTAGGCACACAAAACACACCCTGAGCGGCACAGGGGCGGCCGGGTGCAGGGTGCAAAGCAGGCGTTGGGTTGTCAATAGGAATCAATGTAGGGACCTGGGGGTCACTCTAGCGGTGCAGGCAGGGCACAGGGGGGCTTCGCGGGCAAGCCACCGACTGGGATAGGCAGAGGGTCGTCTGGTGGTCACTCCTGCACTGCAGTTCAGTTCCTTCAGGTCCTGGAGGTGCAGTGCTTGATCCAGGCGTCGGGTTCCTTGTTTCAGGTAGTCAGGGGGAGCCTCTGGATTCTCTCTGCATGCGTCGCTGTGGGGATCCAGGGGGGTCGTCTCAGGTTACTCACGAGGTCGCAGTCACCTGGGAGTCCTTCCTGCAGTGTTGGTTCTCTGGAGCTCGAGCCTGGGGCCTGGGAGGCAGAGTGCAAAGTCTCACACTTCCGACAGGAAGAGTGAGTTCTTTAAAAGTTGCAAGAAAGTTGCAAAGTTGTTGCTGTTTTTGAACAATGCTGCTGTTCACAGGAGTTTCTTGGTCCTGCGGGTTCAGGGCAGTTCTCTGAGGCTTCAGAGGTCGCTGGTCCCTGTCGGATGCGTCGCTGTGCAGGTTCTTTGAGTCTGGAGACAGGCCGGTAGGGCTGGGGCCAAGTCAGTTGTTGTCTCCGTCGTCTCTGCAGGACTTTCAGGTCAGCAGTCCTTCTTCTTTGTGTAGGTTGCAGGAATCTGATTTCCTGGCTTCTTGGTCGCTCCTAAATACTAGATTTAGGGGTGTGTTTAGGTCAGGAGGCAGTAGCCAATGGCTACTGTCCTGGAGGGTGGCTACACCCTCTTTGTGCCTCCTCCCTTAGGGGAGGGGGGCACATCCCTAATCCTATTGGGGGAATCCTCAAATCTCAAGATGGAGGATTTCTAAAGGCAGGGGTCACCTCAGCTCAGGACACCTTAGGGGCTGTCCTGACAGGTGGGTGACTCCTCCTTGTTTTTCTCATTATCTCCTCCAGCAGTCGCCGGACGGGCATCTCCACTAGCTGGGATGCCCTGGGGTGCTGTAACAAAAGGCATGAGCCTTTGAGGCTCACCGCCAGGTGTTACAGTTCCTGCAGGGGGAGGTGAGAAGCATCTCCACCCAGTACAGGCTTTGTTCCTGGCCACAGAGTGACAAAGGCACTCTCCCCATGTGGCCAGAAACTCGTCTGGTTGTGGCAGGCTGGCAGAAACTCGTCAGCCTAGCACCAGGAGTCGGACTGGTATTCAGGGGACATCTCTAAGATGCTCTCTGGGTGCATTTTACAATAAATTCCACACTGGCATCAGTGTGCATTTATTGTGCTGAGAAGTTTGATACCAAACTTCGAAAATTTAAGTGTAGACATTATGGAACTTTGCAGTTCGTGTTTGACAAACTCCCAGACCATATACTCTTTATGGCTACCCTGCACTTACAATGTCTAAGGTTTTGCTTAGACACTGTAGGGGCACAGTGCTCATGCACATATGCCCTCACCTGTGGTATAGTGCACCCTGCCTTAGGGCTGTAAGGCCTGCTAGAGGGGTGACTTACCTATGCCACAGGCAGTGTGAGGTTGGCATGGCACTCTGAGGGGAGTGCCATGTCGACTTAGTCTTTTTCTACCCACCAGCACACACAAGCTGTGAGGCAATGTGCATGTGCTGAGAGAGGGGTCCCCAGGGTGGCATAAGACATGTTGCAGCCCTTAGAGACATTGCCTGGCATCTGGGCCCTTGGTACCAGAGGTACCATTTACAAGGGACTTATCTGGATGCAAGGGCTGTGCCAATTGTGGGAACAAAGGTACAGTTTAGGGAAAGAACATGGGTGCTGGGGCCTGGTTAGCCGGGGCCCAGCACACTTTCAATCATAACTGGCATCATCAAAAGGCAAAAAGTCAGGGGGTAACCATGCCAAGGAGGCATTTCCTTACAGTACCTAAGTACCATATAGTAGGGACTTATATGGGGTTACCATTATGCCAATTTGGGGTGTGCAAAGTCCTAAGTAACCAAATTTAGAGGGAGAGAGCACAATCACTGGGGTCCTGGTTAGCAGGATCCCAGTGAAAACAATCAAAGCAAACTGATCGCGGACCAAAAAGTGGGGGTAACCATGCCAAAAAGAGGGTACTTTCCTGCACCGCCGATTTTGCGAAAAGGCAGACTTGGTGCTGGAGCGCTTTAAGGACTCCTGGGCTACGGCCAAGTCCTTGGGCCTCTTGAACCCTCACCAACAGACTGTCTATGGCCCCTTTCAAGGCATTGGAAGGGACGTAGCACCACGCCACCCACACACCAGCCACCATCCTCCGTCAGGTCAACATCTTGTGTGGGGATGTGGTCATGGTGCCTTCCGACTCAGAGGGTCTGGCCAGAAGCCACCCCCCACCCCCCTTCAATGTGATTCTGCAAGACCATGTATGTCCAGTTGGAGGGAGGATTCAGTTTCGTCTCCCTCACTGGTTGCCCATAACATTGGACAAATGGCTCTTGCAGATCATGCAGAAGAGCTATTCCCTCCCGTTATAGTCTTTCCCTCCCACAATGCCTCCCTCAAACGGTGGATGGAGGAACACTTAGTTTTGCTCCGCAAAGAAATTGCAGTTCTCTTGGCCAAGAGATACATAGAAAGGGTTCCGATATAAGAAGTACGCAGTGGTTGTCATTCCCGCTACCTTCTGATATCCAAAAAAACAGGGGCCTTCGCCCTATTCTGGATTTGCGGGACGTCAATTTCTTCCTCAAAAAGGGAAAATTCAAAATACTCACTCTGGCGCAGGTCTTGTCTGCCCGAGATCAAAGAGTTTGAATGGTAGCTCTGGACTTGCAGGATGCATATTTTCACATCCCCATCCTGGCTGCCCACAGGCGCTACTTGTGATTCAAGGTAGGCCATGAGCACTTTCAGTTTACCGTGCTACCCTTCAGTCTTACCAGTGTCCCTTGCGTGTTCACCAAGGTGATGGCGGTGGTCGCAGCTCATCTGGGCAGGTTACGGGTTTTTTACTCTTTTCCTACCTCGATGACTGGCTGTTAAAGGCTCCTTCGCCCCAGGCGGTTGCCACCTACCTTCAGACTACGGCAAACCTTCTTCATAAGCTGAGGTTCACTATAAACGTGCTGAAGTCGCACCTGACTCCTTCTCAGATGCTCCCCTCATCGGAGCAGTTTTGGACACTTTTTAGTTTTGGGCTTATCCTCCCAAGGAGCGAGTCCAGAATATTCAGGTTAGGATTACTATGTTTCAGCCTCTATCCTGGATTTCGGTGAGACAGACTCTGAGGCTGCTGGGCCTCATGGCCACCTGCATCCCGCTAGTAAAGGATGCTGAATGGCATATGAGGGCTCTGCAGTAGGACCTGAAGTTCAAGTGGACGCAGCATCGGGGAAATCACACCGACATAATTTCAGAGGGGACTGCAAAAGATCTGCAGTGATGGTTAATGAACCGCGATTGGATCAAAGGCAGACTTCTCTCCCTTCCCCTACCAGATTTTACTGTAGTGACAGATGTGTCACTTCTGGGATGGTGTGGCCAACTGAGAGAGGTGGAGATCAGAGGTCTCTGGTCTCCTGCAGAATCCAGTTGCCATATCAATTTACTGGAGCTCCGGGCTATCTGGCTAGCACTGAAGGCGTTTCCAGTTGTCAAAGGGAATATAGTGCATGTGTTCATGGAGAACACCACCGCAATGTGGTACTGCAACAAGCAGGGAGGGAAGATCTTCTGTCACCGCAGCAGGGAAAGGTTCTCCACCCGAAACTGTCAACTCTGTACCTTCATGCATGAAGATTGAGCACCCTTCCTTCTGAAGTCTGTAAAGTTATTCTGGCAGCCAGGCATTCCTCAACCATGATGGTATACACCTGCTATTAGCAACGCTTTGTATATTATTGTACAGAAAGACCTATTGATCCTCTTACGGGCTGTCTCTCTGACATTCTTCTCTTTATCTTGTCCCTTGTCCAGGAGGGTCGACATTGGGCACTTTCAAGGGTTATCTTTCTGTCTTCTCTGTTTTTCTTTGGCTGCCCGATCAGCCTTCATTATTCATATCTCCTGTTGTAAATAGATTCTTTAAAGGGCTTGTACATGTTTCTTCCTACACCCTTTCTCATGCCTCATTGGGTACTTAAATCCAGTTCTCACCTATCTTATGTGCGCTCCCTTTGAGCCTTTACTCAATTATCCCCTCTAGCTGCCCACCATCAAGACCACTTTTTTTAGTGGCAATAACATCTGCCAGGAGGGTGAGTGAGATGCAGGCTTTCTTGTCAAAACTTCCGTATCTCACCATGTTTTCGGACAGGGTAGTGCTTTGCACTCGTGCCTTCCTCTTTCCCCCCTGATGTGGTGACCTCCATTTCACCTAGGTCAGAACATCATCCTGTCCACCTTCTTTGCTCTGGCTCATCCCTCTAAGGAGGAGGAGCGACTCCATCCACTGGACCCAAAAAGAGCATTGTCGTTCTACCTTGACCGCACAAAAGAGTTCTGGGTGGATGCCCAATTCTTTGTGGGTTACGTGGGACAAAGAAAGGTCAGGCTGTACATAAACAAACCATTTTACGCTCTGGCCAAGAAGCAGCCTCCTGAGGGCTCATTCCACAAAGGGCAAGGCTGCAACCACTACCTTAGCAAGAGGTGTACTAGTCTTGGACATCTGTGAGGCTGCAACGCGGGCGTCTTTAACCACATTTGCCAAACACTACTGCTTGGACAGTCAGGTCCGCAGAGATGGGCACTTTACCTGTTTGGTCTTGCAGGACTTTTTAGTTTGAGGACAATTTGCCTGCAGCCCACTGCCGGGAGGTTATGGCTTGTGTATCTATTTTAAAGGCAAGGATTCTGCAGCTAGAAGTCTTTATCAGATGAATGCCGGATTCCAAGCTGACACCTGCAAATTCTAAAGGTAAGGAATCTGCAGCTAGATAGAGTTTCTACCCGATAATGTGTTACCAAACATAAGTAACTTGTTCACCAAGTCTTCCCATACTTGGACTATTAGTTTGTCAGGGCAATTTCCTTTCAAGTTGGTGGTTATCTGCAAATGTTTTACGACTGCATTCCTGTTCGCAAAACATTCCTGCCTACCAGTGTTATTCGCTATTAGGGAGGGACACCCTTAACTCGTCCATTCCTAATAGTGACTCGTAAAGTCTATTTTGTGAGTCAGTAATAGGTTACTGACTCGCAAAATAGGGTTGATGCACGCCAAAAAGCATTTTACCGGTTGCAAATTTGGGCCATTTGTGACCAATAAAAGGCTTTGTACATTTGGCCCTAGATGTATGCAACTCTTTCTTGCGTAATGCTTCGTTTATTCAGGCTTCAACGCAAACTGACTTCACACAAAAGGATTTTACTATATTTTGGATTGAGATTCTCAGACATCCTGTAGTGGACTCACCACCATCTTCGAACAAAGATTTATAGCATTATTGCCCACCATGGCCTTCATTCAACAACAAAGCATCCCAAGTTTGACATCCTTTATTCCACACTGGGTTCTGAAGCCTTGCCACTACCATTTCCGCTCCAAGCAACTTGCAAAAGAAACAAACCTTTTTACTGTGTGCGTGGCACAAGATTTCCAAGCCTTAGGCTGATTACTGTGTCTGACAACACACTAAAGGAAGCTCATGGAATGCTCTTTGTCCCTCTGAAACAGTCACTGGCAGATTCCTGGCTTTACCTTGTGCTAAGACCCCTGTATGACTGTAACAGCACGCATCCCCTTGTCAACCTCCAAGTTCATCAGGGTGCCATTGAAGTAGATGACCAACTTGTGAAAAGGCATGAACTGAGGAAGCATCTTCCCTAAAGCGAACACTAGGAGGATAATTCATGCAATGAATTAAAAATCGAAGCTGTATTCAAAAATTCAGGGAATCATAAATCTAAAGAACTACATATTGGGGTTGCCTTTGTACCATAAGTTGAGATTCAGTTACAAGTCAATGGTAGATATCATAGATGTATAACTTTGGTTGAGATAAAAGAGAAACAGAATGAACCTTCCAAGTGGGAGGCAGCTTCAACCATAAAGCTACAGGAAAAATCTGATCAATTATCATACATGGACCAAAGAATTGTGGTCGAAATTTAACTGGCATTGTATAGTGGAAGAAGATGAGAAAACTGACAAACGTTCTCTAACAAAAAGAACATAGAGTCTGTTCTTGACTTATCAGCAGACCCTATTATCTTGACTTTAGAATGATGTAAACTTTCTGAAATAAGATGTCTATTTTTGCAGAGCTGATTTTTGTTGTCAGTAGCTTCTGGAAACAAATGATCAATGAAAGGATAAAATGGAAAAACCTTTGGATGAAATTATTGCTTAAAAAAGAAAGATAAAACTTTAGTAGTCCTGTATATTGCATTACGGTAAGAAAATTCCACAATAGGCAAACAAGAAGCACAATCTGATAGAGAAATCTAGCCAGAGATTC